>NC_048300.1:74932721-75283805 GCF_013100865.1 Trachemys scripta elegans
GTTGTGACCACTGTTATATATTTGCAGCCAATATTGTATAAAGGTTGTCGTGGAAGGGGTCTATGGAGAGGTTCTGATTGGCTGATTATAATTATGCTATCTGTATATGTGTATCAGTTTTGTAGTTGACGTTATGAATATTGGCTCTATACTGTCTGTATTTCAAACTTGTGCTATGCTTCTGGGGAACACCCCAGACAAGTTGGTGTTAGTTCTGCCTAGCCTGCTTGATGGCCCACTGAGGACCATGAGCTATACAATTGATCCATTGAGAGAAGGTAGATACACCTTGTGACTCAGCAAGGCATGCAGGGACCTGCCTATGGACAGAACCAGTTTTGGAAGTATTTGCTCTCCCTTTTGCAGCCTGCCCTGACCTTGGCATTTTCAGTGTGGGCTACCTCAGGCATCCCGGGTCACACTCAGTAGTTGTTGTGTATCAGTATAGAACTTCATTTTGCCAACTTTTTTCCCACTTGTATTTTCAGTGGAGTAGAAATTTACATAGCTCCTTAAATTTCCTTCCTTTACATATGCACCAATATCATTGATTTTTCTCATCTGCAGGGAATCAGTGAATTTTTAAAGGGAGAATATTTAAAACCTGGAGGATATTAAGTTAAAAAAAGGTTAAAGTAGGTCACAGGATGTCATTTTCATTTAAATGTTTCTATGTGATATTGGAGGGTTGTTTTGGTTTTGTTGTTGCACAAGATGGATATAGAACATTTTATGTTCCTGTTCTTCTGTGTTTCTGTTGTTTTCATCTAGTCTGCAAAATGTATCAGGAGTGAATAACAGGAGAAGGAAGTCCCTGGCTGTGTGGTGGTTTGAATGTGTATAGCGGTTGGGAAATGAGTTTGATTGACAGCTCTGGAGACCTGTGCTTATAAATAGGACTGGTACAGCACTGCCAGGGGCAGCGAGCTTCCCCCATGAGGCCCAGCCACTATAACTTAACCCTGAGCTGGAAGGAACCATCTCCGAATGTAACAGAATAGTTTAGGTTCCATGGCTAATTCAATCCTTTGCTATGTCTGTCTGCTACGGTGCCACTTAATAATAATCGGGGATGTAGTTTTTGTGTGCTAGTGCCTATGTGAATTGCAACTTGACTGAGCCTACCAGCTCATTTCACATAATTCTCCCGAGCAGCCTTCAAATAATTACCACAAATATCTTTCTGTCATTACTGATTCCTGGGCGGGTTTAAGCCAGTGACCAGTACAAAACAAGAATGAATAAACAGTATTTTTTTAGTATGACGAGAACTTACCCTTAGCACCTTTATAGGATAATACATTTCGTTTAAGATCTGGTTATTTGGGTGACTGGTCAGCTCAGCTTGAAAACAAGATCACAGTGGAAATACTAGCGAGAAATACAGAATAGTAAATCCTATTTAATGATTTTATTTCAGGCTTGGGAATCAGCTAGCAGAGTTCCATGTTTGTACCCAGAAGAATCATGGCTTTCAGCAGCCCGTAAGCTCTAAACATTTTTGCAGTTTACTGGTGGCAGCCTAAAAAGCAATGGAATTTGTTTCCATGGGAACCCACAGAGCTGCAATTTTGAACAGTCTGGAATTTTGACAACAAGAGACAGGTTTGTAACAAGGGCCTGATCCTGAGAGATACTGAGCACTTGCACCGCCAAATGATGTGAGTGGGAGCTGGTAGGTGTCTAGCACTCCTCAGCACCACACCTTAAAAGCACAGGGTAAGATTTACAAGTACAGCGTTACATTTCTCCACTAGGGACACTTGGTGCTAGTCACAAAAGGACTTAGGTGCCTAACTACCACTTTAGGCACCTAAATCCCAGAATCAGGCCCCACTGGGATTCACAAAATCCTCCCAAGGATAGGGAGGAGGTCCTGCCTCATACTGTTTAGCCCAGCAGTTAGGGTACTCACTTGGGATGTGGGAAACCCCTAATTCTCATCTCCTCTCCACCAGAGGAGAAGGGATTTAAACAGAGGTCTGCTACCTCACAGGTGAGTACTCTAATCATTGGGCTACAGGGGAGTCTGATGTGGGCCTTTCTCAGTTTCTCCTGTTGAATCATAGAAATGTAGGGCTGGGAGGTACCTTGAAAGGTCATCAAGGCCAACCCCAGGCTGAGGCAGGACCAACTAAACCTAGATCATCCCTGGCAGGTGTTTGTCCAACCTGTTCTTACAAATGATGGTGATTCCAGAACCTCCCTTGGACGCCTATTCCAGAGTTTAACTGAACTAATCTGAAACTTCACATCACCTTCTTTCCTGTTTGAATAAAGTTTGCTTTGAGGGGTAATCCTCAGAAGAATCCACTTCAAATGGGGACTAGACTATAAAAGTGAGGGGCAAAAACACTCCATGTATTCTCTCTTTCTAGCTCTCTCTCTCTCTTTCACCTAAGAAGACAAAGGAACCAGCCCTTTGGACTGTGAGGGCAGATCCTGACTTGAGAATTTGGTGAGCTGGGAACATGTGGGAAGGGATTTTTCCTTGAACCAGCCTAGTTTGTTTAGTTACTAGAAAGCATTTTATCTTTATTTTTTTTGTAACTATTTTTGACTTTAATGCCTTATACGTGTACTCACTTAAAATCTATCTCTTTGTAGTTAAATAAATTTGTTTAATTCTTTAATCAAAACTAATCCACTGCTGTGTTTAAACTGAATTATTTGGTAACTCCAGTCAAAGTAGCGAACTGTTGTACATTGATTCCTTACAGAGGCAACAGTCCTCTAATATCTGAACTGTCCAGGAGAGGGCTGTACACTGCAGACCACACATGTTTGGGGAAAATCTAGGACTGGGAGTATGTGTTGAGGTCACCCTGCAAGTGGTAACCAAGGCTGATGTGTTGCTGACAGGCTATTAGGGTCAGAGTTGCTGGACCAGGACTATAGCTATACACAGACACTCAGGGTGCGACCTGCATGCTGTTTGTGTGCGGCTAAGACTGGGGGTTATATTAGCAAGGCATTGCGAGGCACCCAAGGTTGCAGGGCAGGTGATGACACCACCCCTTGCTAGTCTGTATTGCACCCCATCTGGGAGGTGGGAAACCCAGGATCCAGTCCCCCTACTCAAATTATTTATCCACAGTGCAACAGCTTTGGGGCTTGAACTAGGGCTCACCCACGTCCCAGGTGAGTACTCTAACCAGGGGATTAAAAGGTCGCTCATAAATTTTACTCTTTATTGTAAATGTAAGGGAGCTGTGACATTTTTTACTTCAAATAAGAACTCATCAATCTGAAAAGGTTGAGAAACACTGACCCAGAGATATCGGTGCACCTCAAAACGGCCAAGCCAGGAACTTTATCTGCAGCCATTCATTTGGCCTCCAAGATTGAGATGGCTGAGGCCTCGGATCACCTCCTGCCCCCAAAAGAGTTGTGCCCCACGGTAAAGCTTTTCTAGCCTACCAATACAACCAAGTTATGGATTGCAGCTATGAAGCAGCTATCCCTTGGCACAGATTCATCATAGTTAACATCTGTATCATGGACAAGCAATAACTGTAATTTAACCATATTTTTTAAATTGAGCTAAATCATGGCAACGCTGGTGGGCATGGCTCAGCATTCACATCGCACTCCATGTCAGTACCCGGCCAAAGCCAGGGAAGCTAACGATCCAAGCAGCAGACCAAATTCAATGATGAATCCTGGTCATGTGCTACCTGAGGCATGTTGCGTATATGCTAAGAAGAAGTTGGCAATGCTGTTGTGACTGGGTGAAGGGAAAACCATGTTGTAACCGTGTAACCTCTGACTCAGTTGTGTTTGTAGATGGGCTGTGAAAGTATGAAATTAGATAATCAGATTTTTTTCCCAAGAAACACAGATAATTTGGTTAAAATGTTGGAGTCCTCTCAACAGGACTTTAGTAAGAGGAACCCCTGTATAATTAGACCACCACCCCAACATTCAAAACCTGGGCAAGGTAGAACATGCTTAGCTGGAAGAGCTTAAAAAACCAATTATGATAGAAGAATAACAGACTGTTTGCTCCAACACTGCCCAGAGCAGATGGGAAACTAGATTACATGCAGGAAGCAGACCTGTAAATCAAAGATATTAAATCAAATCTAATGGTGCTGTCACATTAGCATTAAAAAAGATCTCAAGTAATTGAGTTCAGCAGCAAAAATAAATAAATAAATAAATAAAATTCAGTACCAGGTAATGCAAACTCATATTTTTTGCTGAGCAGTGTGTTTAATTTGAATGTTTATGGTAAACAATTCACAAAACGAACAGCGTTTTTCTGAAAACTGTCTCCTGTTAAAACATGAGGTTGCTGCTGGATAACATTCAGGATGGTTTGTTGAGTCACTGTTGAGTGTGGCCTGAGAGAAAGGAATTGGGAATGGGTCTGTAGAGAGGACCAAGGACATGGGCTGAGCAGTCCTTGGAGAACCCTTTAAGCCAGCAAGCTGGGAAAGAAGGCTTGATTGATTTTTTTTAATTTCATTTTGAGTTCCCTTTGTGACTAAAAACAAACTCCAAGGTGGGGATAAGATTTGACCCACTACAACCTGCATGGTTTGTGTGTGGAGCAAGGTGGGGGGAAGCTGCCTCTGATCATTTCCTAATACATGATTTGACACAATCCATATTCTAATCTCTTGCAATTTTATTTAGACACGCAGTGATAGTTGGACTATTTTTTGTAAGCCACAGCAGTGTGGTAGGTACTGTTTATTGACCAGTGTTTATAAAGGAATTTAAGATCCTCTGATGGAAAGCACTATAAAAATGCAAAGTATTTATTATGATTATTATTAAAAGGGGTGATGTAAATGTCGGATATTATTAGCACTGATTGAATAGAGGAGAATGTTTTCCACTCTTTTCCACTCAAACATTTGAGAATTAAAGTTTTATTAGCATGAACATTTTAGAAAAGTGAATTTCAGGTTCAACTACAGGACTATTTGTTGATAGCAAATATCAGATTGTAGTCTGAATTTTAAAATTCATGGTTTGTGATGTATTGGTCAGTTACTTTGGTCATCCAATCAAGGAACAGAAACAGTACCATGTGACTTTACATGTAATTTATCAGCCCAATAGAAACTGCACAGTTTGGATATTTGTGATGAACTGTTTTTAGTGATCTCCATACCATGAATTATTCACTATAGAAATTTGCAAATAATTTTGTAGAATGAGCATACTGGAGAATTTTGCAATCTGTTTGTAGAAAATTTATAAACAGAAAAAAAAGCTTAATTTGTCTAATACTTCAGTTATTTTAAATTATTCATTCAGCTCTAATTATGATTGTGATAATTTTCTTGCCGCTACTGTAAGAATGCTAAGCATGCCTATCTTGTCTCTTACTTTGGAGAAAATGTGCCCTTAACATAAGAAACTAGTTCAAGATAGTGTTCTGGAAAGATAGAAATCCTGGCTGATCCCAGAAGATTTGTGAGATGAGCCAACTGTGAACAATCAAAGCTTTTTGGGTTCATTTGCTTTTAGTGATTACTGCGGTGTGAAAGAAATGGGTAATCATCTTCCAAGAATGTCCCAGAATGTCTTGAGGTGAAGTGTTTGGGGATTTACATAGTATTCCAGATCTATGATCAGCTGATGCCTGTTGTTGACTGGAATGTATAATACATGTACATTATTATAGACTGGCTTCCAGTTAACATCTTATAGTACAGAAGTGCTACATTTCTTGCCTAGTAGACTATTTATCCTACATTCCGCTGAACTATATCTAACAGAGACTGCACTTTGTACCAAAATGATTTGTCTTCCTATATGTTTGGAAAGCAATTAGCATATTGTGATTCTACTGTAATATGAATAATTATGAAAACATTGCTCATTGTTCTATAGTTAAGGCTTCAGCTTTGTACCTATGTCAAGGGTTCAGTGGTTGACTTTGCCAGTGTTCTCAGTGGGACTGAAGCCACAGCGGCTCACACTGGCAGCTGTTGTTCTCAAAGGGCTTGACTGTCTCTGCTCCTCACAGCAGTGGACACTCCTATCTTCTCTGAGGACAACTTGGCTTCTCCCATATGAGAACAGTGTGACATGGGGGTCATTTTGGAAGAGGAAAGTTTTATGAGTTTCTTGGAAGATCCTATTTTTCTGCTTCTTCTGACAGAAACTATGTGTTGTGAAAAATCATGCCCCAAATGACCATTAATCCTAAATATTTCTTTTTAAAAACCACCAGTTGCACCACAGCTATTCAACAGAGAAGGTAGGAAGTGGAAACCTCACGGGGTGTATATAGGCTGGGACATGAGGGAGATGGAATTTGGCATGTGTGTGTAGGGTTAAGTAGAGAGATTACTAGGATGATCAGAGGAATGGAGAACCTGCCTTAGGAGAGGAGACTTAAGGCTCTTGGCTTGTTTAACCAACCAAAATGAAGGCTGAGGGGACATATGATTGCTCTCGTTAAAGACATCAGAGGGATAAACACCAGGAAGGGAGAGGTATTATTTAAGTTAAGGACCAGTGTTGCACAAGAACAAATGGATATAGACTGGCCATCAACAAGTTTAGTCTTGAAATTAGATGATGTTTTCTAACCATCAGAGGAGTGAAGTTCCGGAACAGCCTTCCAAAGGGGATAGTGGGGGCAAAAAGCTAACTGGTTTCAAGACTGAGCTTGAAATGTTTATGGAGAGGATGGTATGATGGGACTACGTATGGTGGCATATGGCCCATCAGCAACTGCTCTTAACAAATTTCTCAAAAGGCAGGTGATGGGACACTAGATGAAGAGGCCTCTGCCTTACCACAGAGAATTCTTTCCCAGATGTCTGGATGGTCGGTCTTGCCCACATGCTCAACTGATCACCATATTTACTGTTGCGAAGGAATTTTTCCCCAGGTCAGACTGGCAGAGACCTTGGGATCTTTTAAGGGGAATTTGGGACCCGGAGGGAGCGGAAAACAGAAGCGAACATTTTGGTTGTTTCTCACTGCTTGGCAAAACAAAGCAGCTGTAAATCTAGTTTAACTGGCCCATATTTTATGGTTGTTTTGTGCTGCTCCATAATGAAGTAAATCAACCAGAGTGCACCGCTGAACATGGCTGTGAAAGTGAAAGTAAAAAATATGATTTGATGTTGATACTTCATATATTCATTAGAAATATTACATGGTGACATTCTGTTTCAGTTTCTTGTTTAGTGTTCATGTATGATATTTTTAATTTAAAAGAACAAGGACGTTCCCAAACAAAAACTACAATGGCATCTCTGCTGGGACCTTCTAGGGTATGTCTACACTGCAATAAAACACCCGCAGTTGGCCCTTATCAGCTTACTTGGGCTTGTGGGCCTCGGGCAACAAGGCTATTTAATTGTGGTGGTGTAGACATTGCGGCCCTTGGATCATGTTTCACCTTTCTCTGCTACATTGAACAGCCCATTATTAAATATTTGTTCCCTATGTAGCTACTTACAGACTATAATCAACTCACCACTTAATCTTCTCTTTGTTAAGCTAAATAGATTGAGCTCAAATCTATCACTATAAGGCATGTTTTGTAATCCTTTATTAATTCTCCTGGCTCTTCTTTAAATGCTCCAATTTATCAGCATCCTTCGTGAATTGTGAGCACCAGAATGGGACACAGCACTCCAGCAGCAGTCGCCAGTGCCAAATATAGAGGCAAAATGACTCTATTCATACTTGAGAGTCCCATGTTTATGCATACCAGGATCATAGCCAGGATTTTGGCCACAGCATCACACTGGGAGCTCATATTCAGCTGATTATCCATCACGACCCACAAATCTTTTTGAGAGTCACTGCTTCCCAAGATAGCGTCCCCCATCCTGTAACTATGGCCTACATTCTTTGTTCCCAGATATATACCTTTACTTTTAGCCATATTAAAACACACATTGGTTGCTGGCTTCCAATTTACCAAGTGCTCCACATTGCTCTGAATCAGTGACCTGTCTGCTTCATTATTTACTACTCCCCCAATTTTTGTGTCATCTGCAAACTTTGATCAGTGATGACTAAGGCTACCTTTATGTCACGGAAGTCATGGAATCCATGACTTCCAGAGACCTCCCTGACATTCTCTGCTTCAGCCCCAGGGGCTGCAGGACTCTGGAGCTCGCAGCCAGTGGGGCCCTGGCAGGGTTCCAGCGACAGGCGACAGCTGCGACAAGCAACAGGGGTCCCCTGCAAGGTTCCAGAGACAGGTGACAGACTCCTGAGGGGGACCCTCTTCAGGGTTTCAGCAAAGGGTGACAGCCTCATGGGGAGGGGGGGGAATAGAAGGAAATATGGTCAAGAGTGGGAACCCCACAGCTCCTAGCCACCATGGTGGCAGGGGAAACCATGGTGCTGCAGTGCAGCAGCAAAAGTCACAGATAGGTCACAGCTTCTGTGAAATTTTGTTTATTGCCAGTGACGTGTCTCTGACTTTTACTACAAATAACCATGACAAAATCTTAGCCTTAGTGATGATTTTATATATTCTTCCAGGTCATTGATAAAGATGTTAACTGGCATAGGGTCGAGAACTGATCCCTGCGCGACACCACTGGAAACAGATGAACTCTCCGTTTACAGCTACATTTTGAGACCTATCAGTAAGCCAGTGTTTAATCTATTTAATGTGTACCTTTTTAATTTCATATTGTTCAATTTTTTTAATCAAAATGTCATGCAGTACCAAGTCAAACACCTTACTGAAGTCTAAGTACATTACATCAGCACTATTGCCTTTATCAACCAAACTTGTAATCTCTCCAAAAAACGATACCAAGTTAGTTTGAGAGGATCTTTTCTCCATAAACCCTGTTGATTTGCATTAATTACTTTACCCTCCTTTAGTCCATTATTAATTAAGTCATGTGTTAGCCACTTTATCCTGTTTCCCTTTTTAAAAATTGGCACACCATTAGCTGTCTTCCAGTCTTCTGGAACTTCCGCAGTGTTCCAAGTCTCATTGGAAATCAACATTAATGGACTAGCAAATTCCTTAGCCAGCTCTTTTAAAACTCTCGGACGCAAGTTATCTGGCCCTGCTGATTTAAAAATGTCTAACTTTAGTAGCTTCTGTTTAGCATTTCTCTGAGATACTAGTGGAATGGAAAGAGTATTATAATCACCATATTATGAGACTGCATCATCTGTTTTTCCTTCAAATACAGAAAAAATATATTTATTGAACTCCTCTGCCTTTTCTGCATTTTTATTGATAATTTTTTTCATTTCCATCTAGTAATGGACCAATACCATTGTCAGGATTATTTTTGTTCCTATTATATTTAAAAAACTCCTTATTATCCTTAACTCTGTTGGCCATTGATTTTTCCTTTTGTCTCTTGCCTTCCCTTACCAATTTTCTTCAATTCCTAAGTTGTGATGTATATTCATTATTATCATCTCCCCCTTTCTTCTGTTTGGTATAAATATTTTATTTATAGTTGCCTTCATGTCCCCTCTAAATCAGGTTGTTTTTTTAAGCAGCACAGCCTTCTTCCTCAGTTGCAGGATTGTGACTTTTTGAGCATCTAGTAAGGTGTTCTTAAAAGATTCACAATTATCATTCACATTTTTTCTGATTAAAATCTTCCTTCCAGCTGATTTGGCTCACAAGTGTTTTCAGCTTTATGAAATTGGCCATATTAAAGCATCAATTGTATATATTACTGGTATGGACTTTAATCTGCTTGTACATTATAAAAGTGATCAAGGTATAATCACGTGTATCTAAGCAAGCAGTAAATTTTAGTTCTGAAATCAGTTCTTCTTTATCTTTTCAGACAAGGTCTAATATAGAATTCCCCTGTACTGGCTGCAACACTTTCTTAGTTACAAAACTGTCATCTATAATGTTTAGAAATTCCAAGGACATTTATCATTTCTAAATGGGAAGAAAATGGAAGGGGTAAAATTAGGGTTACCATACGTCCGGATTTTCCCGGACATGTCCGGCTTTTGGGGGTTCAAATCCCCGTCCGGGGGATGTCCTCCATTTGGAGGCACAAAATATGGTAACCCTAGTAAAATCCTGCTGGAGTAGGAGGAGGCAGCAGGATAGTTCTGTTGGAGGAAGGAGAAGAGGATTAAAGGAATTGGCTCCCCAGTCCATTTCCATCAATTATCCTTCCTCTAGAATTAGAATGAACCCGATAGGGGTAAAGAAGTTACATGCTATAGTTACATGGGATTTTTTCCTCCATGCTCTGAAAAAAAAAAAAAAAAAAAAAAGAATGGAGTTGAGGTATTATAAAACCAGAATTAATGGACACAAATCTGACATCAGGAATCAAAATACTCAAAAACCAGTGGGAGAACACTTTAACCTGTCTGGTCATTCAGTGACAGACCTGCGGGTGGCTATATTACAACAGAAAAACTTCAAAAACAGACTCCAAAGAGAGACTGCTGAGCTAGAATTGATATGCAAACTAGACACAATCAACTCCGGTTTGAATAAGGACTGGGAATGGCTGAGCCATTACAAACATTGACTCTATCTCCCCTTGTAAGTATTCTCACACTTATTATCAAACTGTCTGTACTGGGCTAACTTGATTATCACTTCAAAAGTTTTTTTTTCTCTTAATTAATTGGCCTCTCAGAGTTGGTAAGACAACTCCCACCTGTTTATGCTCTCTGTATGTGTGTATATATATCTCCTCAATATATGTTCCATTCTATATGCATCCGAAGAAGTGGGCTGTAGTCCACGAAAGCTTATGCTCTAATAAATTTGTTAGTCTCTAAGGTGCCACAAGTACTCCTGTTCTTCTTTTTATAAAACCAGTAGTCCTCTTCCATTTCAGCTTGAAAGGGCAAATCACTGAAAGGTCTAGGTCCTGCTGAAATCTTGCCCCTTCCTTCTCCCCCTGCTTGTAGCAGGAGCTCTTTTAGTCAACCCACTCTAATTATTTTTGCCAGGAATGCTGTTCCAGAGCCTGGGGACTTGTGTGGCTGCACATTCTGCACATGCCTTGGGCTGGCCCTGTCATCTTACTTGCTATTGATTCAGCACTAGGCCTAAATGCTGGGACCCCAGTGAGGCCTAAGTGTCCATGTGAACTCTTGTAGTTTTGGCAGGATTCATAAAATTTGGGCTGCAGCTTTGATTTCCCTGGCTGGCTGACCATTTGCAGGGTACTATGGGGAGACACAAAAGTGACCTTAGCTACAATGTCTCCCAGCGATACATTTTTACAATCCCTCTGGCAAGGATTGTTTTTGAAGCTGCCAATCCTTTACTGGTTGCAAAAAAGTCATTTTATTTTTGCCAAATACACATTAAGTGCCTCTCTCTGATATCTATGTATCTCCCTTTCCTTTTGTGATTCTGGATTTGGATGGAAACGTGGTAGGATGATCGCCTGGAAATCCACACTGGTTTTTGGAACAAATTTGTGTAACGTTTTCCTTGTGCATTTACCAGCAATACCCTCTAGTGGAAAATGCCTGTATTTCATTGGCCGTGTTTTGTGTGAACAGAAGGTAATGAGTGAAGCTGTTGAATCATGAAGTGCAATAGCTGAATGCAAAGGTTCAACTGGAGTTTAATAAAGGATTTCAGGACTAGATTCAGCTTCTGAGGAGACCTAGTAACCAACCACTTTTCAGTTTTCAGTAAGCGTCCTGTCCTATGTCATTTCAGGGCATCCAGGTGAGTCACTAAGGATCAACCTACTTATTCATTTTGTGTAGCTTTGAAATTGTAATCTCTCTCCCGAGCATACTGACTTCCAATTCCTCATCCAAACCCCCTTATGAGAAGCTGAAAATTACTGCTATAGAGTTTTGTTTCTGGATCTACTTGCCCAAAATCCCTTCATCCCAAAAATGGATTTACTAGCTGTAAGTAAGACCAGTGAAGTATTCCTAATAAAAACTAGCTTGATTAACTCATCAGAAACTGGATAGATGGGGACCACTTTTAGAGGGAATTCTTAACTGGCCACGGTGCTAAACGGGGCATCTTCTGTTGAGGTCCCTGTGGTTAAAGCTGTGAACAGTTGTTGCACATGAAAGGAAAATCAGGCCCAAACCTATAGCAGTGTGACATATTGACCAGGGAGAGTGTTGTGAAGCTCTTTCATGCAGGATGGAACTCTGCCCAAGCACTGCTGAACCTGCTTCAGGCTGCTTAAAGCACATTTTGTATCTTTCAGCTGAAGCAGGGGGCAAGGACAATATGTCTCTGTCCTATATACAGCTTGATCTTGCTTGGAAATGTGACAGAATTCCTGTAATGCAATGAGAGATTCCATTAACGTGACGAATGACTGCAGAGAAACTGATCATGTTGAAAAGTGGAGTAAGTGGCACCTTTTTCCTCCTAGGATGTCTGACACAATCCTTGCTCCTCAGTGCATCCAAAAGCAAAACAAAACTGTAATTCTGATTAACAAGGAAGAAGCCTGTGTTGGTCTTATTCTGTTCCGAAGGAATCAGAAAGTATCACAGGCTCTATGTGAATGTTACTCACATCTACTTTGCTTATACTTATGTATCATTTGAATGAACAAGTTATCTGCATCTCATTTTAATGATGTACAATCAGAATATAGCTTATATATATAGCTTAGTTTTAATAATTTTCTGAAATATTAGAAAAAATTGAAGGCCTAATTTAAAGCTAGTTTCAGACCACCTAGTTCTAGCTGAGTATGGGACATCTGACTCATTTTTCACCTGGCTAAGATTCTTTTCCACAGTTTCTCCAGTGTTCTGAATGTCAACTCTTTTTGCTTGTACTTTCAGGCATGCATAATCATTTCATCTCTGTTTTAATTTAAGAAATAATATAGCCCTAAGAAAATTAAATTAAAAACAAGAAAATCCTGTTTTATATTCCTGTTTGAGGTCCTGTAGACCCTCAGTGCTGTATCTTATCTATACATAATACCAGTTGCTATAAAATATTTCAGTGCTAGACAGTAACAGATAGTTGATGGGTCCAAGAGCGTAGAGCCATGTAGTTGTCCAGCTGTGCTACCCAACCCAATAGGGAAGCATCTGTAACTAGCTTCTTTATGAGTGGAGGGGGAAGGAAGGGAACCCCTACACACATAGTCTCTTTGTTTTCCCACTAGGTGAGTGATGCCAGGATTCTCTGGGGAATTGAGACTTGTTTGTCTAGGGTATTTCGGGTCAGAGTGTAGACTCAGGGCTGCCCGGGGGGGGGGGGGGGGAGACACACAAGAGGGGCAATTTGCCCCAGGCCCCGGGCTCCACAGGGGCCCCCACGAGAATATAGTATTCTATAGTATTGCAACTTTTTTTAATGGAAGGGGCCCCCAAAATTGCTTTGCCCCAGGCCCCCTGAATCCTCTGGGCGGCCCTGTGTAGACTGTCTGTAATCATGCCTGCAGTCACCATGGATGGAGCCTTGTGAAGGGTATCAAGTAAGTGTAGGAGGCCTGGTGGCCTAGACGGACGAACAAGCTGTCATCTGAGGGCTCAGTCAAAGTTGAGTGATGAGGTCCCTCTCTCCTATGGTTTGTATGCTTTGGCCAATTCCAGAGTCGCTCCAATAAAATCTATATTCTGTGTGGGGAATAAAGTGGACTTTTCTAGGTTTAACTGAAGTCCTAAGAAGTGCAGGAGGCTGAGAAGGGACAGAACTGATGACTGAATTTCCCAAAATGATTGCCCCATGAGCAGTCAGTCATTGGGGTAAGGAAAAACTAGGCTGCCCTGGTGACGCAGGTATGCTGTTACCACGGAGAGCGCCTTCGTGAAACCTGTTGGTGTTGCCAAGAGACCGAAGCGGGGAATTCTGTACTGGTAATGTTCTAGGCCCACTGTAAAGAGCAGGAACCTCCTGTGCATTGGGTGAATGTCGGTATGAAAGCAGGCATCCTTCAAATCAAGAGCTGCAATCCAGTCACCTTAGTTTAGGGCGGGGATTAAACAGGCCAGGGTGGTCATCCTGAATCTTGAATGATGTTTGAAGATATTTAGGTATCTGAGATCCAAAATGGGTCTACAGCCTTCCTTCTTTTGGGGAATGAAGAAGTATCTGGAATAGAAACCCTTTTCCTTGTGTTGAGGATGAACGGGCTCTATAGCTCCTAGTTAGACATGGGAGTTTACTCCCTGTCTGAGGGTCCTCTTGTGAGAAGGGATGGAAAGGAATTCTATGGAGTAGCCAATGGAGATGATCTGTAAGAACCATCTGTATGACGTGATATGTTGGGGAAAAAAAACTGGCAAGGTGGCCACCGAAGAGGGTGAAGGTATCAGGTAGTGTGGAGGCTGGTTGGTGGCTCTTGAAGGTCCCATCAAAATGACTTTTTGGTGTGAGGCTGGGACTGAGCGGGAAATGATAGCAGGATGTTTCCTGTACTGGGGGTGTACCCCTTGTTGCTTCCTTGGGGGACTCATTGCTCCTTTGATGGTAACAAGGCTGAGGAGCAGGATGTTGTCTATATGGAGGTGGTTTGGAGTACTTCCTCCAAGGTGCTGGATGTAAATACCCAAGGAATGGAGAATTGCACAGAAGTCTTTGAAGGTGCAAACAACTAGTCTGATTTTTTTGCTAAGCAGATTGTTGCCCTTGAAGGGGAGGTCTTCCATGTAGCGTGAACTTCCTTGGGAAAACCAGAGGAGTGAAGCCATGAAACCCATCTCATGACAACTGCAGTCACCATGGATTGGGAAGCTGTGTCCACTACATCCAACAATGCCAGGAGGGATGACCTCGCTCTCAGCTTTCCCTCATCAAGAATAGCCTGCAACTGAGGCCTGAACTCCTGTGGAAGCTTGTTAGCAAACTCAATTTATTATCGTTAATAAAGTTGTATTTAGACATCAGTGCCTGCTAATATGCTCTATGAAATTGTAGGCTGGTGAAAGAGAAACTTTTTCTTCTGAGGAGGTCCAATCTTCTGGCATCCTTGTTGGAAGGGATGGATCTAGATTGGTGCAGTGTATTGTGAGCAGTGATTGCCTGGCCAACTAAGGAATTCAGCATGCAGTGAGAAAACAAATATTTCACCCCTTTAGCTGGAATAAAGTACTTTTTCTCCAACTTTTTTTGGAGTCAGGGCACAGGTGGCTGGAGTGTTCCAAACTGCTTTGACCGGTTCCAATATGGCTTCCTTGATTAGGGCTCCACCTCACTAAGGCCTGTAATATGGACACCTTGTGGGTAGGATCCTGAACATTCTCCAGGGCAATCAGGAGAGGTTCTGCAATCCTCCTTCGGAGGTCCTGAAACTGTTTGGGTAGTGATTTGGTTGCAGTGATGAGACCAATGCCGCTGCCTCATCAGAACATGGGTTGCTCAATCTGTTCCTTCTCCTCATGGCACTGTTGAGGGAGCTGAGGCTCTTCCCTGTGAGGTGAAACATCACAAACTCCCGCTCAGAGTCCTTGAAGTCAGGCAATCTTAAGGAATTACTGAGTGTGGGGTTGGGAGCAGGAGGCTCATCAACTGAAAAATCAGTTTCACACATACAGAATGGGAAGAGACTGTCTAGGAAGGAGTATGGCAGAAAGGGATCTAGGGATTATAGTGAACCACAAGCTAAATATGAGTCAACAGTGTGATGCTGTTGCAAAAAAAGCAAACACGATTCTGGGATGCATTAACAGGTGTGTTGTGAGCAAGACACGAGAAGTCATTCTTCCGCTCTACTCTGCACTGGTTAGGCCTCAACTGGAGTATTGTGTCCAGTTCTGGGCACCGCATTTCAAGAAAGATGTGGAGAAATTGGAGAGGGTCCAGAGAAGAGCAACAAGAATGATTAAAGGTCTTGAGAACATGACCTATGAAGGAAGGCTGAAAGAATAGGGTTTGTTTAGTTTGGAAAAGAGAAGACTGAGAGGGGACATGATAGCAGTTTTCAGGTATCTAAAAGGGTGTCATAAGGAGAAGGGAGAAAACTTGTTCACCTTAGCCTCTAAGGATAGAACAAGAAGCAATGGACTTAAACTGTAGCAAGGGAGGTTTAGGTTGGACATTAGGAAAAAGTTCCTAACTGTCAGGGTGGTTAAACACTGGAATAAATTGCCTAGGGAGGTTGTGGAATCTCCATCTCTGGAGATATTTAAGAGTAGGTTAGATAAATGTCTATCAGGGATGGTCTAGACAGTATTTGGTCCTGCCATGAGGGCAGGGGACTTGACTCGATGACCTCTCGAGGTCCCTTCCAGTCCTAGAATCTATGAATCCATTCTAAGTCATAAGGAGCACTCTCTCTACCCTGGCACTTTGTGCTCTTCAAATCTCACTAATGTACCCCAAGCCCTCAGGTTGTGTGGGGTCGTGAGGCTCAGGTAAATTTTCAATTTCTTCTCTTCTTCCATTGAATATTTTGGCTGACTCTGGGTCTCTTCGCAGCTGTTCCCCATAGCATCTCCCTGCTGACACAAACACAGCCAGCTTCGACAGAACAGAAGAAACATTTGAAATAATGAGCATAGCTCCAAATCATGGGCCGATGAAAGGCTCACACAGTCACTGTAAAAATATCAAGTGTTGAGCACCAGGACTAAAAATACTGATAAAAGCAGGAGCCTGCCACAATGCAATGCTACAAAAAACAGACTTGTGGGGGAGGAGGGCGACTGTCACTACTTCACTGAAATAATCAGCACGATGTTCTGCAGCAGGGGAAATAAGATGCTGTGATGCTATGTACTGTCCATAGAGCTATTTCATGTACTGTTTTAATGAGCCTGCTGGTTCATTGCTGGGTCCCCTTGGCCTCCACACACACATTTCATGATGACCTAGAGGGCAAAGCCTGGGCCACAGGTCACCCCAGGATGGAGGAGCCAGGTCTGCACCTGCTGAAGAGAGGGATGCACTAAGCGATCCATAGTAACCAGGAATAGCTAGCGGCAGTGTGAGCCGCAGCCTGTAAACAGCCAGGGAACTGGTGCAGCGGCAACGCCTGGCAGCACGGTCTGAGAGCTGTCAGGCGCGGTCCCTGAAGGGTGGAGGAAGCAGTAGTGCAGGATGACGGGAACTAGTCCCGCTCACACCTGAAAAAGGAGAGCAGCCGAAAGGGGAGGCAGAGATGGTTGGGCTGGGAGAGGCCCTTTGGGGCTGCTGGTGTGATGAGCAGAGCTAGTGCCGGGAGGAGGCTGCACAGCAATTACGGCTGTGGCATAGACACCTCAGAAGCTGTTGGGTGGGGTGGGGCGTGCTTGTCCCCTGAAGCAGCTGGGACAAGCGTGACACCCACCCCCATAGTGCAGCAGTGGTCCCCTTTTCCAACTTGCTCTCAGCCAGGTTGTTGTTTCTTCTGGTCCCAATTCCCTAGGCCTGGGCTTGGAGGCTCTGCTGCCTGGCCTCCCCTCTGTAGCCAACTTTTCAATTGTGTCTCACATAACAACCTTTTTGTCATTTCTTATAGCTGGTCACTGTAGATCAGTGGTTCTCAACCTATTTATCACTGTGGGCTGCATATGCGGCCAAAGTATTACCTGGGCCACAGGCTGAGAACCACAGTGCCCCTTACTTAACCTCCCCTGACAAACCCCTATGTTCAGCACCCTCCGCCCAGAGACCCCCCCCTCCACAGAGTGGGGCCAGGAGCAGAGAGCTGGGCGTGGGCCGTGGGGCAGGGACCCCGACCCCAGACCATGTGGGGCAGCCAGGACCCCAGCTCCAGGACCCTGCTGTGTGGGACCAGGTGGGAGCCCGGAGCCTGCTGGGCATCCGGGAAGCTGGAACCTGGAGCCCACTGGGCAGCAGGGCAGCCCAGAGCCCACCGTGTGGCAAGGCAGCCGGGAAGCCTGGCGCCCCCAGGTAAGTGCTCATCTTAGGGTGGTGTAGAAAGAAATTTAGGTTGGGTCTTATTGCGTCCTTCAACCAATTTGGCTAGCCCTAATTTGGCATTACTCAAAGGCAGTGAGCTGGTTTGCCCAGTCTCTACTTGGAACAGCTATAATTTACTCTGTATAAATCACGTATCTTGTCCTCTTTTAGTCAGTCTTGGGAAGGATTTTATAAACCTAGTGTATTTATTATTAAAATTTCACCATATCACAAGGTCTTACTGATGCTGCAGAACCAGGTGCAAACTTCCTAGTTTTAAGCAATATACTGGCATTTAAGGCCTTAATATACATTGGTTATTAGTAAAATGTATTAAGAAGCTGATATTAAAATGGTTCCGCTCCTGTGGGATGCCTGGTTGAACATATTGGACTCACTGTACAATAAAACACAGCGATTAAAGGGGAGTACATTGTCTTTGGAATTGTTCCTGCCAGGACTCTGGGGCAGCTATGTGAGAGCAGCAAACCCTGATAAACCATGAGATGCAAGAATTTTTAATCTGGAAGAGGAAAGAGTAGGTTTGTAAATGCTCCACAGAAATGACTGCAATGATTGTAGGGTCTGTATTTTGGGCGAGCTGGGTGATCCCCTCCTCACCAAAAAGAGGGTGAAAAGATCAGGTATGTTAATGTTATACTGTGGCAACACCATGGCCGGTGGGTATAATAGGCCAGGGGCGGCCCTGCCTCCCTGGTACTGCTGCTGCTGCCAGACCCCCAGTTGCAGGGCTTTGGGGAGGGCGAGGGGGGAAGTTTTTGCTTTATTATGCCCAAGGCAGGTTCCGGGGCGGCTGAGGAGGCAGTAGGTGCTATTCAGCTTCCTGGGTTCATCAGTAATCTCTCTGGACTCCTAGGAAGGTGAGTAGCAAATACCACCTCCTCAGTGGCCCCCAGAACCTGCATAGAGCATATTAAAAGCTTCTATGAGTGAGAGGCAACCGCATGTGAGGAGGGACAGGGCTTTTCCCAGGGCTGTTGCTGCAGCCTTCAGGAAGGAGAAGAGAAGTTGTTGCCAGGGTGGGGCCTGTGGTGTGGCATAAGCTGGCCATAGCTGGTCTCAAGGAGTTTCATGCAGTAAAAAGCCTGGCCTACTCCTTGTTAGTATAGTGGTGGGTATCTCTGCCTATTACGTGGGAGACCAGATTTGATTCCCCCATAGGGAGAGCGATGCCCTTTGAATGGGAAGAAAGAAATGCCTGGCCCAGCCAGCACATTCCTCACCTCCTTCTTCTATGGCGACTTCTAAACTGTCAATTTTCACCTCCAGAGAGACAATTAGCCCGCACAGCCACTCCTGCCTGCTTGCCCTGGCCAAAGCCTCTACAGCGCCTTCCGCCACTGTGACTGGGCCCAGCTTCAAGACCTGCACGTCGGGGCACGTTTCGGAGTTGCAAAGGGCAATACTCTGGCCAAGAGCATGAGGACAATCGCCCAGCCAAATCGGGGGGGAGGGGCAGCTGGTCAAGGGGCGAGAAAGAGAAAAATCAGACAGGCAGCAGGCTGGTCTCCTGACTTTTTCTTTTGTTACCATTTTAACTGTGACAGTAATGGGGAGACTTGATTAATACCTGTGGCCATAGCTGAGGTAGGTGGTCGCCCCGAGAGCGCAGACCTGAACCTTTCTCGCTCAGCGGCCCTTGTGGCTGGCCGCGGTCGTATAGAGGGTAGTACTCTGTGCCGTGGCTGCGGCAACCTCGGCTCAAATCCAAATCACGGCATCACTTTTCAGTGGCAGATCTCCTGACACGCGCCTAGTGGCTTAGCCTGATTGTGGCCATTTGCAAAGAGAGCCAGCAGCTGGTCCCTAGTTTCCGCTTGGTGAAGGAAAGTCCATCAGCTAAATCCAACAGAAAAAAAGAGTAAGAGGAATTCTTCCTGGGTGTCAACGTCCGGAAGCAACGTATGCCATCCTGGACACGTCTGTGTTTCGAATGTCTGGCCACTGCACGTTGAATGGGGTGACCAGACAGCAAATGTAAAAAATCAGGACAGGGGGTGCGGGGTAATAGGAGCCTATATAAGAAAAACACCCAAAAATTGGGACTGTCCCTATAAAAATCGGGACATCTGGTCACCCTAGCATTGAAAGGAAGGGTCTATGGGCCTGAGAAGCTGCAGCCCTCCAGAGGCGCTTCTAAAGCTAAAGGGGCCTTGGGTGAGTTTGTGATGGCATGAGTTTGAGGCGTGTCTGAAGTGTGGCAGGGGGCAGGTAAAAAGAAACGGTTGTCAGAGGAAGAAGATGCTGAGCATCCCATCGGTGAGGGAAAGGCCCCAGACAGGTGTTGTGGGAGGAGCTGTGTAGCCCCCAAAGGCAGCCTGCTGAGGGGCTTTTTCCTGCAGCGGCTTGGGGTCTGGGGAGGGGAGGTATGACATGGTTTAGACTGGCCCAGGACTCCTCTGGGGGCGGGGGATGGGACTCGAGACTTCTCCGGGGGGTGGGGGTACGGGAATTCATGGCTCCAGCTGCAGGAGGGCGGGGGGTCCTCGGGACTCCGGCCGCTTGTGGGAAGAAGAGGCACAGCTGGCCTCCCCTAGGGGGGGGGGGGCTCCATCTGCTGTCCAGGGGCAACACCCACTTGCCCAGTCAGGCTTCCTCCCCCACAGATTATTATTAACACATAAAAATCTCTGTAGCAGTGGGTATTTAAGGGTCTCGAGAGGTATGGATATGTGCGTAGATAATAATGTGGACTATGCTCTGAATCAGAAATATTAGTCACAAAGGGCCTATGGAACCGTCCCTGGTGGTTTCAAAGATGTCAGGCTTTGGATGGACAACTTTTACCCTGCTATGTTCCTCCTGCTGGGCTTATGTTTTTCTGACTGGTGCCTAAATACAGTATCCTGGCCCATAGTTGTGTATTATGGGTCCTGCTCTTGCAATCAGTCAGTAATGGTCCCTCACACCCACAGGGAGTCTTGTTGACTTCCATGGGACTCCAGGTGGCAGTATGAGACCACACTTACGAATCTCTTTGGCGGCCAAATCAGTGGGGCTCTGCATGGGGGGTAAGACTCTGTGGTTGTAGATTCCTTTGCAGGAGTGGGGCCATATTTTTGTATTTCATCTCTCTCCTTCTTCATCACTTTTGATAAAGTATTTCAAACAGAAAGAATGAAATTAATATAAGTTTGGGGGGAGCGCAGCGGGAAGAAAAAACATAGCAGTCATTGACTTGGGATTTTTTTTAAATCTTTTATTAATTAGTTTTGCCAAACAGATAATGGACTCTGAAATTCATTTGCTAAAAAGTTTCAAAGTGAACGCCACACTTGCCTGACACAAAGTATGCCTCTGTGACAGCAGGTACCATCAGCTTATGGCAACCGTTGAAAATAACATTTTAATTTTGTATGCAACAATGTAAACTTCAAAAATAGTAAACTATAACTTTTTTTCCTTTTTACATAGCATGTGATCTATCACAGATAGAAATTTAATGGCGAACCTAAATCGCATAAGTAAACATCCTGGTGCTTACAAGTTTCATAAAAAGGTGTTACATTACATTTGATGTAAATATCGTACATTTCTTTTTAAAACTCCCAACTGTAGAGTAAAAGCAACTGGCAATTCACCTTGTTGGGCTCAAACTGTACATCATGAACCGTGTTTCTCTAGACCTGGCTGTCAGCTTCCTTGTTAATTTTATTTCAAGTAAAGTTTTCCTCTTACTCACACTAGTGTAAATCAAGAGTAACTCCACCTGGGGGTAAAATCTGTGCAAGTGAGAAGAGAATCAGGTGCACAGGGCATGAACTTGCAGTCTCTGATCCCCCTAAATTCCCAATGAAGTCTGTGACTCAGTGGGCACTTGTTGACTTCAATGGGAGTTTTAGGAGCACTGGGGGCCCCCTATATTGTAAAATGGCAGAAGTTACTTGCAGAGTGATCTGGTTCTACACGGATAAAGACTAGGATACTGTAGAAGGCACTGTATTTCTCTTGCATGGTCTTAAACGTGGAGCGCAGTCATGTGCATTATAAGGAGACTGGGCTCTTGACTGCTTCTCCTGTATTACTTCAGTGCAAGCCTTTTAGCACTTTAACCTCACTCTTGTCCTGGCACAAAGTGCACTCATCTTCACGGAGCAGTTTCCTATTCTCCCTCTCTTTCCTCTCCCACCTTCCCCAAAAGATTTGCTTTTGGTTTTTTGAAAACTTTTAAAGTTACGAGTATAGCTCTGGTAGAAAATAAACATATAACGTAGCATAGCATCTGCTCATTTTAAATCACAGTGTGTGATGCGTCATTCAGTTTCTAATGTTCAAAATATCTGCCCTGCTTCTCATGAAAATTGATCTTTAAAATGATATAAGCAAAGATAATTTGACTATACATTACATTCACTGAAAAAGAGGAGAGAGGTTCTTCTTTTGATTTTTTTTTAAAGTGGTATTTCTAAGTGAAAGGTCTGATGTGAAAAAAGTGCAAGCAAATTGGACATGCCAAAACTTGATGCCTTAGACTGTATCATATCAAAACTGTACAGGTATGTACACTATACTGGACGTATGTGCTTCGCAAGAAAAGACCCTTGAATCATAACATACAATGTTAATCACAGAGTTTCAATAAAAATAACATTAATGAGCGAAGGATGACATGGAAGGGCGAGTTCTCCTGCTTTTGCTCTGCAATCCTGAAACAATGTCTCCATTCCCCTCGGGGATCTCTTCCTTCTTCCGCACTTTGAGGCGGGTGAGGAGCTTCATTAACCAGACGTCCCATTCCTCTGGTAGAAGCAATAAGAGGAAGCCCAGGCCAATGATGACAATGGCAATTACACGGACACTGTTGAAGACAATTTCACTCGTGTAGTGATCAACAACTGTATGAAACATTGAACTGATATTATTAAAAGGGACACAGCGTTGGGGCACATTTCACCCCACCCCCACACCCCCACACATACACTCTGCAGTACATTGCTTGCAGAGAAGCAGCACAGGGCAGGCTTTTAATATAGGTGGGGTCTCGCTCGCTTAGAACGAGTGGACTTCTGGACATGAAACACTGGAGAACAAGCCTGTTAACCACAGACTTGTGGGTCTAGAGCTTTCCCTGTTAGTTTAACCTGGGCATTCAGTGAGTCCAGATTACCAAGGGCAGAGAGCCACCAGAATTTGCCTTAAATAGAGCCAGGGGTGCTGTGTGGCACTGCACTTCTCATCCTGCACACTAGCCAGTACTGACAGGCGGCTACTTAAAGGTATAGCAAGGCCTGCTGCCTATCCTTGCTTTACAAAGACTCCTGACACCACAGCTAAAGGTGTGCATCTCGTTCACCTCCCTCACCTGGCTCTGCTGAGGGGAAAAATAAGCAAATAAATACATAAATAAATAAACCGTGTTCTTAACTCAGGTTAAAACAGCAATGAAGACATGGCAACTCAGCTTTGAATTTGGGTTAGCAGCTTGAGTTCAACCTATAGGGGAACCTGAGGAGAAACACAAGCTGCCATCCTGTGTGAAAAGCTGACTTGCTTTCACTGTCATTTTAACCTGAGTTAAGAACACACCTTTTTGCAGTGCAGATGTATCCTAAGAAGCTCTGGAGGTTCTTTTATCTGGATTATTCATTGGAGCAAAGAGGTTAGGCTTTTACTTTTATTGTTTAAATGTAAATAGCCTCACACTTGGATTAAAAGGCAAAGGACATTGCATAACCAGTGTGTTCATTAGTTCCAAGCACAGCTATCAGAATAGTGTTTTTTTACTTCTGGGTTGTGACTCTCAAGATGGTGACTAGCAGGTGTCTGAGGTTCGGGGGAGGGGAGGTATGAGCCCGATCCTATTCCCTGTATTTCCGCCACTGAGGCAGATTTGTTAGGCCACTTGCGACCATCCTCCTCAGATCCTGGCTGTGACCCACAATCCTTTGTACTGATTCCTGCAGTGCCTTTTGGGAAGCAACACAGGAGGAAGCACAAAAGATGCTAGGGTAGAGCTGCACTGGACCAGCTGCTAGAGTGTGAATGTGCAGCCCTGGTAGACAAGATTTAGCAACCCTGGCACACACAGATCTGCGCTGAACATGTAACAATATTTCACTTTTACATAGCACCTTGCAGCAGACAATCTCAAAGTGGCGTACAAAGACAGGTAAGCATTAGCTCCATTAGAGAAATGAGAAAGCTGTGGCCCCCCCAGAGATCAAGTGACTTGCCCTAGGACACAAAGTGAGTCAGTGTCTGAATTGAGAGTAGAACTCAAGGCTCGTAACTTGCAAGGCCCTCTGCTAACTGCTATATCACATTGTCGTATTATGAAATAAACTTTGCAGCACAACACATTGTAGTAAAGAGCTCTTGTAATTACAATACTATAATGTTGGAGTACATTGTTTTTTCACTGGAGAAAACCACGTCTTACTTTCCACTAGAAAGTTTTTGGCCTCAAATTTTATTTCCCTTAAAAGTTACTTTTACTTCTAAGTTTTAAATGCCAAAGCCTCTCATAGGTATTGCATTCCCAATCTCGCTTCAGAGTGCCTGCTGCATAGTGGTGGTGGATATGCATTCTTTTCCTCTTCCTGAGTATCTGCTGAAAGTGTTCTTGCAGAGGACCGGGGGCAGTTCTGCTGTGCAGGAGACTGCAGGGCAGTAATGAGCAGTCACTGCATTGGCACCTCACATCTTCTCTTCTCCCCTGCACAGCTGTGCATTGGGGAGAGGAGCTTTGTGCTTTAGCTGCCTCAAGCTATACACAAGCCTGTGGCTAAAATAGATAATAGGAGAGGGGAGCTAACCACACTTGGTGACTATATGGCCTCATGACTGCTGATGTTAAGCAAAGAAGTGATTCTGCATCACCTTGTGTGCTGAGACATGGGGAAGAGAATAAATATATCTGAAAGGAGCCTATGTCCCCTACAGGCCCAGGGCCAGCTAAACAAGTGTATGTGAGAGACAGAGAGTGGGTGCATGCACAGAGTGAGGAGCTGGAGGACAACTGTGGTGCTCCCAACCACCCTCCCCACTATGAAGAGCCAAGAGGGGAGAGGCAACTGACAGGCACATTCTGTTTCCCCTAGATTCTGAATCAGAGAAGCTGCTGGAATGGTCTCCCTTTCCCTGGGACGGGTGTGGGAGTTAGTGTTTAGTTTTTCCTGTTTCCTTTTGTAACCCTGGCAATGGAGGGGAAACCTGCTTGCAGACACATTTTCCTGCAGAGCAGAGGCCGACAGAGGATTCCCAGTTTAGACAATTCTTCTCCCATTACGTGCTGGTGTTGCATTGCCTAATGGAAGGGAGATTCAAAGCCCCATAAATAGAGCTGGTTGAAATTCTCCTCTTTAAACTTTTTTTGTTTTTTTTCCCCCAAAGCAAACATTTGCACAGGCGTTTTTTGTTTCATTCAAAAATTTCAATATTTTTTTAAGAAGCCAAAAATAGTTTTGAGTTTTGGTAAAATTTTTTGTTATTTTGTTGAAAACTCAGAATTTTTTTCATTTCTTTAGACATTTTCCACAGAAAATACCATTTTCTGACCAGCTCTCCCCTTAACTCCCAGGCCAGGCACTAGTTTCTGTGGCTGCTCTTGCTTATCCCTTATCTCTCAGGAAAGTCTTGCTTGAGAGGGGCTATAGGTTGAAGACTTACAAAATTGTCATAAAAATTTACCAGCCCATTCCAAAATCTACTTGCCTAATCTTTACCATAATGATTGAGGATGTTAAACACCAATGATATTTTACTTGCCCAAGGCTGAACTATTACTGTTCATAGGTGCTGGAGCTAGGGGTGTGCGGGATACTGCAGCACCCCGTGACTTCTTGTGTTTCCATTATATCCAGAGTTTACAGTTTGGTTCAATGGCTCTCAGCACCCCCACTATAAAAATTGTTCCAGCGCCTCTGTTACTATTATACACCTCCCAGCGTGATTTCTCAGAATTTTATTTTGAAATGTAATATGATTGGTCTACGTATGTTTAGCATTAGACACGTTCCCTTGAACTGGTGAAGAACTCAATTAGCAGTACATTTCTTCAGCTATTAGTTTTCATCCAATCACAAGGATGACTGACTTCAAATCGATTTATTTTTCAGTATCCTATCTTCTTTGGAAGGTCTGTAGTTTAAAGAACAATATTACAATATGTAATGCAGGAAAATATATATTGTTTTAACCAGTTTGTTCTCTGCTTTTTGTGTGTATGGAGACAAAACATCATTTTATTCACCTCTGATAAGCTCTTAGTTTTTAGTTCTGTTGAATGTTTAAACATTAATAGGCTTTGTATATATAGTAAAATAAAAAAGGAAGTTAAAAATTCTTACTTGCATTGACAGGTACGCTGAGCACAATTCCAAGAGATATCAAGGTAGGATATGTAATAGCAATTCCAAAATTTAATAGAATATTGAATGCTGAAGTAAGAAAGAAAAACAACTTTCATTTTTAGATACACAGTTTTTGTGAAACCAAGCTTAGCTTATTTTACAGTACAAAGAGAGTATTTAATGGTCCATTTTCCCAGCCTTCAGATAACTCCCGTTAGTATTTCTGGAAGTTACCTGTACACAAAGGCCCCTACCCTGCAATCTGATCTGCCTGGGCAGAGCCTTGAGCCTATGGAAGGCCCACTGACTTCAACAAGACTCTGCTGACTGGGATCCGATTGCAGGATTGGGGCCATACAGATCAGAATACATCCCATATCACACAGTAGTGTTCAATAACACAATTACATCCCCGTGACAGTCCCCATTCCCTATGATTATCCATTCTGTCCTCCCATTTTAAAATTTAATGTCTTCATTTGGGAAATCCTGGGTGAAAAAGGCATTTGTTTCCAGGCATTTTTGCATACCAACTGCCTGTAGATGATGGCTGCACATATTGTAAATCTAACCTTGATGATATTCAACCTGTTTGATAAACAGCATTTCATTTTAAAAGAGAACATATGACTAAAATAGAGTTTTTATGACAAATAAATAGCTGTTGGGGAATCAACTTCATCCCTGGTCTCACTCCACTGAAGTCAGTAAGGATATGCCAGCGGGGAGTCTGACCCACAATGTATGTTCGAATATTCTAGAAATGACTGTTTGCATGGATATGGCGCTTTTCAACTCAAAGGACACCAAAGTCCAAATTCTGCACTCTTTGCTCATATGAAACTATTGCCTTGGCTTAATAACTAAAATGCAGCCACTTCTGTAGTGGAACATGGCGGCTGTTTGAAAGCACAAAGAACTACACTATAATCTAGAACAAGAAGGGGAAAATACTATTTCCAATTGACACATTTTAGCGGGCAGAATGTAATTATCCAAATTAGAATCTGGCCACGGCACCAGGTGAATACCTCTAATTTAGCAAAGAGCGGCATGGCATCTTTAACGCTCACATGTAGTCAAGGTTTTTGTTTTACAGCTCATCCACAAACTCTTCCTTCAGTAGCACAGTACAGCCCTGTCATTAACTAAAGCAAAGAGTGCCACCTACTGAACCAGCAACAGTACTGCAGTACACTAGATTGTCTGTGGAGGTTCCTATGCATTTAGGGAGTAAATCTAACTACCATTGACGTCAATGGGAAGAGTCCCACTGACTTCAGTGCTAGTTGGTGAGACGGTGGCTGAACTGGCCTAGCTCTGGTTAGCTTGGGAAAGTTGACAAGCCCGCATCTTCAAACATGTGAGTATTCCGTTTGAACCATGGGCCTTTTGCACTTGTGTGAAGGAGAGTTTCTGAGTATGCATTAGGACAAAGTTTATGGGTCTGATTCTGCAAACCCTTTCGACCGAGTGCAGTGCTTACTACTGAAAGAGTTCTGTGGCCGTCAATGGGACGCTGCATGGCAGTAAGCATTATTCCCAACAGAAATCACAGGAACCGGCCCTACATTTGTAGCTGTGCAATGTGCCCTCCAGATAATGTCTCAACTAAACTTTGGGAGCAGAAAAAAATAAAAATCTACACCATTTCAGAAAAATCTAAACTTCCATGGGGGGGTGTGGCCTCTGGCTACCGCTCCCATCAGAGAGTGTTACGAACTTACAGCATTTACTTACTCAATAAGAGAATTGAAAATCCACAAAGGTTCCCCCAAGGAATAACATCAAAAGAGCTCCAGTATTCCACTTTGGTAAAGTACAGAATGACAGGAATACAGGTGATGAAAAGGACATTGAAGACACTTAACACAGACAAGAATAAGGCGGCTTCTCCAAATTTAGCGCTGCCCAGGAGAAGTTTGAACAAAACCTGCAAGAGGAAAAATAAGTGGGTTTGCTTTAACTCAAGAACATGCCGGATCAGCTGACCCTTTTCCACTCCAGCAATATATTAGTGCAAGGATTGCGTCTGCTGCTGATACCACTAATGCAACATAAAATATGTATGTGGAGGAGGCTCAGCTCTTTTTATCCTGCAAAACAGGAAGGAATTACACAAGAAGTTTCTTGAGTGGCGTGTGGCTTCCCCAACATATTCCCTTAAACCTGTTTTTCTTTGTAATGTTCTTTTTAGAAAAAGTAAAACTAAAACTAAAAATGAAAGAATTGGGGAACAAATAACTGCGCATGACCTCCTTTGTCTGGCTGGCATGTTGCTTAGCTAGGCCCTGATCCTGGTTGTAATAGTAACCATAACTCTCAATCTCCTGCTTTTGATTTTTTCCCCACTCATTAGAACATTCTTATAAGGATTTTAATGTTCGGTTCCTGACGTACACGCAACCTTAATTCAATCATAATGATTCCTGCCTGGAAAAATATGTGTGTGTGTAAAGCATCTCTCACACTATTGGGAGCTCTGTAAATATATTAAATGAAATAAATTGAGCAGTAATCTTGTGCTGGAGAAAAGAGCTGCAGTGTTTTATACCTGAGATATTACATGAAGAAGTGCTACTTTTTATACTCTCCCAACATGCTCACCAGCCTCCCTGTAACACCTCATGAATGTGCCTCAGCCCTGACCTACAGTCATTGCCCTGAGGGATGTGATGGCAATTCAGCAGCCATGCCCCTTCAATCCCAATCATCTTTGCTTCCAATCACCTGCCAACCAGAGTGCCAATTACCTGCATTACGGCAGTGGGTTATATGATGTAAATTTTCTTCTCTCCGCTAGGAACTCAAACCACTCCTATAGGTCACTGGACAGTTGGCAACAGTCTTCACTCACCTAGCAAGTATGTGAACTCTCTCTAAATCCTATTGCCCATGAAAGGCTGTACATCCTAATGACCAGACCTCAGTCCCCATGCCCCTTAGAATGCTATGTTAAAAGTACTAAAGAGGCCAGGGAGAGTTAAACATTTGGTTCTTCCCTTCTGGTGGTGGTGATTTGTTAAAGGGATTTAGGTCTGTGGGGAAGAAAAGGAGAAAAATATTGATTTTTAAAGCAATCTACCAATGTAACTACAGAGGGGCCCAATTTAGCTCTCAGTTTTACTTACATAAATCTGGAGTAGTACCATTGACTTCAGTGTTTGCATTACATTTACATTAGTACATCAAACCTGACTTTGGCCCAGGATTTCCTCTTCTGAATGCTAGTCGCTAAAATTTAATAACTCAATTCAAGTTTTAGTGCATAAATCGATAGGATGACTGACGTGTTACTATCTCATTTTGAATCAGTCAGAAACCTGTTTATGTTTTGTAGAAAAAAAAGCCACCTGCTACATTTAAGATACAGAAAGTGACGGCTGGCTGATGATGTCAGTATTTTATCACACTTCCCTTAATAGCAAGTTATGGATCCATCCCCACCATCCCATAAGAAATGAAAGGGTGAGTTCTGATCATTAGCAGGGACCACCATTCACTTTTGCAGCCGAGGGGGCACTGAGCTTTGGCAACCTTGTCTCAGACAGGAGGATGCTGCAGGAGCAGAAGAGGCCCAGTGAAGGACAGTGGAAATGATCAGCAGTACAAAGAGGAGTGATTTGCGACCCCCTGTCTGTTTACTTTGAGAACAGGAGTCAGAGGTGATATGCTAGAGCGATATAACATAATGAATGTGAGGGAGAAGGCTCATTTGGTGTTCCTATTGACTTGTCAGATGGCTTGTTTCCCATCATGAGCTGGCGTCAGAAAGACATTTCCTGCTCCGGAATAGCAAAGCACAAATTAGCCAAGGTGCATTGCAACTTTCACCTTGCTCTGATGCATGCAATATATGTGGGCGAGAGTTGGAGCCTGAATGTTGCTAGACTAACCGATCCATTGTACTGTTCTAGGATAGCAAGTCCTATGTTCCTATTTCACTATGGTTTTAAAGACATTGAGTTTCTGTCTTACATCAAACTAGTGTGTATCAAGTAAAATCTAAAGAGGTTAGTGTGCTAGCAGTGCTGCTGTTGTTAGAGTCAATTAGCCACCATCTCTCCTTTATTTAGTGAGTTTATTCTGCTGAGAACATCCTAATACAACACACAAAACCATGTTAGTGACAGGAAACCATCAGAAATATCTCCACAGTCAGAGCTGGCCAAAGCAGCTACTTTTCTTACTCATTATTCTGAGTCCATTATGGATCAAGTATCAGGGGGTAGCCGTGTTAGTCTGTATCTGTTAGTCTTTAAGGTGCCACCAGACTCCTTGTTGTCATTATGGATCAGAGGTCTTTAATGAATCTGAATTCCAGTTGCTCCTCATTTAGGGTGACCAGATGTCCCGATTTTATAGGGACAGTCCCGATTTTGGGGTCTTTTTCTTATATAGGCTCCCATTACCCCCCACCCCCTGTCCCGATTTTTCACATTTGCTGTCTGGTCATCCTATCCTCATTTGACACCTTCAGGGCAGTCTGTCTGGTTATTTCACTGAGTAAAGACAAGGAGTGAGAACGGGGGAGACAGACAGTGAATGTGTCTGTGTAACAGAGATGGCTAAGGGGCTGCAGGAGAGGACTGGAACAACAAGCCAGTGTCAGCTGTTTGTTCCTGCAACTGGTGATGGGAAAATCCGATATGTGCATAACATGACATTTATGTCTTCATATGTCCCTTTTATCACCAATAAACAAAAACACAAGGCAGAAAATCAATTCTGTTCTGTCTGAACTGACTAGGAGGGAGTGGACTTTAATTTCCAGTTATTCCTGTAATTTCTGACAGTAATCACACCATGCTCCTTGTTCTGAACAAAAGAAAAACTGATTAAAATCCTAGAAACAAAAGCAAATACAGCCCCAAAAAGTAGCATTAGCCCGGTCACTCCTCCTTTCTGAGGGCTAAAGACAGACTGATTCAAGTTTAGGGGTTTTCAAAATGTTCGTATGGTTGTTGTTTACATTAGAGCTACAGCATCTGGGCTCAACTCAATATGTAAGCTAGTGCCTTAATTTTAAGCATGTACTATTCCCACAAAAATCAATGCTTAAAGTTAGATCTGTGCTATGTACATTGCTGAATCAGGGTCTGAGTCAGAAGGGTACGGAGACACTTTAAAAGCCAAGAGCTTGAAAAAGCTTTTGGACACAATTTTCAGACTTGGATTGCTAAAATTTGGCCCCTAAATGAAAGGTGCCTGATTCTGAGAGGTGCTGAGCACCTGCAGCTCCTGCTGAAGTGCATTGGAGCAGATGGATTCTTTGGTGGGAGTCATTCTCCCCCCCTTTCTACCTCCCCCCCAGAAAGTAGACACTTATTGCTCCTTAAATAGGGACAGATGATGCCAATGTAAATAAATATTTCTCTCCAATGTTAAACTGGTCTTTATGCTTATAGAAGGTATCCATAAAAAGAGCATGCGACATTGCCCTGCATAAAGTTTAGGAGAGGCAGTATTTGGTGGTAAGTTGGGACCGGCTCATTAATACGAGGTGGTCAACATTTTTTAGCCCGAAGAGGTTTGTGTGTATTTACCTTATAAAGAGCAGACATTGAGGCAGATCCCACAACAAGTGCTATTCCAATTACTGAATGACTGTGGAATCCATCAGCATAGGTCATCATGACTATCCCTGCAATAGCAAGTATAGCAGCCACAATCTGGTAGGAAGCAAACAAACAAAGGAAGTGTTATTTAACAGCCCCCGGTGATTGAAATATTTAAGAGCCGTTCTGAATGAGAGCTCAACATTTCTGTGCCATCTACTTCAAGCCTTACTGATGAGAAAAGAGCAACCATAGACAGCAGAGCAGTCTGCTAATGTGTTAAGAGTATATGCAAGCCCCACCAGCTGGTTGAGAAACTGCATGCAAGGAACGGTGAAGAAGAGACTGTGTCAGATCTCAGAGCAACTGGACAGAGAGGAAGTGCTCTTCAGAGCATTGTCTTCTGATAAACCTGAAGAGGGAATTTCAGCTCTGTCACTGAGTCTTGACAGCAGGTGGCCCCTGCAGCAGGTGTTTGACAATAATATATGACTTTGAATTTCCCAGTGCTTGAAGGAATGAACTAAAATCCGGGGGAGATGTCAGGGGGAAGGGGCTTATTGAAAAAAACAGTAAAATAAAGAATATCTGAGTATTTTACAAGTCAGCCAGTGAGTTTATTCAGATGTAAAGGGGGAAATAGACTTTATGACTCAGAAGAATGTTTACATTTTGAATGGGATTTTCAGAAGTGCCTGAAGGACCCATGAGCACATTTTCTATTGACTTTCTGTAGCACTTGGGCTCCTAAATCACTTGGGTGCTTTTGAAAATTCTACTCAATGAGCATAGAATATACATTGATTTGGGAGAAGAGCTTAGCTGAGAAAATTGGTTGTGTGCTGCGTATTTAGTATTGACAGTGCGGATCAGTAGGCACAGTAGAGTGGTGAGAGCAGGATGTCTCCTGCTTCATAGACTATTCATACGGATCCCTCGGGGAAGAAAGTCAGCACAGTGTCTCAGCTATCCTGGGCATTTGAAGCAAAGGGATGGAAAGAAGTTACAATAAAAATAGGAGAATCCCTGTTTCACTCCCCCAAGATCTTGCTTGTATATTCTAAAAGGAGTGGCTGGAAAACCAGGGAGAGACCAGCATATCATACATGTTCCATTTAGAAAGGAAAGGGAGGTTTTATGTGTCATCCAGGTAAATGCTGCAATGTCACTCCTCAGAGCATCAAAATCTGAATGCTATTTTTGCCAGAGGAACTTTAGTTGCTCATTGAAGATGCTGGACTGACTGTCCTGGAGGGTAAATTTCTCTTTCTACACAATAGGAACCACCTGGCTCATGACAGTGTAGGTCTCGCCACACTGCCCCACCAGCACTCCTCAACACTGTTTGGAGGTGTGCCCTTCTAGGGGTGGAAGGATTCAATCTCCAAGCCCATTCAATCCTATGCCTCTGCCAGCACTACCGACAGGGAGGCCAGTTGATGCCAGTGGTGGTTTTGGTGAGAGGCATCTGTTTAAACCTTATATCTAGGCTTCACAATCTTTGCTTTCTTTGTGATGTAATTAGAATAACCCATCTTATTCAAACCATATATAGGGGATCCTATATATCCTATATAATCCTAATAAGGTTATACAACTTTCAGGCAGGTGAACCCATCAGTTTTTTCCAGAGTCCAAAAATCTACAGCCGTAGAGAATATAATAGAATTTAGGCAACAAGAGAGAGCTGAAAAGCATAAATACTAACTAATCTGACATACCACAGCTGGATGGAGGCAGTTTACAGACTTAGGGCCAAATTTTAAAACTAAGGTTCTAGGTTGCACCTGCAAAGGTGTACATGCACAAGTAATCAAGCATGCAACCTGTTTCTATATATGGGTATGCCACTACCTGCACAGTTACTCTTGTATGCATGAATGTACAATTTTGCTAGAGTTTCTTTAGTGAGTTAGAGTCGTATGAGCAGAGCAAAGGACAAAATCAGAAGAGACTGAAACATTTGAAAATTGTATCTATTCTGTATAGAGCTGGGACTTTTATTTAACTAAAATTAATGTTCAATATTAGAAATGCTAATGAGATGGGGTTTGACCTGACAAGTTGCTGACTACAATAGGAGTTGAGAGAGCTCAGCACTTCGCAGGATTCATAGACTCTAAAGCCAGAAGGGATCACTGTGATCATCTAGTCTGATCTGCAGAGCACAGGCCATAGAACTTCCCTCAATAATTCCTGTTTGAACTAGAGCAGATCTTTTAGAAAAACATCCAATCTTGATTTACAAATTGCCAGTGATAGAGAATACCACAAACCTTGGTAAATTGTTCAAATAGTTAATTACCATGTTAAAAATTTATGCCTTATTTCCAGTCTGAATTTGCCTAGCTTCAGCTTCCAGTCATTGGATCTTGTTTTACCTTTGTCTGCTAGATTGAAGAGCCCATTATTAAATATTTGTTCCCCGTGTAGATACTTATAAATGGTAATCAACTTGCCCCTTAACCTTCTCTTTGTTAAGGTAAATAGATTGAACTGCTTGAGTCTATCATTATAGCACTATGCAGGATTGAGCTCAACTTGCATAAAGTTAAAAGAGCCTAATCTTAAATTCATATAGCCTCTTTCATCCTGGAGGATACCAAAAGGATTTACAAACTAATTAAAGCTGAGAGGGGTCTGAGCTGCAAAGGTGAGATCTGAATCCACACATTACTAAATTTTGGGGTACTCAGATATGGGGTTTTAACTCACACCCATTTCTATCGACTCTACCAGGATAACTTTTGCCACAATTGAAGTGTATCCATCTCTGAAGTGAAAGATGGCACCTGTGTTTAATAGTGCACTAAAACTCTAAAAAAAAATTTTAAATCCAGGAAGGGAAAAGTACTACATTTCGCTGAAACTGCATAGTAGGCAGAACTGGCAATGCTATCCATGTTAACACACCGATGCTTGAGGAAAGAAAAAGGCTTATGGGTTTGTAATGAATACAGGTGGTCAGGATGCTAGGTTTATGTCTCAATATCTCATTTGAAAGATAGCACCTTCAGCAACACAATGCCCTTTAATACCACCAATGCTAAGGCACTGGTTCTATACTGACTCAGAAAGAAGAGAGACACCCCAAGACTCAGCACTTCTTGTAGCATCTGTTTTATCCTTGAAGGTCTTCCAGCCACTAACCCAGCCTAACCCTCCTTAACTTGAGAGATCCAAGGAGATCAAAACCTGCAGTGATTTAGCTGCAGAACACATATTGATTTAAAGGAAAGTGATAAAAAAAATGCCACAGCTGACTTTGCACTAGCAAGAATAGCAATTCTGCAGGACTAGAATTCCAAAAGTGCATTTATGAACTTTTGAAAGAATGATCAAGTTTTGCTACTAATTTCAGTGGGCAGAGCCTCCCAGGAGAGGGAGGCACTCTCTGATTTCTGGGGTGCGTTTCCAGCTTCAAATCACACTGACATGGCATGCTTAGATATACAGTAACACGTATGCAGAATTAGCAATTGGCTACTTCTCTTGAATACTGGACTAGTTTATTGATTGTAGCATGAAAAGGGAACGCAGATGTCAAAGTCTAAAGCAACTAAATCCACACTTCTAGTGATTTTTCTCTTACAGAGGTTCCAGCCTCTTTATCAAGCATGTCATGAATGCCAGATATGGTCTTGGATTAAACTTTAGTCTGCCTATCAATGTTACACACATTTTCTCTGAAAGCTTTTCAGCCTATGAAGTATGTTGTTACATTCTGCTTGAACTCCTGGCTCACCATAGCTTCTGGGTTGCAGATATTTATACGTTTCCTAACACCCTATTTGATGAAAATGAGACGCAGTGTAGGGGAATGGTGCTCTAGGAGGGAATTCTGAAGGTAGTCATTTCCTCTGTAGATATCTATCCTGTGTTAAGGAAGACAAGGTTGATGAGGTAATATCTTTCATTGGACCGACTTGTGTTAAGGACGTAAGATATCTCCTGCCCTATTCGGACAATCGCCCTGTGGCAAAATAAAGTGAAAAGGACAGAAGTATAAAGATGGTGTGTGTGTGTGTGTGTGTGTGTGTGTGTGTGTGAAACAAAAGTGAAAGATCATTAATTATTCTGGAGCAAATAAAGTCTACAGTGTAGCCCTCAAAAGTTATTCTAGAATAAGCATCAGTTTGTTAATGAACTAGAAAGGCTTGCCAGATTTGGATCTCTTGTTCCTTGTAATAACCAGGGAAGAACCCCGCTCTGTTCTTGACCCGAACTTTGGCACAACCAAAGCAGAGTGAGGAACCCATGTGAGGTTTCTCACAAGCCCCAGTGCATGCTCAGACAGGACTTTTGGAAGTTGTAGTTAGTTCTGTCCAGCCAAAGGGCATATATTCAATAAAGCTGATAACTTGCTACATGAATGCTGAATCTTAACTAAAGACTTCCAGGCTCCCAGTGATGTATTACACAACATTTCTGAGGCCACTGAAGTTGCCTGCTCTGAAACACCTCCCAGTTCACAGAGTGGTGTTGGTTTTAGCCTTGGAGGAAGTTACTTGCCTGCAGCACCTGACTGATCACCATCTTTGCTGCTATCGAAACCAGGAGGACATGGAAGTTCTAGCTATGGGCCAAAGCTGGCTGTATTGAGTAGCTTAAGTTTCTTTACACGCAAGTGGGAGGTCAAAAGAACATCCTCCATGCTGGAGTGCAGATGCACACAGGGCGCCAGATTTTTAAAGGTATTGGAGCACCTAACGATTGTCAAAAGCACCTAGGCACATAACTCCCACTGGATGCCTATCTGCATCTTTAGACACCGAAATACCTTTAAGTCTCTGGCCCTTACTCACTAAGTCAGGGACCATCCTCCCCTACTCTGGAGTGTAGCAGCATGCAGACGTGCTCACACACATGCACGCACACATACTAAGGAGGCTGGAGGCCCAGGCAGCAAAAGGTGAATAGATTCACGTAAGGGAACTCTCCACTGTGTATGGCTGGAGAAGGCAACTCCTCTGCCACCGGCTTCAGTTCCATCCCTGGCATAGGGAGGAGGAAAGGATCTGGTTGAGCAGAATTCTGCTATCCTGCTTCTCTACTGGTGTAAGTTAGAGCAGACCCCAGGCTGCTCTAAATTCCACTGGGGCTGATGAACACAGGACTAGGCATCTAAGGCCAGCTCCCTGCACCTCTTCCACCTCTAGTGTGTCTGAGCTTGGACATGGTGGAGAACTGAGCCCTCAATATCTGATTTTAACTATTTCCTGAGGCTTCGCTGCCTTACAGAATCTGAAATACTAGTGCAGCGCATCAGCAGTTGATTATAAATAAGGCTATGATTTAATCATGGGTATTTTTAGTAAAAGTCATGGTCAGGTCATGGGCAATAAACAAAAATTCATGGCCCTGTCCGTGACTTATACTATAAATACCTTTGACTAAATGTTGGGGCAGCCACTGCTGCAGGGGGCACCCCGAGGGGCTGTTGCTGCAGGGAGCGTGTCACAGAGGGCCACCTCTTCGGGGTGGTGCGCCATGGGGAGCTGCTGCTGCGGGGTGAGAGCCATGGGGGGGGGGCCGCTCCTGAGGGGTGCCCCGGGGGTCGCTGCTGGGAGGGGCAGGGCCAGCGGCACTAGCTGCCAGGGGCCGCTGGAACAGCGGCTGCTCTGGCCGACCCAGTGACTGCTGCTTGGGCGGTCCCCGGGGCCAGCTGCACTGGCCGCTGCAGAAGTCATAGAGGTTGCGGAAAGTCACGGAATCCATGACTTCCATGACAGACACGGAGCCCTAATTATAAACTCTTTGGGGCAGGGTTTATATATTTGTAGGGTGCCTAGTGCAGTGGGACCCTGGCCTCGAGGTAAATAATAACTAACAACTAACTGTGACTCCGAACACTTAGCTCCTGATTTTAGAAAGGGGCCCACCATTTTAGAAGTTCCCCCCCAAATTAAATTCCAAACACGTGGTGTTTGTCCTTGTACCTGAATAGATCAGCTCCACCATGACTCAGGAACTTACAAAAACGAGAAGGAACAGAAGGAAGAAAAGGTGGCCTGCCATGAAACAAGGAAAGAGGAGGAGACTCCATTCAAATCCCCCGTCATAAAGGGAAGTACCCTAGCACACTTGCTACTCAATACACAGTGAAAAGAAAGAACAAAATCCCATTGCAGCATCTTCCCTCCACCAAAATGCCCAAGCCCTCCCCTGGAGGAGCCATTGCTAATCCCCATGAAAGATACGAAGGAGTCAAGGAAGAGCCTATCCTTTCTGCCCCATTTTCCAGGGGAAAGAAAATACATCCCACACCTGCAATACATTTGTCCCTACTCAGACAAGAAGTTAATATCCAAGAAGTTCAAGTATCCCAGAAAGTTCTCCTTCATCCTCTAGCACTTTGCCAATTAATAACTGGGTGAGGAGAATGTAGCACGCCACTCTCATTCAGCACAAATGGGAGACAGTTCCTCGTGAAAACCACTTGGACTAAATCTTTGATTAGTGCCAGGCACCATTGTGGAGGACTGAAGTTTGGAAGGGGTACAGCACCTCTCCATGATATATAACCTTCCTTGTCACGTTGTTCCTCCCTCTGGTACCACATGCCATCAATGACAGGTGGAGATACCTTGGCATACCTTGGTTGTAAAGCACTATTTCCTTATCAGGGACTATTGGAGAACCATGTCTCCATTTATTTGCTACTAGTTTGCTGACAAGTTGGCTTATCCCAAGACAATATTAAAAATTAATAAAGAATAATTAAAGATGCTTCAGACCAAACCCTAGATCCAGCCCATTCATCACTTCACCACCTTTCCTCTCTTGAAATGGGGGAAAGTTCAGACCTGGATCCAATCTTCAGTCATTAGCTCTGTACTCAATCAAGCCAAAACCCCAGATCTGAGCCTAGGAATCCAGATACGATCCTTCTGACATGAATGCATCATTACCAATATCTTCCATTTATACAGTGCCTTTCATCTAGCAGGATTACAAAGCATTCTGCCAACACACCATCTCTCTTGCCCGTGTGTGTGATTACATGTTTACAATCTTTGCACCACTCACCATAGAAATGCAGCCACCTAAATGGATGCAACACATCAGTTGTTTAACAGAGTACAGCAACACTATACACTGCTTTGGAAAGTCACTAGGAATACCATCTCCAGCTGCAAATGCAGGAGGATTAAAGAGGGAAGGATGTAAATGTTTTCCACTAGAAATTGACCAGGATAACGGGGTACTTACTAACAGTCCCATGGGAAGGCTAGAGACCCTGATAGTTTTTTCCTCTTATCCAAAAGACAACACAACCAGCATTACAGTCACCCCCTAAAATCACTACAGCTCTCCTACAGAGGTTCCCTTATTGTTACTCAACCCCCTTCCCCTCCCAGTTAAAAGAAGTTCAGTGTCAAGTCAGTCAGAAAGATTAATGTGCAGACAACAGCTGGAAGGGCAAGGAAGGTACTCCTTTGCCGGTACCTTTTGTAATTTTCCCTATTGTAGCCTCAGGGCCAGGCTGCAACAACAACAATGTGGCTCAAGATTTTCAATCACACAGAAATAAATTCTTCTATTAAAGTTAATTTTTAATCTCTGCGTATCCTGGGGTTTAAAATCTCTCTGAAAACAAACTAGAAATATTGCCCAGGCTTACAGAGAAGAGAGCTGACTCCTCATCTCCACTTCAGCTGGTGTAATGGGGCAGGAGTAAATCGCTGGTGTCTTCACACTGTAATTGCTTTCAGTCCCACTACAGGAGCCACAGACCTGACACCGTGTCACTTTTGGGGAATGCTGATGAATGCCAACTGCTGATTGGTGCTGCCTCTGCTGTCAGAGGGGAATGTGAGAAGCTGCCTCTTGGTTCTAAGGGCTGGAATGTTCTCCAAGGGCATAAGGGAGACAGGACTTAATTCTAACAACTGCAAAGGGAACTCTGGATCAGATTGTCCCTCAAAGCTATGCATTGTGGGCACCCTCCTCCATCTTTCCCATGGAAGGGGTAAGCTGCATTGGTGGCACCTCTTGGACCAAACAGAGGGCTCTGTAAAAAGAAGAACAGGAGTACTTGTGGCACCTTAGAGACTAACAAATTTAGTACTCCTAAGTACTCCTGTTCTTCTTTTTGCGGATACAGACTAACACGGCTGCTACTCTGAAACCTGTCAGAGGGCTCTGTGTGACTGCAGGGTCTATGCAAAGGTTGGGCAGGCTGCAGGGAAATCTCTGTCTCCCACCTATGGGCCCACAGAATTAAGCAGAAAATCTAACAGAGAATTTACTGGAGTTGTGCTTTATTGGAGCTGTGCTGGCAAGTTCCAACCTCCACAATGCCCCACTCAGTGATCTTCTGCCCCAGAATTCCCCCCCTCTATCTAGCCTGTTGGACACAAACTAAGACCTGATAGTTCTCTCTAGCTCTTCACCTGCCAGAGTGACTTACACAGACTGTGTTAGGTAGTATTAGTACACAAGATCTCACTGAATTCTAGCCCAAACTGTGCAGTCATGGAATGGATTGCTGAGCACACTACAGGGGCATTTCTCTCCTCCCCCCGCCTCCCCCCGCCCTTCCACACAGAAACAAACCTTTTTAAAAACAGATACTTGAAAAATAGGAGCTGAATTAGCCACATTTGTGTTTATATCAGTTGCTATCCACAACCAGGTATGACACAGAACTTAATAGTCCAATCCCACAGGGCTTGTGTCATATGCAGATATGAGCTGCCCCAATGAATTCACAGAATATGGACAAAAAATGCACAAAGACATGTAAAACACCCATAGAAATGCACAGTTAAAAAAATAATTTCTAAGTACCATAGGCTCAGTCCTTTCTAATCGAAAGAGAACAGGAAAGGGATGATAAATGTTCATGACCACACGGGGATACCAGTTATCCTTCATGTCACAGACTGGGATAAGTTATCTCCTTTGGAAGGAACAGTGAGGAAAGAGAGCAAGTTCTAGGAAGAGGAGGCTGCAGTGTTGAGAGAGAGCCACACAGTGATGGTTCTCAGTGCTGATTTGTTTTGTAATGAATGCATTTCTGCACAGACTCCGGGGCTGGAGGACTGCAAGCTCTGTAAGGATATTATGCTGACTCATCTCATGACTTTACCTCTTTAAAAGATCAGAGAAACCTGCTGTTAGTAGTGTCAGATGCTGATCTAAATGAGCCAATTGGAAAAAGGTTAAAGCGAAGGAGGGAGGGAGACAGAGAGATAAGGAGACACTTACCCTCACTCCCATGAACCTGTCCCTGAGAACGATCCATGAAAGCAAGAACACAAAAGCTTTGTTGCAGCAGAACAACACGGAGACATCCGTAGTGTTTATTTTCTTTATTGCATGTAAGTACAGGTAGTTTGTGAGTGTCCAAAGAACACCAAAGGGTGCTGCCTTGGTAAAAAACACCTTCATAGTCAAGCCATTGTCTCCAAAAAATCGGCAGCACTCCCTAAAACAAGGAAAGAAAGGCAATGTTATTATACCTGAGTGGCAAACAAGTCCTTCATGCGTCGTACCAATTAGAATGCTCTTTTTTGGTACCAAGTCTTTCCTACAAGAAGGGTAACAAGTTTCAGTCTGCTGCAAAAGCCATCATTTGCACAAAAATATTGAACACACAGAAGGGATTATAAAACTGAAAACGATGAGCACATAAGAGTATGGTGAAAGGTGGAGGTAGGGGATCAAAGTGAATAACTACAATATTAATAAGGTGCTTGCACCTTGCACTTTTAATCTATATTTCTCAAAGCGCTTTGTTTCATTATTCTCATTTTACAGCTGGGGAAACAGAAGTGATTCTTTAGCTTGCCCAAGATCATCCAACAAATCAGTGGCCAGGCTGGGAGCAGAATCCAGGCCTTCTGATGCCCAACTCTTTGCCTTAGCCACTGAGCCAGCGGCCTCCCCGGTAAGCAGAAAAGAGAAGAGATGGATATTGAGGCAGGATTTGAAATGGCTGGGGACTCACTGGAACTAAGTTCAGGACAAGGCTTTTCCATCAGACAGGTGGATGTGGCTAAAGGCACTGCCACTGTCAGAGACTCACAGTGTGGACTAAGCTTTGCCCATAACCAGTTCAATGAATGGAAGAGAGGAAAAGGGAGTTGGTAAGGTCAGGTCTGAGGAGGCAATAGGGTCAGTGAAGATAAATAAGGATCAGGGAAATGAGGTTATGCCTGTGAGTTCTTGATGGAATACAGGTGTTCTTGGGCAAGCTGAAATTTGGCAAGGAGACCAGCCCAGAGGGAGTTGTAGTAATCAAAGTGGGAGGTTGGGAGTGCATGGATTAAGGAAGTGGGCAGACAGAAAGTGAAGATAAGGGCAGGTATGAATAATATTATGAATCCAGGTCCAGCTATAGGAGGTCCTGCAGATACTGTTGGTAAGATGGAAAAATAAACATTGATGGATCATTTCTGGTACATCTGACAAGGAGAGATCAGAGTCAAGGAGGTAGATGGAAGAAATTGGGGAGCATTAGGGCATTTACTCTAGTCTAACAGAAGGAACCAGACTTGGAGACAATAGGGTGGAGAAAATTTGAGTGGAACCAAGCACTAAGGAATATATGACAAAGAGAGATGTTGGCAGGGACAAAGGATGGATGGGAAAAAGTTTGGTGTCATCAGTATAAACATGATGTTTAATGTCAAACAGAGAGCTGAGATGTTGATAAATCAGGGATTAGATAGTCAGAGGGGTCAAGAACACAGCTGTAGGACATCTTTTTTGGTGTAAACATTGTAAGCTAAAAATCAAGAGTCATTGGCTTTATAACTACTATAAAACTAAAATGGCATGTGCTAGCCAAGTTGTTTGCATGCAAATTCAGTAATGCAAAATGGAAACAGGGATTTGTAATCTGAAGAATATTGTTTGCAGACTAATGACATGTTCAGATGGCCCTTACCAGACCCTCTGAGCTCTTTCCCCAAAACAAACCATACCAACTAGAGTTGAGAGGGTAAACCAGGGCCTTCCAGCCCAGTCCTGCACCCTGAGAGACCCACCAGAGCACCAAGCCCTCTGCCTTTCTTGCAATCCTCCACATGGAAGTAGCAGCAGATAGCGGGAAGAGTCTTCACAGCCTGGTGACATCAATTCATCTCTGAAACCTGGATTCTGGTTGGGCTGGGTGCCCCAGTGGTTAAGGTCACTTTATGCCCTGGAGAATCATGGCCAGGATTTTTTTTTTCATTTGTTGTATTGCAATTGGCTGTTGATAGCTCCTCATCCCTCCCCCTCAACAACCATAGCAACTGCCTTTCTCTTATGCTTCTCCCCTCCCCCCTCTCTCTCCTCTCTGCTTTTCTTCTTTTATTTACCTTCCTCTCTTACTTCAGAAATCCCTTCCTCTTCCCCACTTCAACCCTGAGTGCCCATCCCTCAAAAAAAACCCTTACAACAATATTTTTGGTAATGTAAACAAAACAATTATTTGACTCACTAAGTCAAAAATGAAGGAAGGATGCTGTTTGCCATCCATCACCGTAATTGCTCTGCTTGCCCTTGTGTGCTATCACCCTTTCCCCATCACCTGCCTGGGTTGGGGTTTCTACTTTGCAAGTTCTTGCGGGCAGGGACTGTGTCTTGTTCTTTAGTTGCATAGCACACAGCACAATGGGGACCCAATCCTGGGACCTTTTGGCGCTACCACATTGGAAAGAATAGTAATCTAGAGCTTCTGCGAGCTACCTCCGTCACACACACAAATGGGCTCTTCAGAAATGTTGTCATGTTATTGCTTTGGGAAGGGCTGCTCTCTGACATTTTGGAGGAGTTCTCTTCTTTGAAAAGCAACAGGTTTTTGGTTAGGCCCTTCTAATTTTTTAGCTGGATTTCACTGAGAAACAAGGAGGTCAAGAAATTTGTCCAAGGTGAGTCAGTGGTTCAGTTGGGATCAGAATATGTGCTCTTCTACACTAAAGGTTCCTGAGAGATTCTACACTGCCTTGAACCTTGTATAATCACTTCAACCTGTGCAAAAAGAGTACAAAACCAGTGTAAAATACAACCATTCTGATTAGGTAGGCTTTTGTACCCTCTTTGCATTCTGCAAATGTATAAAGGATTACAAAAGGTGGGAAGATGGAAAATCAGAACCCCAGTCTTCTTACCATCAGGCCACTTGCTTTTCCAGGTAAGTGACAAGTAAGGGATTGTTGTTGCTGAAAAATATACCCACCCCTAAATCTACTCATTTTTGGTGCCTTCTAAACATCATGCTAATAAAGTCCAAGGAGACCTGAGGGATATGTGGCATTTTTTATGCACAAAATCCTTCAAAGTATGACAGCTTGCTCTCAATAGATTTCTCTCCCGACATTTTCCTAGTTATTTATCAGAGCAGCTCAATGTTTTCTTGGTGCATCATCAGAAGAGACCAAAACAATACAGTGCTCAAAGGAAAAAGCCCATTACTTATGAAGACTTACCAACAGGCATCTGACAAAGGTTGCTGTGGATGAATAATGTTAGATAAATACCCCAGAGCAGACATTTTATGGGAAACGAGACAGGACTAAGACATGACCTCTGGAGTTATGGTAGTTACAGCACAGGCTGGATGTGAAATCACCAATAGATAATTGGCCTCTTCATTAAATACCTCTTAAGTACACTTTGGAGGCAGCTGTTTCTTAAATATCAGCATGCTGTGCATCATTTTTATTCCGGCCGCACAAGTACATGATGCACATCAAATGTTTTAATCTTCATGTTTTATGAATACTGTTTGGTAAAAATCAATTTAATCGTATGCTCGATCAGAGGTTCTGTCCCACTGCCATCCATGCATGCTTAAATACACTGAAGGAGGCGACTTGTTTTAAATATTTAAACAATCTCATCTAGAAACAAAAATATTCTTCGTATTTCTCAAGAAAAAATTATCAATTGTTTATAGATTCAGAGCCTTTCAGGCCAGAAGAGACCATTATGATCATCTAGCTTGACCTGCGCAACACAGGTCATGGAGTTTTGTATAAGCCCTGATCCAAAGCCCACTGACGTTAGTGGAAAGATTCCCATTGACTTCAGTGGGCTTTTGATCATGCCCATAGAGCTTTAAGTGGACTGGAGCCTGCTTGTCTGTCTACCAACTCTAGGTAGTCAGAGATTGCAACTCGCCTTGTGTGATGTGCCTCCAGCATTTCAGTTAGTAGCCTCTGGTTTCATTATGAGGGTGCAGGTGGCAGGTTGTTCTCAGTGAGGGTCCTCAACTGTGCAACTCTTCCTGCTTCAGTTTGCCAAAGCCTGAATTTGTTGGTCCCCCAGGTCTTGCTGCCAGACTGGTCTTTGGCTTTTCTGGGGCATGGGGAGAGGGTGATCAGGTAGATGGAGACATGGTACTTTCATTAGGAGGGTTCAATCTCTTGGATACTGGTCCTAAATTATTGCCATGTCTTAATATGGGCACAGGCACTTAGGACACTGAATGGGCATCTTTTAAAAAGAACTAAAATAAATATTTGTAAATAGGAATATCTCCTGTGTTGTTGGCACTAATTACAACACAACTGCACTTTCAAACAATGTGATGCCAGCACACAGCATGAGTAACTGGGATCTGTGCTGACAAGCCCTATGGAGATTAAAAGTGTGTGTGTGTGTGTGTGTGTCCTCCCCCAGAGTGTACTCTATAGCAGAAGAACACAACACACCTGCAGTAGGTGGCCATTATATCCGTACAACACTTACCACAAAGCAACTGCAAGAAAAGCCTACAGCAATCACTGACAAGAACATAAGAATGGCCATACTGGGTCACTGATGGACCTATCCTCCATGAACTTATCTAATTCTTTTTTGAACCCATTTATACTTTTGGCCTTCACAACATCCCATGGCAATCAGCTCCATGGGTTGACTGTGCACTGTGTGAAGAAGTAGTTCCTTTTGTTTGTTTTAAACCTGCTGACTACACAGGCGCCAACTTTTTTCTGCGCCAGTGGGTGCTCGCGCCCCCGGCCCTGCCCCCGTCCGTGCTCTCGCCCTGACTCCACCCTTGCCCCAAAGTCCTGCCCTAACTCCGCCCCTCCCTGCCCCTATTGAACCGCTCCCCAAATCCCCATCCTGGCCCCGCCTCCTCCCCCAAGTGCTGGGAGGGAGGGGGGAGAATCAGGATGCGGCGGTGCGCTCAGGGGAAGAGGCGGAGGTGAGCTGGGACGGGGGGGCGGGGGTATGGGGGGAAGGAGCTGCCAGTGGGTGCAGAGCCTATGTCTGCTTATTCATTTCATTGGGTGACCCCTGGATCGTGTGTTATGTGAAGGGGTAAATAACACTTCCTTAGTCACTTTCTCCACACTATTCATGATTTTATAGCCCTCTGTCATAGCCTCCCCCTTAGTCGCCTCTTTCCTAAGATGAACAGTCCAGTCTTCTTAATTTTTCCTTGTATGGAAGTTGTTCCATACCCCTAATCATTTTTTGTTGCTTTTCTTTGCACCTCTTCCAATTCTAATATATCTTTTCTGAGATGGGGAGACCAGAACTGCACAAAGTATTCCAGGTGTGGATGTACCATGGATTTATACTGTGGCATTATGATATTTTCTGTCTTATTATCTCTCCCTTTCCTAATGGTTCCTAAAATTCTTTTCGCATTTTTGACTCTTGCTGCACACTGAGCGGATGTTTTCAGGGAACTATCTACAATGACACCACAATCTCTTTCTTGAGTGGTACCAGCTAATTTAGAGCCCATCATTTTATATGTATAGTTGGGATACTTTTCTCCAATGTTTATTACTTTGCATTTATCAACATTGCATTTCATCTGCCATTTTGTCACCCAGTTTAGTGAGAATCCTTTGCAACTCTTTGCAGTCAGCTTTGTAATTAACTATCTTGAGTAATTTTGTATCATCTGCAAATTTTGTCCCCACACTGTTCACCCTGTTTTCCAGATCATTTATGAATATGTTGAACAGCACTGGTCCCAGTACATACCCATGGGGGAACTCCACTGTTTACCTCTTTCTGTTGTGAAAACTGACTATTCCTACCCTTTGTTTCTGATATTTTAACCAGTTATTAATCCATGAGGGGATCTTCTCTCTTATCGCATGACAGCTTACTTTGTTTAAGAGCCTTTGGTGAGGGACTTGTCAAAAGCTTTCTGAAAGCTCAAGCAAACTATATTGATTGAACCATCCTCCTCCATATGCTTGTTGACTCCCTCAAAGAATTCTAATCGATTGGTGAGGCAAGTTGTGTTGACTTTCCCCCAACATATTGGGTTTGTTTGATAATTCTGTTCTTTACTATAGTTTCAATCAATTTGCCTGGTACTGAAGTTAGGCTTACTGGCCTGTAATTGCCAGGATTGTCTCTGGAACCTTTTAAAAAGAAAATCGGTATTAAATTAGCTATCCACCATCTGGAACAGAGGCTGATTTAAGTAACAGGTTACACCCCACAGTTAGTAGAACTGCAATTTCATATCTGAGTTCCTTCAGAACTCTTGGATGAATATGATGTGGTTCTTGTGATTTATTACTGTTTATTTTATTGGTTTGTTCCAAAACCTATCAATACCTCAATCTGGGACAGTTTCTCAGATTTGCCACCTAAAAAGAATGGTTTGGGTGTGGGGATCTTCACTCATCCTCTGAAGTGAAGACTGATGCAAAGAATTCATTTAGCTATTCCACAACAGCCTTGTCTTCCTTGAGTGCTCCTTTAGTGCCTCAATCGTCCAGTAGTCTCACTGACTGTTTAACAGGCTTCCTGCTTCTGATGTACTTAAAGGGTTTTTTGCGGTTAGTGTTTGTGTCCTTAGCTAATTGCTCTTCAAATTCTTTTTTGGCCTTCCTTATTACACTTGTCAGATTTTATGCTGTTTTCTATTTTCCACACTAGGAATTGACATCCAGTTTTTAAAGAGCGCCTTTTTGCCTCTAACTGCCTCTTTTACTTTACTATTTACCCATGTAGCATTTTTTTTTGTACTGTAAAAGGGTCCCACTCACCACAGGTTGTGCCTCTTTGGGGCTGGAAAATAGCTCTCGCCCCATCTGGCGCCCCCTTCCATTGGGTGCCCATGCTGTGGACCCGCTCTCTCTCTCTGTGACTCAGGGTACTTCTTCTTCATGACTCAACCCTCCAGCCAGGTCACTATAGAGTTCCTCCCCTTTTGAGATAACAAAGTCCCACCAGACAAACTGTCCAGACACTGTCTCAGATGGTCTTCCATTCCAGTCTCCAGGTCCTGTGTCACTTCCCTGTGGCAGGTTGGGGAACCTGGCCCACCCGCTACTCTGGGTTCCAGCCCAGGGGCCCTATGACTAGCAATCCAGGTTTGCTCAGGCTCTGTTTCCCTGGGCTCCTTCCAACCTCACCTCTCTATCTCCTTGCCTATCTCTTCTTTATCACTGGAGAGTCTCCTGGCCTCCTGCCCAACTCCTCAGTCCAGAGCAGTACCCCAGAGCTTACTCTCCCCCTGAATCTCCTCCTTGTCTCTGGCCAACTCCCTTTCCCTCTAGGGAGTGACTGCAAACCTCTTCCCTGCAGACTCTTCCTGGTTTATAATCCTATCCCAGCTCCTCCCCCAGCTAGGCTTCATATGCCATTAGGTTTATTAATCCCTGGTTCTCCTTCAGGTGCAGCATATAAGGTTGATTGGCCCCTTTTGGCCAATATTAACCTGCTGAGGACTTGTGTGGGGTGGACACCCCATCACAGGTCCTCTTACTATTTTTTTATTTGGGGTATGCATTTAGTTTGAGCCTCTATTATGATGTTTTTAAATAGTCTCAATCAGGGCCGGCTCCAGGGTTTTTGCCGTCCCAAGCGGAAAAAAAAAAAAAAAAAAAGCCGCGATCGCGATCGCGATCGGCGGCAGCTCCACCGCACCGCTTTCTTCTTCGGCGGCAATTCGGCAGCTGGTCCTTCCTTCCAAGAGGGACCGAGGACCCACAGCCGAATTGCCGCCGAAGAGCCCGACGTGCCGCCCCTTCCCCTTGGCCGCCCCAAGCACCTGCTTGCTGAGCTGGTGCCTGGAGCCGGCCCTGGTCTCAGTGCAGCTTACAGGCATTTCACCCTTGTGACTGTTCCTTTTAATTTCTGTTTACCGTCCTCATTTCTGTGTCGTTCCCCTTTTTGAGGTTAAATGCTACAGTGATGGGTTTCTTTGGCATTTTCCCTCCTTCAGGGATTTAAATTTAATAACATTATGGTTGCTCTTACTGAGCAGTTCAACTATCTTCACCTTTTGGAACAGATCCTGTGTTCCACTTAGGACTAAATCAAGAACTGCCTTGTAAGTTTCAGGACAAGCTGTTCCAAGAAGCAGTCATTTAATATGTCTAGACATGTTATTTCTGCATCCCTTCCTGAGGTGACATGTACCCTGGCAATATGGGGATAGTTGAAATCTCCCATTATTAGTGGGTTTTCTGCCTCTCTAATCAACCTGAGCATTTCACAATCACCATCACCATCCTGGTCAAGTGGTCAGCAGCATTTTCCTACTACTATATATATAGTGCCACTCCCCCACCAGCATGATCTACTCATCATTGTTACATATTTTATACCCTGATATTACCATGTCTTATTGATTATCCTCATTCCACCAAGTTTCTGTGATGCCTGTTATATCAATATCCTCATTTAATGCCAGGTACTCTCATGCAGAGCAACGGCAGAGTCCTTATTCCAAACTCAAAGCCATTACAATTTTGGAGCATTTCTGCAGTCCAGGGCAGTTCCCTACAGAACTACTGATCGACAGACTCTCTCCTACAAGCTTCACTCCCATGTAACCTGTACCTTTGGTCCTCACGCTTATGACTCAGTCTGAAGCTCTCAATGAACACCCCACCTTCATATCCAGTGGCGTATTTTAAGCTTAAATAAGGGGCTGATTTATGAGGACAATCAGATATGTCTGTCATGGACATACTATGGTCATGTGCCTACAAGAGGCCCAGCAAGAGTGACTGCCTTAACCTGTTCTGCCTGTTCCATTGTATAGATAGTGTGTGCACGTATGGATTTGTCAACTTGTCATCTCATAGCTATAGATAAGGGGTAAAATTTTCAAAAGTGCCCACGTCCCACTGAAAGTCAAATGGTGGCAGACAGGTTATGTGAAATGAATAATCTTGTAGTGCTCTTCCAGTTTCTAAATCTCAGACTGAGCTCAGCCACAGATACCCCCTGATCCTCTCAAAGCTTGCAAATTTCTTTGATCCTTAACTGAAAGTGATCAAACCCAATCCCCCCTCCATAACCTAATGAAATTCCATAGTTCAGATAGTCTCACGTATATCAAGGTTATGTCTTAAAAACTGCCTGGCTGCACTCTTGCTGACGCAGCTTTTGTTTGTGCAATGATGGACCAAGTTTCACTCTGCTTGGAACAGGGCAGTGCAAAATGGACCCCCCTGCACCATCAAGGACCTTGGCCCTGGAGTGGGGTCTATAGGAACCCCATCAGGGTAGAGAACTCAGAGGGTGCACCAGATCAGTGGATCCTTCAGTCACTCTGGTCATGTTCCCTTCCACGTCACTGCTGACCATTTTTTGGACTGTACTGGCTCTTTAAAGGACCCCCCAGTGTAGAGATGGCTGCAACCACTTTTGGGCTGTCACAACCTTCCCTTAGTAGACATTAAGCCTATGGGATCCCTGCACCTGCAGGTGTAACCCACAATGAATCTTCTGCAGTAATTTCAACTGGCAAGACAGCAGGATTCTTTCATGTTACAGTACGCAACACCATCTTAACATGTTCCTGAGAGAAGGTGGTCACAGACATTAACTTCATTGACTCTGCTGTCAGGATTGCTAATAAGCTATTGCAACTGATCACATGCACTGATTTAAAAAAATGAAAACCATAAGTAGGGGTAGAATTCAAGGTGGTAGAAAGTGGCAATGTAAGTATCAACCACAGCCCACTTCTGTATTCTGTTAATGCTGGGAGTCTTGCTCGCATTCAGAAATACAGTATTCACATTCTCAAGAAATCTTAAGTCCATGACTGTGAAGTGGAAAGCGGATAATTCTGTTAATACATGTCACAGCACGGCATTACGAACTGAGAGATGGGGAGGCTTGCCACATGTGGCAGTTTGGAACCACTTCCAGAGAAATGTTATACTGCAGGTGTGCTTACGCAACCGTAGTTTAACCAGACAGTTTCACTCTGCATGGTTCTAGATGAAAGTATAGGTTATAAAGACAGGCACATGCCACACGTTGGACTGGATTCTCTTTTCTCTCACACAAGTTTGATGCAGGTGTAACTACATTAAATTCTTAACTTACGCCAGTCTGAGAGCCCTCTGAGTTTATTGCAGAGCCATGAACTGATTGGGAATGCTCGGAACTGGGACAGAGCAAAACTAAGGGCTGTGTTTAGCTACTCAGAGCTATCCTGCCCCAGGGGCAGTTCTAGGAGGGTTTTTGTTTCATTATGACATAATTCCTGCCCACAATTCCCAGGCACAGAGAGGGAGCATATCTTGCTACACAATCCTTTAGGATGCTACAGCATATATATCCCCTTGCGTGTCCTGGCAACTGTGCTAGCTGGTGCAGAGGGTGGAATGGGTCCTTGCTCTTCCTTGCCCCCTGTAGGGTAGCTTAAACACACAGAGCTGTCAAGAGGGAACAGTGCTCAAACTCAAGGAGCATGTGCACTGGGAGCACAGTTGGAGTGGGGAAAGGCTCCTTGCTCCAGCATCCTTCCCCACAACCTTGCATGCCCATGTGGGACTAGTCACAACCTGCTCCTAAATGGGACCTAAATTAATCAAACATATGGCACTGCAGAACCTCTCCTGTGGCCGGGAAGAGGATTCTGCTGGAAAATGTAAAAATCATAACCCAGAGGTGTGTGTGAGGTGATGGCTGGTAGATCAAACTCTACAGGAGTGGTGGAGCTGGCTGGGTGGGGAGGCACTGGAAGCCGAAAAACAGAATCTACAGGGGTCAGATGTGAAGGGTGTGCTGCTGGGGAGAGGTTGCAAAATACTTTTTCATCAGAGCAAGAAGTCCCAGATCCACTGATCTGCCTTACTGAGCCTAAACTACCTTGCCTTGCTGTTTAGTTTGTGCAATGGTACTGCCTGGTTGGTGAGAGCTATACCAGAATAGGGCTCTCCCACCACAGAACTGTGTGCCAACTAGATTGCAATGGAGTTTTGTACCTGTCGTACCTGCTATTTGGTTGGGTTTTTTGTCTTTTAATATGTGATACAATCACTCTCTAATTGGCCTTGCTCAGTATTATTGGCATCAAGTTCCCTGAAAAGATGCTGCCTTTTCAGTTCTCTGTAGTCCTTTTCTACAGATTGAACACAGATGTGAATGATAACAGAATTCTTCCAAACTATGTGCAGGTCTAAGAGTTGCTAAGGTTATCTAATACGACTAACCTGTTAACCCCTAATCATGGGACCAGATTCATCGGTACCTTCCAGCTGCTTTGCTCAGTGCCAGCAATGCAAAGCAGCTGTTAAAGCCAGCTTAACTGTCTGGATCTACCGTTGTTTTGTGTTGCTGGAGTGGCACAAAGCAGTGAGTGTTCTGGCAAATCTTGCCCCAGATATTTACCCCACACTTTCTACGCAGAAAAAACCTGGATTTGGTTTCTTGAAAGTACACACAAATAAAAAAGTGTCTTCTTGAGAAAAATAAACAAAAAAGCCTCCGGTATTAAGTGCTACATTCTGGCTCCAGACAAATATAAGCAGCTCTCAAAGTCTGTTGTGTATATTGTCCAAAGCTAGATTATGTCAGTAAAACACTGGAGTGCTGAATCCTTGAACAAATAAAGATATTTCTCAACTGACGTATATCACAACTGAAGAAAAACAAGGTATCGAATAGGTGCAAGAGCTAAATTTGCAATTGTTGTCAGCATGTGTAATGAATTGCTAGTAATAGTGTTGCACTTGCTCATGCCAATGGCAAACCTAGCCTCTAGTCTCATTAGATTCTCACCTGTAAGTCTAATTAGAACAAAGGAGAGTTACAGTAAAGCATATGTTTCCAGAAGAGAAGAGACCCCAGAACAGGCATTGAAATCTTTTTGTGGAACAGCTAGGGCTGTGTATAGTAAGATCCCAATGGACAGGTTTTTTTTACAAAACCAGAATACAAGCATCCATATAAATATATATCTGTGGGCATATACTCTCACCCATAGGCTTCCAACATATCTAGAGACACAGGACAAAATTCTCCTCTCCATTCTGCATTGAAGAATTGTATGGAGAATTTCAATGGAGATCAATGACAGAGCTCCTCATAGTTTTCAGCTTTGCTGCACACTGTGGCAACTCATGTTTCAAGGACATTAGTGGGGATAGAACTCTGCTTCCAATACAAATGCCTCTGACCACTGAGCTAAGTTAAACTCTAATAGTATTAAAGTGGGATCTTCAAAAAACACTTAATTTGGAGTTTGGCTATTGACTTCAATAGGAGAAGAGTTAGGCCAATACTGAACACTTCTGAAAATCCTACCTTTAGGGCTTATATATAGTTTGTGGACTGTAGCCATTAGAGAGGCATAGTTCCTACACACTTTAGCAGGTCTGAATTTTCCTCCATAGAGGGCAATGGTACACAAGGCAAGAGTCTTCTCTTGCACTGGTGAAAATCAGGAGTAACTTCATTGACGTTATTACTAGGTCAAATATGCAAAATATGAAGTGTAGTCTTCACAGGAAAACATCACTGGTAATGAGCAACAGCTGATCAGCTCTGAAACCTGCTTCTGATTAGATGGTTTCAGAAAGTACATTTTGGTGATAAGCACATTGTGTAATTAAAGGATCAACAGTACAGGAAATAAAAGGCTTGGAAAGTGATTGTTTTGCCCAAATTATTCACTTTTGATACATATTCCTCCCATGTCTGCTCATATTTCACTTTGTTTTTCCCATATGTTTACTGTCAACTCCAGTGGGTTATCTTCAATCATCTTTTCTATTGGCTTGTAGCACCAATACGGCCCCACGAGAGTTTTTTGGGGCCCTGGAAAACTCTCACGGGGCCCGGGCCCCTGGAACTTCTTCCGCTCCGGGTCTTGGGTGGCAGTTTGGCGGCGGGGAGTCCCTCTGCTCCGGGACCCGCCGCCGAAGTGCCCTGAAGACCCGCGGCGGGGGGGTCCTTCCGCCCCGGGACCTGCCGCCGAAGTGCTGGGTCTTCGGCAGCGGGGGCCCCCCGCCACCGAAGACCCCAGGCCCCCGGAATCCTCTTGGCGGCCCTGCCCAGCTGTATAAATATTGGGTCTCATTCTCCTCTGCCTTTCAACCTGTGCAATCATCTACACCTGTGCAAAGTAGGTATGAAATGCATCCATTCTTGTTTAGTGGTTTTGATGCACATATTGCACAGGTGTAAATGACTACACATAATGCAAAGCAGTGGAGAATCAGACCAATTATGTGACAATAATTAAAGATAGGAAAGGCAAAGGGTGATGCATGCTGCTAAAAACTTTAATTGTGAGACTGATGAGAAAGAAACTTAGAAGCAATGATTTTAATGTAGCATTTCAGTTAGAAGTTTTATTTAGTTGCAACACCTGTTTTTAATATGATTATCTTTTACTTACTTAGCATGCAATTTAGGCAGTAATCGTTTTTGATTTACCTCATTTGGAGATGCAGAGCTCCCCGTGTTTAGAAATGTTTTTGATGAGCTGGTTATGTGTTATTGTCATGCATCAATTAATTTGCCATTTACTACGTTATTGAAGATGTACATAAAAAAGATTATGAAGAAAACAAGAATGAATGCATAAAATATTAAAGTAGTAAACAGTTTAGTTAGAGTCAATGGCATAAACAGTGATCTATTCCATAGATCCATCACAGGCTTTTCCTACAGCACCTCTCACTAAAGGATCTAAGTGCATCACACATATCACTGTGATATAATAGCAGCTACACTGCTATCACCAAGTGACATTAGAGGTATGTCTACACAGCAAAAGCTGTGCACAGGCTGACCTACCAGAGCTACCACTGTGCAGGAACTGGCCTATTCAGGCTGGCTTGAATCCAGCTAGCGCAGGTAACAATAGCAATGAAGACAGCGAAGCATGGGCTTCAGTGTGGGCTAGTGAGCCAAATATGCATCCAGGGGCCATACTAGGCTTGTACTACCCACACTGAAGCCTGGGTGGCGCTGTCTTCACTGCTATTGTTACCAGCGCTAGCGGAGCAGCGTGTCTGGCTCTGCGCAGAGCAAACGTGCTGCTAGGAGCCTCATGGTAAGGGGTCCGGGACCGGGGGGGTTGGATAAGGGGTGGGGGCAGTCAGGGGACAGGGTGGATTGGATAGGGGGTGGGATCCTGGGAGGGTGGTTAGGGGCGGGTGGTCTCTGGAGGGGGCAGTCAGGGAGCAGGGGAGGTTGGATGGGGCATGGGAGTCCCGGGGTCTGTCAGGGGGTGGGGGGTGGATAGGGGTCAGGGGACAGGAAGTAAGGAGGGTCCGGGGGGGCAGTTAGGGTGGGGGGTTTTCTAGAGGGGGTGGTCAGGGGACAAGGAGCTGGGGGGGATTGGATGAGTCGGGAGTTCTGGGGGGGGGCTGTCAGGAGGCAGGGATGTGGAGAGGGGTTGGGGCAGGCAGGGAGCAGGGGGGTTGTATGTGTCAGGAGTTCTAGGGGTCCTTTCAGGGGGCAGGGAGTGGTTGGATAGGCGTGGGAGTCCCGGGGGTCTGTCTGGGGGTGGGGGTGTGGATAAGGGTCGGGGCAGTCAGGGGACAGGTAGGGCCTAGGGGGCAGGAGTCCCAGGAAGGAGTAGTCAGGGGACAAGGAGCAGGGGGGGTTGGCGGTTCTGAGGGGGGCAGTCAGGGGATGGGAAGTAGGAGGGAGTGGATGGGGGCAGGGCGGGGCTAGGGCGGGGCTTCCTGGGTGCACACCCTAATGAAATGTGCTGCGCACGCCTATGGTTTAAAGCCAATTCTACCCAAGAGAGGGATTTTCCTATGCTGAGGGAATCCCCAGCTGCTCAATTAGGACAGCTAGATGGCTCCTTTATGACATCAGGGTGGTGCAAAGGGCCTGTATTATGGGTCAGGCTCTGGTCCTAACGGCTGGGCTCTTCATTGCCTTGCACTTTGTGTAGTCATTAACACCTCAGCAAAATGAGTGCTGAGCAGTGTGAAAAAGTGCAGAATTCTGATACAGGAGCATTTCACAACTGCTTGGCATTCATTTTACACAGGGTGCAAATGACAACGTCATGTGAGAATGAGGCCCATAATGTTGTTACAACTATGCTAAAGAATAGTAATTATTGGTATGTAATATGCAATATGCAGATGATAAAAGAAGCAAATAACCACTGTTTTAAGGAAACTTGCACTACTGGATCAAACGCTTTAAAGCCAGGATATGCCATGGCAGTTTTTCATGTACCAAGAAAGGCACTGACTGACTAAAACTCAAAGAGAGCTGATTGTTGATATACTTAGGCCTAGTCTTCACTTACCGGCTGGTCCGGAGGCACGGCATCGATGTTCTGGGATCGATCCCGGAAGTGCTCACAATCGACGCCGGTACTCCAGCTCGCCGAGAGGAGTACGCGGCGTCGACGGGGGGAGACTTCCGGCCGCGTCTGGACCGCGGTAAGTCCGGAGTAAGGTACTTAGAATTCAGCTACGTTATTAATGTAGCTGAATTTGCGTACCTTAGTCCGAAGTCCGGACTAAGTGTAGACCAGCCCTTAGAATTGGTTGCTATTTTGACTGCATTAAAATAGGGGCATGCAAGCCTCAATAACTGTAGGAATGCTGGCCTCCCTAAACACTTTTAAATCCATTAAATGAGGGAGAGGAAGGTTTAGTCTATAAAACAACATGCATCGGTTTGTGTTTTGGGTTACCAGGGGAACAAACAGACTCAGCTGGATTCTGGCTCAGCGGTAATGACAGCAAATGAGGGCGCAGCTAAAGCTAAAAAAAAAAAGGGAGGGGGGAAATTCCAACAAGGGGAAAAATATAGGCAAGAAATTAAAGCCCCTCAAACTATGGACAAATGGCAAGAACAATGAAGCAATGAAAGAAACACAGTACATTTATCAAAGTGGTGCCATCGGACTCTGGGCCTGCTTCTGTGTTCCCTACAGTCCCCAAAGAGTTCAGTGTGAATTTAGCTTGTGATATTTGCATAAAGCGCTCTGTTTCAGTGAACATTTCTGCCAGTGAACTCATTTGCTAGATAATTGTGAGCATAATAATAAGGGAGCACAAAATAGGTTTGAACACAGCGTGAACCAATGTCACCTCAATCTTATCTGGATCGAGTCTTAGCCAGTGAATTCACTTAAAACGTAAAAGAATATACAAGGGTTGTTTTTTCATCACTCACCCTGTTTGGGTCATAGTGAGAGTCTTACTCCCAAAGTGTTGGGTTTACGAACTAAACAAGATGGAAAAGCTGTGTGGATATTACATCCAACTTCATTGAGGTCATTCCTGAAAAATGCCCTCTCATGGGTTACAGGGCCCTACATGGTCCACAGTGAACAAGGACTTAACTCCAGCACAGCTTCCTTCTCCCCTGAACAGGTGCTCCAGGGAAGGATTATGAGAACAGCTGCTCGAGAAGCAGCAGGAATACATACTCTTGGGCTGCTCTATCCTCCAGGGTCTTGCGCCGGGCTTAAACTATGGAGTTTTTTTTTTAATGTTAGCTTATAACTAACTCTTTGAGAGAGAGAAGATGGGGGAGGTAATATATTTTATTGGACCAACTTCTGTTGGTGAGAGAGACAAGCTTTTGAGCCACACGGAGCTCTTCTTCAGGTCTGGGAAAGGAACTCACAGCACCACAGCAAAAATGCAAGGTGGAACAGATTGATTAGCACAAATAGCACATATTGTAAGGGACCATTCAAGGTAGAGTAGCTTGGTAATACCTCTGCAGTCAAAAGACAAAGAGAGGGGGCTAGTGGGTTATAGGTTGTTGTTATAAGCAATAAATCCATTGTCTCTGTTCAGTCCATAATTTTTGGTGTCTAGCAGAGTAATGAAATTAAGCGCCCAGGCTCGTTTTTTGAAAGTGTTGTGCTGGATTCCTATGAGGATGGAGACTGATAGGCCACATATACAGTGATCGCTTTGTGAAAAGCGTTCCCCTATAAGTAAATAGAGTGGGTTTTTTTAATCATTTTCCTGTGTGAGTTCAAGAGCATAGTGATTGTCTGGTTTCACCTACATTGTTGTTAATGGGCCATTTAGTCCACTGGATGAGGTATACCACATGTTGTGATAGGCATATATAGGATCCAGGGATCTGGAAAGGTGTGTTGTGGGGGGGTGTTGATCATTGTAGCAGTGGAGACATGTCTGCAGGTTTTGCATCTGTTGTTCTGGCAGGGTCTTGTGTCGCTTTGAGTTGGTGGGTCCTGGTCTGTGGGGAGCTTGCTTCTATTGATGAGCTTGGAAAGGATGGGGGGTTGTTTGAAGACCAGAAGTGGGAGTGGGGTTTCAGGATGGGGTTTCCATCGAGTATGGGATGTAGGTAGTTATATGATGATCCCTCATAGGGGTTCCATGGGTGGGGTGGTAGGTGACAACTAGGGATGTGCAATCAGAGGGGATTTTATTTCTGTATTGAAGCAGGTTCTCTCGGGGTATTTGGGTGGCCTGTTCCACGATGCAGTCTACTTCTCTGGTGGAGTATCCTTGTTTGGTGAAGGTGGTTTTAAGTGTGTTAAGGTGTATATCCTGGATTTTAGCCTCGAAGCATATTCTGTGGTATCTGAGTGTCTGGCTATAGATAACAGATGTTTTGGCGTATTTGGAGTGATCTATGAACTAGGTGTGGTGATCCGTGGGATCCTTGTGTATGGCTGTCTGGAGGGTTCCATTGCTGAAGCTGATCGTGGTGTCCAGGAAATTGATGGTGGTGCGGGAGAGTTCCAGAGAGAGTTTAATGGACGGATGGTGGTTGTTGAAGTTGTGGTAGAAATCTCGGAGGGAGTTTAAGCCGTCTGATCAGGGGATGAAAATACCGTTTTAAACTCCCTCACAGATTTCCTCACACAGGAAAAATATAAAAGACCACAACACCCTTGTCTCTCTCACCAAGAGAAGTTGGTCCAATAAAAGACATTACCTCACCCACCCTGTCTCTCTAATATCCTGGGATCGACACGGCTATAGCTACACTACAAACAACTAACACTTTTGTTATAAACACTAATCAAGGCTTTTAGGAAAAGACCTTGCTGGCTATGACTGCTTTTTCCCTGCTGTGTTATTCCACTAGCTTACATGCCAGTACAATGTTGCATGCAGGCTCCTGTGGAGATCTGAAGATCATAGTTAGGATGTTGCACAGTTCAGACACTGAGGAGTAGTCTACATACCCTCAGAATTCTGCATGGAGGCACCCAACATTTATTTTGTGGCTTGTAGTACCCTCCGCATCACATGTCTCTTCAACAAAAGCATCATTCCCTGTTCCTTTACTTCTGCCTCTGGGCTCAGAGAGGCAACTCCCCACCTCTTGAACATGCTATTAGCTTCAGAAAAAGATTCTTCCCTATCTCTAATGGGGCAAAAAGCCACTCAGCCACCTCCACTCAGAAGGTGCCCTGTCCTAAAGCACCTGCACTGAGCAGCCTAATAGAAATTTCCGACCCCTGGCCTCAGCTGGTGCTGCATGTCACATCCCCCAGTTCTTACTTGGCTGAAAAAGTGACCATGAAACTGGTTATTGTTCATGAGATCTGCACCTGGTATGTATTCAGTCCTCTCTGTTTAGGTTGGTGACTAAAATAAGTTTTTTACTCTCTTTAGCTCCGCAGAGCCTACACAGATAAGAGTGTGAGCAGGATTCTATTCCTCTTTGTGCATCATCAACAGAAGTGTTTACTGAATTCCAGTCACTAAATTCCAGTAACAAACCTGTGCAACCCCACTGTAGTAGGCTACTGAAGCAGAACAGTAGCATTCTGTAACACACAGAAATGATTACACAAGGTGCATGGCAGCAGAGAGTCAGGCCCTTTGTCTTATGTACTGGGCTAACAATTTCCCCTGTGTTACGCTATTACATTTCCACCTCCCATGCCCTCTTCTCTACTACAGTGACAGCAGCCTCATTTCCTGTTTGTTCAGTTCTCCGACACGTACCTCTACACCTTCTTTCATGCCAACTCTGTGCATGCAATGCCTTTCCTGAGTTTGTCCTCAAAACCTCATCTCGCTCCTTTTTAAAATCCATTATCACGGCTCACGTCTTCAGTGGTTAAACCTGCTGCTGATTAAGTCTCATACTGTTTCATTTTTCTGTTAGCCCCTCTCATTACACCTTGCCGGTAGTGAGGCCCTGATGCTGCAGTTGACAGCACATGGGTAGACAGCTGCACCAGCACAGAACGCCACTAAGTGTCAGTTGCAAGATCAAGGCCTCAGCCAGTAAACTCCTTCACGCAGGGCTTGTGTCTTTTTGCTGTGAGATTCCCGGCACATCTTTAGATGCTCTTTAAATAATAATCTCTACATATATGCCCTTGTAAGAAAGCGTATTCTTCTGGGGCAGATTTAAGGGTCAGACCATGGTCAGCAAACATGAAGCATGGGGCCCAATGGTCACGTTTCCTGAGGCTTTTTTAAAATGTTAAAAACCACACCCATAAAACAAAAATCACAGGGCTAAACAAAAGTGGAATCTCACCCACACTGTGCTGGCTTGCTGATTCCAATTACTGGAACCTTGTACCACGGCAACACTTTTCCTTGGCAAATTGTTCTATGATGCTGTCCAGCTCCAATCTTGCTGTCTCATATCATCTTTCCCAACAGCAAGGAGAGCAAAGTTGCTCAGCCATGTCTGTGACAGTGTTGAATGCATGTAGTTTTTGACACCTCTTAATGTGCTCAGTAACACAAATATTTTTCTTTTTGTTTTGTAAAACCAGACTTGTATTTGTCTTTATGGTTTTCATTTTCAAACATATGAGAATAACTAAGTTGGAAGTATATAGGCCTAAATAAAGTATATTTTTGTGCTGTTTAATTTTTCCTTCAGTTGTGGGGGTAATCCTAAAAAAAGTTGATTTTCTGTGCAGAATCTAGCAGAGAGAGGCCGAATTAGAGTGGGGCTGGCTGGGGAGAGTGCTGTGGGGCTGGGGAGAGGCCAGAGCAGGCAGACACAAAAACTGTGTGTCCCACAGCAAGAGGAGGATATGGAGCCTATGGGAACAAACTACATTTCCCAACAGCAGCCGCTTCAGCACAGGAGCATGTCCAGTGGCTGTGACCCCTGCATGATGGGTAGGAAGCATCTACTGCTACCACATTGCTGGGCAGGCTCAGTGCTGTAGCATTTTGCAAAGGCATAGCATTGCAGGACAGATGGGGGTGGGTCCCCTGGCAGTGACACACCTATAAAAATGGGGGCTGATGGCCAGGGGCTGCGTTAGACACATGCAACCCATGCGACTGCATCAGCTCTGAGGCAGCGAGGGGGCCCCTTGCCTGGTAATTGACTCAGCTACTTGTGAGGGCGAGGGCCCGGAATTGCGTGAGGAGGGCAGGTGGCAGTGGCAGAGGAGTAGCTGGTGCAGTTGCTGAGGGGCCCATGCACTTGGAGGGCCCCGGCTCAGGGCTGCTCGGCCGCACAACACATCCCTGGCGCAGGCTGCTGCCATTTTCTGCGGCCTGCTGGAGCGTCTAGGAAGAGCAATGTGCTGCTCCCCACTGCCCACGTTTCAATTTCCACAGGGCCTCCACAATGGGGACTCTGCCATGAATTCCGGTTAGTGGGACCACCAATGGCTGACGCTCCATGTTGGTCGGAGGCCCCTCCTCCCCTCCCATTGCCTGGGCAAATTCAAATGCGGGCAGCTGGACCTGGGGTGCTGCTCTTCCTAGCGGCTCTGACTCTAGCTCTGGTAGCAGCAGCACTGATGTGCTCTGACTCCTGCAACAGCAGTCCTGGCTTTGGCGGGAGCAGTGGTGCCGGCTCTAACGGCAGGTGCAGGGCCCAGGCAGAGGGAGCAGATGGCACGGCATGGAGCTGGGCAGGTGGGAGGATGGGGGAGCAGAGCCGGCGTGCAGAGTCAGGTAGGGTGAGGGAAGTGAGAGGGCCCAAAACCTTCATTGGGGCTCATCTTTTTGTTCCTCTGCCACTGGCAGATTGGAGAGGGAGACGCGGGGCGTGGAGCCCGGTCAGCCTTTGCTCACCTTGCTGGTTGTTAAATCTGCCACTAAAGCTCTTTTATGAACAGTTCAGCAAGACCTAATATTTCCTCTTTGCCACATCCGTGTCTCAAGACTGAGAAAAGTGCTTGATAATGAGCAGCACATCTCTTGCAATCTTCTAATAAATAGCTTAGAGTGGTCATACAGTGGTAACATTTCATTTCAAAGTAATCAACATATCAATGCCTATTTACAAAAGTCTTCTTGTTAAATTCATATTTTTGGGCCATCTTCTGGTATTATTTTGTGTTTTAACCCATGAGATAGGTTCCCTATACATATTTCATCTTATAATTTTGAATACATAAATAAATAAGAGTACTATTTAAAAGCTACTATCTGGCTAATAAAGCCACTAAGGCTATGTCTCCACTTGTGGCAGAGTATACAGTACTGGCACTATGCCACAGTGAAAGGCAGGCTGTATCCATGCATGTCACTGAGGTGTGTAGCTACATGCAGCAGTGAAAGGCTCCAGCAGTGGGGAAAGGCTGTTATAAGCGTGTGCAGTGCCTAACACAATGTGGCCACAATTCCTGATTGGAGCTTTTAGATACAACTGCAATATAAATTAATAACGAATCCCAATAATAATAAAATAAAATAATAATAAGAATAGATCAGTTTACATCAGCTAAAAATGAATAGTGCAGAGACCCTGTGAAATTCTTGCAGGCTGAGTGTGATGCTTTCTGTAAACACATAGCTTTCTGTACTAAAACAAAGTTGTTCTGCAGGGTATATTTTGTGCATCCAGGCTCTCTGCTGCAAATGTGAAAATTCCTTTTGTGCCAAGGAAGTGTCTGATTTGGTTCCTAGACCTTCAGAAAAATGAAGGAAGTGTAATCCATAGGCTTATACTGCAGCATTTGATATATTTTTTATAAATACTGTACTAAGAAAGGAAGACGCAGTGGGAAGGGGACATGGATTTTAGTTGAATCCTGTCCTGTGTGTCTCTGCACCCATGCAGAAAGCAGGCAAGGCAACTTAGTTAGAAGAGTCCAGAAACAGGGTGTGTAGCTACCAGACATACTCAATAACTGTTTCTGAAGATCTGCATAGGGTTTCTATTATGGGGAAGCAGTGTTGCTGGTCCCACACAATCACACATTCACCTTCTGAGAGATGAGCCAATTATTGCTCAGTAAAGAAAAGGTTATAAATACTGGGAGTTGGAGACAGGCCTGTGGACTCAGCAGCTGACTGATGTAGGACTGAGATGTGTCTGATGTGAGAGTTGCGCCCGAGACCCTTACCTACAAGACACCCTACCTTGCTGGAAGCTGAAGAGATGACCAGCTATTGAGGAAGGAACTGGAATTGCTGCTGGCTCTGAGGCTCTTTGGCCTGTTTTTGCTGAGAAGATGATAATGAGTTTGGAGGGGAGCTGGGCTGCCATTCTCCTCTGGCTCTGAAGAGTTCAGGTGACATACATGCACTCTGATGCCACACTGCAGAGATTAAGAAGTCATCTTTGTGCGAAGACTGGAGGGAAGTATGTAGGTGTGTGTTAAGATGTACCTGGCATTGAAGCGTATTTAACAGCAATGAAGTTGGGGAGGGCTGTGTGGGAAAAACACCAACAGAGGTACTGCATAATAGTTTTAAGAAAATAATCCACAAGTATTCCAAATGCCGATTGCAAAAGTCTGTAAATATTACATTTCATTTCTTAAGAAATTGTATGGCACACTCTCTTGGAGGTTTAACTCTGTGTAATATTTTTAGCATCATGAAAAGACTGAGCTCTGGCCCGGACTTCAGCAGATAAGTAGTCTGAGAGGCAGGAAAAAGTGGAGAGTCTGAGAATTATTCATACTATTATCTCAGTACCCCTCCTAATGTGTTACAGAGGCCAGGGCCAATAGATTGCGATTGCTTTATTGCTTCGTAATGTTTGTGTGATCAGGTGCTAACTAACAAATATATGAAGAAGAGGCTGCAAGCACGGAAGATATGGTGCTGTGACGTACATGGAAAACATGGTGTGAGCAGTGCATGTTATAAAACAGATGTCACTTTTGCAGTAGATTTCACAGTGAAAACATTCCTATAATTGATCATTGTTATTTTTAGTCACCTGATCTTGAAATACTGCTACCAAAACTGCACTCCATGAAATTCAAGTAGCAAGCCACCTTGTTAATTCCACTAACATGCTAGCATTGAAACAAGGATTGATGTAGGTTTTTCCCTATGTGTGCTTTTGGTGCTCATGAATGAGAATTTCAGCCCATAATTTACAAGCAATAACACTGCAGGTGGGTTACAGAGTGCTTTTCCTCACAGCTGAAAATATTTTGTATTTTACTAATGCAACACTACACCCACAGTAATACTCGGGCTGCTGTAGAGTTTCATTACTGTACTAAAGGTATTGAGAGGGCTGTTAGGTGGCAAAGTTACACAACTAGTGTGATGGGCTTAGCAAAGAAAGGACACTTAAAATGCAGATGTTGGTTTGTTTTGCAAAGCAACTTGTCTCTATTATATACTAAGCCCATGTTTTAATGTTGGTCCAGTGGATTATGGAACTAGATTTTTTCTGTAAACTAATCTGCACGATAGTTGGAGTGAGGGCAAGTCTACAATCAAGTGCTACCACCAGCTGTGCACCAACATAAGGGCCAGGCAGAATCGTTCTCTCATTGTCTCCGCTAAAAGAGATGGTGTTTGGAATGACTGTCCCCAAAAGTCTACTACTACTCGAACATCAAAAGCCAGGATTCCTTTTCCTCTTAATGCTCCTTTTACACCTTCAAAGGGTCACAGGCCAGGGCAGGAACCTCTGCTGAAATTACTGGCAGAGTTCTTCAGGTTGGTAAGCTGGGCTCCTGGATTTTATAGAGGTTATGTGCCAAAGCATGAAGCTGATCCATTAGAGACTTGATTCCCCTTCAGCAGTTTGTTAGGGCCTGATCCTGCAAAATGCTGAGTGCCACCAGCTCCCATTGGCTCAGCACCTTCTGAAAATTATGCCCATAAAAGTTGAGGCTGCAAAGGGCCTGGTTGAGTGTCAGCCCCTAAATGGCTAACTGATAAAGTTTGTGATCACAATCAGTTGTGACTACAAACGCTCTGGCACAACCTGGACCTAAATATGCACCAGGAAGCAGGGGCGGCAAGCTGCGGGGGGCACGCTGTGAGGGCGGCAGTCAGGCGTCCTTCAGTGATGTGCCGGTCCCGCGGCTTCGGTGGCAATTCGGTGGTGGGTACGCCGAAGCCGTGGGACCGGCAGATCACCTGCAGAAACGCTGCCGAATACGCGCGACCACGGACTGAAGGCCGCCTGACTGCCGTGCTTGGGGCGGCAAAAAACATAGAGCCACCCCTGCCAGGAAGGTCTGTTGTATCTGTTGTATTTCAGCTTATTTTCAGGCTTTCCTATAGATCTGTGTGATCTCTAGTGGCTGTATAAATGAATTCCCACAGAGGGTTGAGAAAAGCAGAAACACTGAGATTTCACTCTCTGCCTCCAAAACTGTCTTTTATGTAACTATAATGATTTGAAAATATGGATAATTCAACATATTCTTTTTTGCCAAGTGAAAGTTGTTTTTCCCTCTAAAACAAAATTGAATAGTTTGACATAACCAGCAGGCACCATTATACTATGTGTTTATTTATACATTCAGCACCATAAATATATATTTAAATGTGAGTGGTTCCGAGATGGATCATGGAAGTCTATTTGAGTTAATACAGACTATAGCTAGAATTTTCAAATCTAGGTGCCTGAAGTTAGGTTCCTAAATAACCATATTTAGGTACCTAAGTAAACATTCTGGCTGATGTTTTGCTGCTCTTAAACTTCTGGGGTTTAAATATTTTGGGGATTTACTACTCATTTGTAAGAAACCGCTCTGATCTGAAACTAAATGAGAAAATTGTATTTTAACTTAAAAAAAAAACAGGCTCATCTCTCCTTTAGAGTGTAGAAGGAGAAACAATTGGTTTTACTCAGTATTGTACATGTGCCAAACTATGTATTTGCACAATAAATGGTCTCAGGAAATGTCTAAATATGTTAGACTAGAATGGCTCCAAAAGAAGCAAATAATACAAATCTTACCAACTGCCTGAATACATATTACCAAGATTCCTCCCTCTTAATATGCACTCAGATGCCTTGATGAGAGATTGTGTAAACTAACATTAAAAAAAAAAAAACCACGAGGAAAATTCACACACAGTAAACTGCTTCAGGAAATTATAAAGTACTGAGTTTAAACTGTAAGCAAAGCAAAGACCTTCAGAAATGAAGAGGAACTCCATTCTGAGCATGTCCTACTTAGGGTTATCATACGTCTGGAATTTCCCGGACATGTCCGGCTTTTTGGTCCTCAAATCCCCATCTGGGGGGAATTGCTAAAAAGCTGAACATGTCCGGGAAAATGCCGGCATCCCTGCCCCAGTCCCCTGCTTACCTGAGCGGCTCCAGGAGGCTGCAAGCTGCAGGCAGATTCCCCTCTGCGGCGGCGGCGGCTGCTGCTCCCCCCAGACACCTCAGCTCTGTGCAGCTGAAGAGTGGAGCTGCCCGAGAGCTACCGGCTTCATGGTTTGCCGGGCAGCCCCCAGACCTCCAGACCCTGCGCCCCCGGCCGGGTGCTTCCCCTCCTGGGCTCCGGCTGCGCTGGGGAAGCGCCCGGCCGGGGGTGCAGCGGGTCTGGAGGTCTGGGAGCTGCCCGGCAAACCGTGAAGCTGGTAGCGCTCGGACAGCTGTTTCACGTGGCTGGGAGGGAGGAGAGAGAATGCGGGGAGCTCAGGGGAGGGGTCGGAGTTGGGGCGGGGACTTTGGGGAAGGGGCGGAAGGGGCGGAGTTGGAGCGGGGCTGGGCCGGGGAAGGGGTGGAGTGGGGGTGGGGCCGGGGGCGGGGAAGGGGCAGGGCCAGGGCCCCGTGGAGTGTCCTCTTTTTTAAAACCTTAAATATGGTAACCCTAGTCCTACCATGTTACTGTACTGCATCACACACAAGTATTGCATAGTACTTGCAAAGGTAAACAGTAGTCGTAGAAATAGCTGGATTTTTCAACAAAATATTGTGTCGCTGTCTCCAGTTTCTTCAAATGACTTTGACTGCCTTATTTCTAAGTTCTTATTCTAAGGCTGCTTAATATTTATCACTACAAAAAAGGAACGCTGGATAGATTCTTTGTGGAGTGAATTGATTTAGTGCCACTGAAGTCAATGGAACTACACTGATATACACCAGCTGAGGATCTGACTCACTTTGTACATATCAACTCATTTAAAATGTATAGCAGTATTCCCATAAATCCTTATATATTTATATTTGGAAGCTGCAAAGCTTATATGCACTCGAATTACATTAGGATGAATATTTCATTCCTTTATGTGAACTTTAGTTACAGAAGACAGTGTACATTTCTGGGGGTATGTTGGCTGGTCTTCCACAAGCAAGTCTGCAGCTAACTCAGAGGCAGATGACATGATAGGAAGTGTCACAAGGGAGGTAAAGGTCAGACTATGGCATTAATGTGCTGGTTACACTTTAAAGGAATTACACTGTATATATTAATAAAAGTGGACATGACAATAGATTTTCTTTGGAATCATATCTATCCACATTAACACCAAATGAGTTCACCCTGAAGCAATGTTATTACAATGAATTCCATAGAAGTTATTAATGATCAGGCCAGTATTATACACTGTTGTGCCCCAGTTTACTGCATGGGGTAGTTAACATTAATGGAATCATGAGAAGCAATTCCTAAAAAAATCTGGTAACAAGTATTTGCTTTAGTAAGTACCTTTAAAAATTATGCTAAGCATTTTGTGATGACATTTCATAACATTGTGTGTTATCTTACATTTCCTGCATTTCCACCTCAGAAGTGGGTCAAATAATCTCTGTACAGTACATAAAACCTAACAGCACTTTGGCTATGTAAAGAAAGGTGCTATTTATGTTGTATATAAGCATTCAACCTCCACAAAATAAAGCATTCATAATCAATAATGATAGTAATTAATTATAAATACTTAGTGTGTGTAGTGCTATACAAACATTAAATACCTAAGAGGTTGATATCTTGAAGAGAAAGAAACTGAGGCCGAGGGCCAAGTTCATTCTATTTATTTGTCTTAGGTTTCTTGATAGTGCAGTATTTAAGCACAGCAGTATTTAAGCAAAGGTGAGTCTCCATGGACTTCTTTCTGTGCAGTTACACCAGGGAGGATTTTACCCTGGTAAGTTTACATGAGTTGCCCAAGGCCTGAAAGGGACGTATGACAATGGTAAGGAATCACAGAAAGAATCACTTTCTTCTAACTCTGAAGAAGGAACTTTATCAAAAGGAAAACAGCACCATTCTTAAAGCTACTGTCCCCTCTCTCTGCTTCATTGCAGAGCTTCTACTTAGATCCTTCAGCAGACCTGTCTGACTTCCTGCCACCAATTTAAAGAAACAGTACACACATCTTCACTATGATCAGAGTCAGGATTAGAATTCAGGCATTCTTGGCTCCCACTTATGCTCAAACCACTTACACTACACCTCACCCTGTACAATGTATACAATAATAAATCTTTAAGGCAGGTTAAACTTCCCTTTCAGTCAAAGGTAAACAACGTAAATACATCATGGGGTTTAACTCTACATATTAAAGAATGGTTTCTGCTCCCCTCCATCTATGGTTTATATTAGAATGAAAGGAGTTATAAAAACTATAATCAGTTTCAATTAAAAGTTGTTCTTCTGCTCCAGACCATTCTTGAAGATTTATAAACTGAACAACAGACCAGCCAAGTAGCCTTGCTACAGTACTTGTCTGTTTCAGCATGTGGGAAGTCCAAAATCCAAAACCCAGCTTGATTCCTAATTCTCCAGACAGCCAGAAGATGGGAACATGTCAGAGTTGGGATGGTTCCACGTTTCTAAAAGGAACCAAGTGAACAGAAAGAATGGTGACTTATCCTACAATTACTGTGGTTCTTCAAGATGTGATGTCCACATGGATTCCACTCTTGGTGCGCATGTGCCCCATGTGCATGAGATCAGATTCTTTTGGCCAGCATTGTCTATTGGGACCACACCTGTGCTCTGGAATCTGTCCTCACCCCCCACACCAAGGGCCTAAAGAGTGGAGCAGGTCCAACTGTCCTTCATTTCCTTTGCCAATACACAAACCCAGTGGTATAGGACTCTCTAGTAATGGAGAAGGAAGGCAAGTAATGGTATCCGTATGTACAATATATCTCGAAGAACCACAGTTACAGTAAAGTAATTCTTCTTGGAATGACTGTCTACATGGATCTATTCTTGGTGACTAACAAACAGCTGTCTGCTTGAAGGCAGGTACAAGGAGTCGTGCTTAAATGACTACTGCAGGACAGCTCTACCAAAACAGGAATCCAATCTGGAAGCCTCTACTAAAGAATAATATTTTGTAAATATGTGGACTGGGCTCCATGTAGCTTCCTTACAAATTTCAGAAACAGGGACATTCTTCAAACAGGAATTGTTGCTGGAGTCTTCCACAGGCTTTTGTGAGTACCAGTTTAACGGTTGGTACCAAAGCACCAGAGAGACTTTTGTCAGGCTGATAGCTGCCCTTCAACTGCTCAGATGGGGAGGGTGAGATCCAGGATGAATTGTGTCTGAACTTTGTAGGCACTGTGAAGGGTGACCTGTGTCTTGGCTAGACTCCTCTAGAGTGGTGCTTCTTCCTACTCCTTTCTGAAGCTGCCATCCCAGGGATCAAATCAAAGACTGCTGTCTCTCAGGGGATGTTGCCCTGGAGCTTGGGGTAGAACCATGGGTGGCTGGGCCACTCATCGAAAGAGACAAGGCACAGGACTGAACCTTTACTAGGTCGTTTCTTTATTCTGTTCATGAAAAAGGTCTGGGCAGAGGACTGATCCTTTGTTGGGTCCTTCTTTTCCATGTTTGAAGAGACCTTCATGAAGTGCTCAAGAAGGAATATTTTTAGGTGAGCTTCTCAGGCCTTTTGGTTCCATTTGGAGTGGCAGATGGAGCAGTGCTCCAGGATATGCCCTTCCCCTAAACAAAAAAGGCATATAGAATGCTCATAATTTAAAAGTGTAGCAGCCTCACAAGGATTTTACTTTTGCCATGGTGGCTAGACCCCCTGTGCAGGGGCGGCTGAGGCAGCTAGCCTATCAACTGATAAAAAGTTTGGAATTTTAAATACTTTTTAATGCCCTTAATGCCATTGGGTCAGGGTGGGGCAGGAGGACACATAGGATGCAGGAGGGTCCTCCCAACCAACACTGCTGGCCAAAAGAATTTGATCTCATGCACACCAAGAGTGGGGAATCTATGTAGACAGTCACTTAAAGAAGAAGCCACAGTTGCCTGTTTTGGTACCTGTCCTGTGGAAGGAGGTGGATTAAACAGGGCCTGGATCTACCAGTATTCTCCCCACCCTGCTTCACTAAATGAATAAATAAGGATCAGCCACTCTGGATGGAGTCTTCCCTCCCTGTTTGCTCCTGACTTCCTGTTTGAGTGCATTTCTGAACTACCCAAACCCACAGAAGTCCCTGTGAGGCACAAAGAGCTTCCCAGCCTCACTCAGAACCTTGCCCCTCCTCAGCTCCTGCAACACCCTAGAGAACCCATTCCCTATTTTCTTATGGAAGAGCAAGGATGGATGCTGATAGTTCCTCTGGCCATTCTTATGCCAGTGTAAAGGGAGTCAGCCCCATGAATCAGAGACAGAATAAATCACCTTAAAAAAATAGAATTACATTTCATTGCAAAGTTGTGCCAAAAGGAATGACAGGAAATCTAATTTAAACTAAAATGTTCAGGGAAGCAAGTGCCAAATTCTTTTGAACAAAAGGTCCCAAGGTCCCACGACTTCAGAATACATTTCCCATGTCACTTGTAATGAAGTTTTTGACTATACGGCCATGCCACCAAAGTCACAATCCCCATTTATTTCTACTTTGTTAACATGACACATTTCGTGCATTACTGAAAACACATTTAATTTTTTTTCTCTCTCATACATTGGTTCAAAATATTTTACATTAATGCTAAAATATAGATGAAAATGCAGTGATGGAAAAATAGAATTGGGCTCAGGTATAACACAAATACTTACAAAGCAATAGAGCTGCACAGCAGCGCACTCTTGTACAGAAGACTTGTACAAAACCTATGCACCACTGATCCCTTGGTCAGGGCTTGAGCCTGAACCATTGAAATAAAGAAGAGTTTTGCTACTGACTTCACCAAAAGCAGTATCAAGCCAGTTACCCCTCAAAAATCTGACCCAAATAGGACTTACTAGGCTTTCTGCTGGACCCCATAAAAGGGGCAAATTTTTCCCTCCTGATCATTCAGATAATTATATCTCAAATTTCAAGGTGACTGATGGTTTCTGTGGGAGTCAAGAAGGAATCCACCTTCAACATCTTTTTGACTGCAAAATTGCCCACATACTCTATGGAGAGGGGGAAAGAGGGCCCCCTACCTCTGAGGCTTCAGGAATTTGCTGGAAGCAGGATACCAGACTTGAAGACCCAATCACCAGGTCCAGCATTAGCTCCTACAAGTATTTGAACATGTATAAAAACTGCCATCTAGCTCTGCCTGCCCTTCTAGGGCCCTAACTCACCTTCTGCCTGTTTAAATTTTCCATGTGCGCCCTCCTCCCCAATTAATGATATCTTAAGTGTGTTTTAATGGCAAGAGTCCCCAACCCCTATTAGAAAGATTATTATTAATGGATTTATACAGTGCATGGTATAATCTAGCAAGACAATTTACCTTGATGTTTGTTGTCTTTGGGTCACGATCCATAATTTAATTCATAGCTAACTATTTTCTGCCAGAGGCACAACTGGACTGTTGCTTTTGTTGTTTCTTTTCTCCTTCTAATACAGAAAGACCATGTGCTCTCAAAACCATCCACTATCTAAAATAATGGTGGACTTCAACAGGAACGCGTGACAAGATAGCAATCAGAGGGATTTGGAGGGAAGGAGGGGGATCAGGGCTGGGGCAGTGGGTTGGGGCATGGGAGGAGTTCAGAGGTGCAGGCTCCGGGCAGTGCTTACCTTAAGCAGCTCCCAGAAGCAGTGATATGTCCCCTCTCCGGTTCCTACACAGAGGAGCATCCAGGTGGCTCTGCGCGCTGCCCCGTCCACAGGCGCCGCTCCTGCAGATCCCATTGGCCATGGTCCCCGGCCAATGGGAGCTGCAGAGCCGGTGCTTGGGGCAGGGGCAGCATGTGGAGTCCTCTGGCTGCTCCTACATGTAGGAGCCGGAGAGGGAACATGCCGCTGCTTCCAGGAGTCATGTGGAGCACGTGTGGAGCGGGGCAAGTGCCTGACCCCGCTCCCGAGTGGGAGCTTGAGGACTGGATTAAAATGTCTGACAGGCTTGACATGGCCTGCGGGGCATAGTTTGCCCACCCCTGACTTAAAGGGAAGAAGAGTCTTGTGCTTAAGATAATGGACTGGGATTCAAGAGACTGAATCTGGCTCCAATTTGCAGCTTTCAATGCAGCTTTTCAGCTTTCACAGACTTTCTGTGTGACTCTGGGCAAGTCACTTAATTTCTTTGTGCCTCAGAGTTCTCAATTGTAAAATGAAGATAACGCTTCTCTACTTCATAGGAGTGTTGCAAGTCAATTTCACTGGTATATTTGTGTAGTATTCAGACAATAAATGAGGGGCACCAGATAAGAACGTAGTCAGAGAGAATATAAACTGTAGGCTTCAGGCCTTTGACTGACAGAGTCAGATCTTGCACTCCTTAATCATGCAACATTCCCGGTGAAGTTAATAGAAGTTCTGGGTGTGGAAGGAAAATGACTAACTGGCTGACATAGGAGAAAAAGTCATTGATTACACACAAATTGCTAACGGATGCAAAAGGAAGAGATAAAAATTGAACAAACAGTAACAATAGTTGGGGAACATTTTCAGAGGTGTTTGATTTTTTTAAGTTGATGGTGTCCCTTTCCAATATTCTCTCGAACTTTGTCTGTCTGTCTGTCTCTCTCTCATGCCCTTTTCTGCTCCTGCCAGTTGTCTTGCTCTCTCCTGGTCTGTATATACTAGCAGGACAGCATCAGTAGAAAGCATCCCAGCCGCTGCAGTAGTGGCACTAATAGAGCAGCACAGCAAGGAGTGCTTAGAACTTCCTATGGCAGCTAAAGTGGGAGCTCTCCAGGCCCACTGACTACATTTAATCTCATTCCAAAGCCTGAGATCACTGCATGTTTTAGAGTGTAACAGGATATGAAAATGAAAAGTATGAGAATCCTAGAAATTTACTTCCATTATATCATACAAAACAAAGGGCTCCAATCAATGGTTTTAGCGTCAATAGGGCCGTGTTACAAAATACAGATTTATAGCCTGTTATTCATTTTGTCTGGTGGCTCTATTTGTTTTGATATTTCTTCCAATGGATAGTTCCCCAATAAACACATTTGCATGATACGTTTTTGCTGCTAGTTGCATTAATTTAGTTAGGAACCTCAGCAGGAAAGGTCTAACCAGTGTGATTTGTAACATTAATTGAATGACTCTTCTCTTCACTGCTGGTACATATAGTTCATAAAACTGCATTCTGAAGGAGGACACCTTGGAAATAAATTAACTGCTGTCTAGCAGAAATAAGTAATTTTTGGCTCCCAATATAAGTCAATGTGTTTTCTCAGTTTGGGTAGAAGGCAGGCAAAGCTTCACAGAGTTGAAAACATTGACACTCACATTCTTTTTTTAAAGGAATAATAGATGACACAGAAAGGGAGCTGTGGAATCTGAAATCTCAGTAAATCATGTCCACAAAAGGTGAGTGATGCAGTTTAATTTTTGGAAAGATGAATATCCAAGGGAGGTCATGCCTCTGGAAAGATGTTCCACTGGGCTCTGTGTCAATAAAGCCTTTCATTTTTAATCACTAGAGTTCGTCAGGAATTTTTTGACTCGTTCTGCTGTCAAAAAAATGCCAATTTGTCAAAACCAAAATGTTCCCATTTACAAAAACACCTTGAAAAAAAAAAGTTTTGAAGTTGTGGAAATGGTATTTCAAAATGAAAAGTTCCATCTTTTTGGTTCAAAATGATCTTTTGATTCAAAATGAATGTTAATTTACAGTCAATTTTAAAAATTAGAATGTCAGAAGCAAAACAAAAGGTTTTAATCGACCAGAACTGATCTTTTTTTTTTTTTTTTGGATTTTCGGTTCACAAAAATTTTCAAGATTTTAACTTTGTCCTGATTCACAAGGGGAAAAAAATTCAAAATCTCAAAAATTTTGCAGGATCCCACTTTCCTATCCATCTCTATTAATCACCCCTCTGCTATCTTTGCCCCATAACCACATTTTTAATATTATTGAATAAAAAGCACCTACGGCCAGCATCAGTGGAGAAATAACTAAATGTGAAATACCCCCTCCCCTGGGGGAGTTCTGAGATCTGGGTGTCTTTTTGTCCTTCCTTACAATGTGCTTTGTTTTCTGTAGTATTCTTTATAAATAATGAGGTAGAGAGGTCCTTCAATAAAGATATAAGGCTTTCTTTAATCACACTTATAATCAGAAAACATAGAGCTGGAACCCATCATAGAGATTACAGATTCACCCATTCAATTGCCTTGTCTATCGGGAATTCTCTCCTTCCTGCCTCTTCAATTTACAAAAAGCAACAGAGGGTCCTGTGGCACCTTTAAGACTAACAGAAGTATTGGGAGCATATGCTTTCATGGGTAAGAACCTCACTTCTTCAGATGCAAGTGAGGTTCTTACCCACTTGCATCTGAAGAAGTGAGGTTCCTACCCCCGAAAGCGTATGCTCCCAATAATTCTGTTAGTCTTAAAGGTGCCACAGGACCCTCTGTTGCTTTTTACAGATTCAGACTAACACGGCTACCCCTCTGATACTTCAATTTACAACAGACTCTGAAAAACTTCTGGTGAAACTGCGTATTAAGGGCACTATATAAAACCAAAACCTTTCTTTAAGATTCTCCTCAGGGTATACAGTACAGATTTTTTACTTTATCCATTTCCCTGCTAGGTACCTGGGGCAAAGCCAGATAAAACTTTTACATTTGTCTTTCAAAAAATTCCACCGTGAGGAGCCTAAATCCTAGTAATTCTTTGCTCAAGCTCTACATATCCCTACGGGATCAGTTGGCAGCTCACCCTCATCTGATTTACTAGATCGATCTTTGAGTTTCACACTCCTTAAAGCTACTGGTTTCCCTTCTTTACATCCTCACACAGTAGTGAGAGGAGTTAATGGAGCTTAACACAAGCTCTATCCTCAGGTAAAAACATTTATTGAATTCAAATTTCTTCCTGACCAGTTTCTGTAATGTCCCTTGTGGCTGCTTGCTCTCTCCCTGTGGCACAGGAACTACTTAATTTCTCCTAGGTTTAGAACACTTCAGTTAGACTTCTTTATCGTTGAACAGCACAGAGTCATCCCCTACCATCAGTGCCCTACAATTTCCCAAACAAGTCTCTCTGTTATCATTCATTTAAAAAAAATCTGTGATCTTTACCCACCCTCCTCTTAATCAGGTTAGAAATCTTTGGTCTCCATGGGCAGGAGTTGGCCCCTCTGCTCCCCGGTGCCATGGAGTGGAGGGGAGAAGATGCTCAACAAGGACTGGCTGTGCACATGGAGGAGAAAGGTGTCTCTGTGACATGTCTTACCTGTCTGCCTCTCGTTGCCAGCACACCTTGCATGGGATGTGGCTAGTGAGAGGGTGACGCTAAGGAGCAGTTGCTCTGTGAAGCATACTCACATAGCAATGGGTGCTAATTCACCCTCTGCTTCAACTACCCCTGCCAGGGGCGAAGGGTTGCAGGGCCAAGGTGGGAGAGGCAACAGCAACATGGCTTTACTGCTGGTTCTGAAGCAGGAGAGGGGCTGGAAAACCTGGCCCGCCGATGGCGGGGGCAAAGGGGGCAACTGTCCAGGGGACCGGGCGATTTAAAAGGGCCCGGGGGTCCCTGGCCACCACCGGCAGTGCAGCAGAGCTAAGGCAGGCTTCCTGCCCACCTTTACTCTTTGCCGCTCTCTGAAGCGGCTGGAATGGCCCTACGGCCCCTGGGACGGGGCAGGGGGGTCTCCATGCGCTGCCCCCGCCCCCATCACCGACTCCGCAGCTCCCATTGGCTGGGAACTGTGACCAATGGGAGCTGCAGGGGCAGTGCCTGCAGGCAGTGGCACGTGGAGACCTCCTGGGCCCGGCGCCTAGGAGCTGCTGCCAGAGGGGTATGCTGGTCGCTTTTGGGAGCCACACGAGGTAAGCGCTGGCCCCCTGACCCCCTCCTGTACCCCTCATCCCTCCCACACCCAAACTCCCTCCCAGAGCCTGACCCCTCATCACCTCCCATATCCAAACTCCCTCCCAGAGTCAGTGCATTTCAGCAAAGATGAATGCAGGGAGTGCTAAAATAGAACCACAAAACAAATATCTAAAGCACAAAAATAACAAAGCCAAACATTCTGCTCTCAGTTCTGTGGTGTGTTTGGCGCCCTGGCACCAAAACTGGATTTGCTCTGCAAAGGGGAAACAAATTTGGGGCAGTTACTGCGTGGCAGTATGGATGAGAGGAAGCGGCTATAGGTTGAATCTGGACGAGGGAGGTGATTCTGGTAGGCTAGGACAGTGTTTCTCAACCTTTTCGATACCAGGGACTGGCTTGCTGCCCTCCTAAACCATGTCTGGGAGATCTCAGGGACTGGCACCGGTCGACAGACCGGTCGTTGAGAAACACTGGGTTAGGAGAAACAACTGGAAGAAATGGTGAGTATGTATGAGCCTCTAAGTGTGAGGATGTTCAACTGCTGCTGGCAACCTGAGTTTACACCTTAAGGGGTTGGCTAGACCAAGAGCTGCAGTCAGAAAATCAGGTGGCAACAGAGGTTAAAAGGCATTTTCCCATCTTTGCCTGGTCAGATGCACGTGTCTGTATTTTCCCAGGCTCCATGCTTTTGTCACTTCCAGGTTTGACTTTTGCCACGTGCTCTACATGGGGCTACATCTTAAATTGATTCAGAATCTGGAACTGGTGCAGAAGACAACAACCGCTTGGTAAACGGGACATCCTACAGACAGCACATGAAACCTGAGCTCTAGGTCCTGCACTAGTTACCTGTGAGCCTGTTGGTTTTGACCTATGAAGCCCTAAATGGCCTAGGAGCAACCTACCTGAAAAGATTGTCTTCTTTCCCTGATATGCTGCCATAGCTGTGGTCAATAGAGATGCTGATGCTAGATCCCCCTGGAGAGGGAGGCTAGCACAGCGTTCTCTGTAAGAGACCCGGGGACTGAAATGCCCTCCCTAGTCGGTCCAAAAAAACCTGGATCTGTCAACTTTTAGGGCCTGTTGCAGGGCCCATTTGTTTCCCCTGGCATTCGAAGAGAGGGGGGTAGGTGGACTGAGGTGTCGGTGTGCTGGTATTTGATTAGGTGCTGTGCTAGATAGAAGGGGTGAAGTGTTTGTACTGCACCATGATTTGTTAATTTTAAGTAACGGGCAGGGCACTCAGAGCCTGTGTATGGACGTTTCTTATTGATTCTAACGAGAAAGATGATAAATATATAATAAATAAAACAATGGGATGAATTTAGCTCTTCATCACCTCATTGAGCATGCAGCAGGGAAACAAAAGGTGTTAAATGGAATAGAGAAAGCTACACAGGAGGGGAAAGTGATAAGACTGGGATTGATGAGCCTTGAGAGATGAAGACTCAGAGGTGATATTGCCAAAGTACTTAAACTACCTACAGATTATAAAAAAATTGAGATTGATGATCTATTTGAAGCCACTGGAAAGACCAGAAATAGGGGCAGAGGTTTAAGATAACCAGGAATTATATATAAGAAGAATTTAAGGAGATCCCATATGTTACAAACTGAGTAATGAATAAATAGAATGGACTTGAAATTGAGATGATGGAGTGGAATAGTGTTAATAACTACACCAACTAATGAAAAGCATCTAATGGCTATATAGAGTGGAACATTAAATATCAGTTAGTTCTTTATTTTGAGCAAGGTAGCTGACTGCCCTTTAGGGATAAGGAAGGAATTTTCCCCTGATCCTGATATCTTCTCCAGAGTCATTCTATTTTTTAAAGCTTTTTTTTTATAAAAGTTAAAAATGTGTAATAAAATATTTAGTATTTGTTAAACATTTAAAACCTTCCAGGCTAGAGATGGCAGAGTTGTCAGCAAGCCGTGCCAGACATGAAAAGCCCAAGGGCAGCTTCTGATACCACATAATTATGGAACTGTAAAATATTAGTGCCTGATCCAAAGCCCCATGAAGTCAATGAAAAAACTCTTATTGACTTCAATGCATTTTGGATCAGGCCCTTACAGCACTGCTATTTGCTGTGCCATTTTAATCTTGGCTATGAATCTACACTTCAGGATTTCAGGACAGACTTACTTCATAAAAGACTTGATACCACCCAGGACTCCTTATCTGTAGGTAGTAATAACGTGGAAACTCTTTTGAACAAGATGCAGATTGTGGAGCTGTGAGTTAATGAACTGGAAAACACATCTTCTGGTCCAAATGCCTCATTCATGTTTCAGCATGAAAATGATTGAAACAATACGTTCCACAAAAAATTATGGCAGAGAGGAATTAACTCACAGCTATTTATGACTGGATGGAGCTGGACAATGTTACTGTGTCTTCTACTGGATGCTGGGTAGGGGGCCTGGGAATCAGCACTCCTTGGTTCTATTTCCTACTCTTCCACCTTTTCATTATGGGCACATCATAACCACACCATCCATCAGTTTATCCACCTATCAAATAGGTATAATACAGTTCTGTCAGTGAGCAGTGAGAATTAATTAATGCTTGTAGAGCCTTCTGAGCTCCTTGGGTATAAGTGCAAAGAAGAAGTATTGCTTTTTTTTGTGTATGAAGTGATTAAGTGAACTTTTGGGATGGACTTCTTGAAACCAATTGTGCTTAGCTCAGCCTAGAGATTGCCAGAAGGATATGAGGAATAAATCCATGCCTTCTCTACGGCAGGCTGCTCTGTCAATTTTTTGTACCTCTTTCTATGAGATAAAACATCCATGGTAGCTGGAATGATAATGTTTCATAATGTGAAAGTTGAGATTTACTGAGGCTGTATCCCTTTAGATAAAAGAATAAAGATTATTTGAGAATCACCATGGCAGATTCAGGACTATCCATCATGCATTACTCTTTCCAGCAAGAATATAAGGAAAATTTGGCAGGGCAATCATTTATTTTTACAGTTGCAGAAGTCCGCTGTTGATGATAAAGCAGAAGTGACTGAGGAGAGCGGTACCTGCACTTGTCTGAGAAATGCGAAATCGAATGGGAGATCATTTAAAGCTGACATGACAAATTTTAACCTGGATTTCTTTTACACAGTATAGACTATGTATTTCATATGGAACCTGTTCAAGCTATTATCTGTCTCAATGCTTATTGCATTTTGATGTTTCTCTGGTAATGGCTTTTAATAAAGTGTCTGGAACACAGCCTGTTGAGATGCTTACATTTAGATGCTCAGATACCACATGACTGAATGCCATGTGGATAGATCCGGGCGGGCAAACGTTTTGGCCTGAGGGCTGCATCGGGTTTCCAAAATTGTATGGAGGCTTTGCCTCCCCAAACAGCCAGGTGTGGCCTGGCCCCGGCCACTATCTGATTCCTCCTGCCCCTGTAGGAGGAGCGAGGAGCAGGGAATTGATTGGGAGCAGGCTTAGCTGGAATAGGAGGGCCTGTATAAAGCCCAGGAGTTGGCAGCAGAAAGGGGCTGCAGGGAAGTAGGCTGCAGTCACTCCCGGGAGGAGGGAGGTTCTTTAAGGGCTAGAGGCCTGAGAGAAGGCGTTAGGAGGCTGGTGACCCCAGAGAGGGGGGAAGCTAGGAAGGCAGGAAAAGGCTCAAGGGAAAGCAGCAAAGTAGGACAGTGCCGGCTGTGACTGCTGATTGGAAGACCCCTGAGCCAGAAGCTGGAGTAGCAGGCAGGCCCAGGTTCCCCTACCAGCCACTAGGGACGTGGCACAGGCCAGGCAGAGGATAACAGATTGACTGGGATGGTTTGCCCGGGAAAGACTTTGTTACATCACCCCTAGAAGGGGAATATGTATGGTGACCCAGCCAGAGGGCTCAGTCACAAAGAGGAGGCTGCAGCTCCTGGAGAGAGAGGGGCCGCAGGGTGAGACAGGATGGGTGAAGACACCACCAGAGAAGGGTGCAATGCCTAGCAGAAGTAATCTCTAGGATAGCCAAGTTTGATTTATGATCCATTTTTTATTTTATTTTTGTGTTCCTTGAATAAATTTTTTTGACTTGTTCCCTTGTGATGACAAATATCTATATAATTAATCAGTTTTATAGTTAGCGCACATAATGAATGTCAGTTTTCACTTAACTGCAAAGAGCAGTTTGTGAAACAATAACAAGTAAACTCTGATTTTACTAAGCTCTTTTTATCTGGATTATCTGTGTTTCCAACCCTAATGGGGGGTCACTGTATTTGACATCCTGCTTTTTGTAAAGCTTTGGGTGTCCCATGTTGTCTTTGTAAATTAACATTTACACACTATGTAAAGAAAATGCTGGCCATTTCTTAGATGTAGAAATAAAAAACTTTAGAAAATGAAAATGGCTAAACCAATAGGGACAAGTGACTTCAGTCTGGCAAGATTAAATTGAATTATCATGAAGATTATATAAAATAGTCTGACAAACAATTCTTAAAAGATACAGGGTATACAGGCAGAGCTGCAAGGAATTTATTTCCTTGCATTTACATGAAAGAACTTAGAGGAACTTAACTGAAAAACATAAATTAATATTCAGGCACCTCAATACATGGCCATTTTCACAAGGCTGATTACTGTCAGCTCCCACTGATTTCAAACGGAGATGTGGGCTATCCCAGCATCTCTGAAAGTTGGGCTACATATTTAGATATCTAAATATGGATTTTAAAGTTAGGCTTCTAGGATAATGTTTCTCATACTTGCTATTAATACAGAAGTGATTTTATTTCTGTGGTTTTTTGAATGTGGCTGTGGAGGGAGAAGAAATATTTAGCAGAAGCTAAGAAATTTTTCAGATTTTTTGTTTGTGGGTAAAAAATGTCTTTTTTTTTTTAATTGGCATGTCCATAGTCCTAAAGAGGAGCCAGTTGTTTTGCCATGTTTTATGAAATTTGGTTTTGAAACAGGAGTAATTTTGTGAATATACATGGTAAGGGCCAAATTCTGATCTGTTACACCAGTTTAAACATAGAGTATCTCCAATCCCTTGCAGTGGCGCACCAATGGGTAATACTCTGCAATTCACACAGTAGGGTATGGGGATCTTTGTAAGTATTGGGCTGGGATCAGTATTTGAGCAAACAGAAATTCTATCTTGGAATTGTCTAGGTAGTAATACCATGCCACAGAAAAAGGGGGTAGATCGATCTCTAGCTAAACCCTTAAGATGATATGTATAACATACTATAGATTAAATCCTGCTCGATTTTACCTTAGCAGGGAAAAAACTTGTCTTGCCTTCATGGCAATAGGATTTGATAGCACCTCTTCTGGGCTTTGCTATTGTGGTTCCACTCAGCTTTTTAACACTCTTGGTGCCTCTTGGTATTGATATCCCTGAATAAACACTTCCAAAAGAGCCAAATCTGACTGTGTGCACTCTAGCGCACTCATAGAGGCAAAGCACAAGGGTACAAGGCAGTTGAATTGAAAATACCAGTTCTCACAAATGAATGGAGCCCAGTAGTGAAATAATTGGTTTCTGCAGCCACTATGGGGGAGGAAGGGATGGGGTGGCATCTTTCTTGATGCTTCCTGGGATGTATAGATTGTGGGAGTTGCAATAAAATGCAACTGCAGTGATAGTAGCTGCATGCTTGAAAATAGGTGGCCTTCCTGGTCTGAACAGGGCTAATTTTAGAATGAGTAAAGGCCCAATCCCAAAGCCTTTACTTGTGCAAGTAGTCCCACTGAATTAAAATCTAATCTTAGTTACGTGACTATAATTCTTGGCTAACGCCACCTATATCAATGGAGTTACTCCAGATTTGTACTGGTGTAACAGAGGCAGAATCTGGCACTTTGTTTTTTATATGAAATCTTACAATCTGCAGAATATTATAGAATGGCAAGACCTCAAGGGCCTGACATGGCAAACACAGATGTCAGTTGGGTGATATAAAGCAATAAGGTCCAGACACAGAATGGAACAGATATTGCCACCTTCTTCAAAGTTGACATAGCTTATGTGCTACCTTGCTGGTTCCCAGAGTATTGTATGTGACTCCCAGAACAATGCCTCTCAGAGTTGTTGCGGGAGGGATAGCTCAGTGGTTTGAGCATTAGCCTGCTAAACCCAGTATTGTGAGTTTAATCCTTAAGGGGGCCACTTAGGGATCAAGGGTAAAATCAGTACTTGGTCCTGCTAGTGAAGGCAGGGGACTAGATTTGATGACCTTTCAAGGTCCCTTCCAGTTCTAGGAGATAGGATATCTCCATTAATTTATTTAAGAGTTCCTGGGGTACTGCCCCTCTGGTATATGCAGTATTTGAGCCCACAGGATATGCCTTAACAGTAAAAAACCAACAGGGCATGTGCTTTTCTACAGCAGCACGGTTTAGGCATGATCAACAGCACAAGGTCATAGATAAGGTATCGACTACAAGAAAAATGTGTTTGTAGGAGGATTCTTACTGATGTGAAATCAATTTGTGCTGTTCTAAAGAGAACACCAAAGACACTTCTGAAAATATTTCAAAACTATTCTGACAGTCTAGTATGCTTCACACTGAGCCATACTGACTGTGATCCTGATGACTCACCATCAGTCACTTTGATATAGAATTTTTCAGCTGTCTTTTCAGCGCCAGTATTACTGTACCTTTCAGTATTTCCATGCTGGGAAACACATTTATGCAGTGATCACTCCTGCCATATGATCCACAAAAATCAACAGACTCCCCTCTGTAGTTCAGGGCAACATTACTGATAATTAAAAATATATATATTTTCTTTTGGGAAAAGAGATCTGGATACTAGTAATATCTCCACCAAGATCATGGGATAGATTCACTCCTGGGTCAATGTAGACTGTACAGGGCCAGCACAGCTCAAAATTGGCAATTGTGACCAAAAATTGTGACCATGGTCTGAATGCTGCAGTGGCTCCCAACTGGAGGGCTCCTACTCAGCTCTGGTCATGGGTTTCTTTTTGGGGAAACTCAAGAAAGAGGTCTGAGATAACATGCCCGCCATCCTTTGGGGCACAAGTGCCTTCCCTGGAGCAGGAAGGTGGACCTGGCCTCCTTTTTCGTTGTTTTCTTGGGTAGGGGAGAGAAAAAGGGGAATGGATAGAAATTTTATGAATGTAAATTTCAGGAAATCATATGGTAATTGATGGCATCATAAATCTCTTGCTGCTAAGCCTCCTTTAGGTGTCCATCTGAGAAAGCTAGACCAGGTCCATTATCCACTGAATTAATGTGAATCCTTACATGGTTGAGAAGACTTGGATAAATTAAAAAGAGAAAGAGAGAGGATAAGTCTCCATTCAAATTCCCTCTTATCTCTGCACAATGACTTCAAAACACATTTATTAAACCCATTACTAAGTAAGAGGAGAGAAGATAGCTGAAGGGTGGCAACCACTTTATAGATCTAACTGCTTTACAGTAACAATACTCAACCCACGGCATTAGAACCACATGTCACTCTTGAGAGCCATATCTGCATCTCCCACAGAGTCCACAGGACTGACCAGACCTCATTTTGGTCTGTAGCAGAGTGAATGGAGAGTAGGGTGATCAGATGTCCTGATTTTATAGGGACAGTCCTGATATTTGGGGCTTTGTCTTATATAGGTGCCAATTACCCCCCAGCCCTGTCCCGATTTTTCACCCTTATCTGGTCACCCTAATGGAGAGCACCAATCACAGAAGTGCTCTCCATGCAATATGATAACAGATGCAAAGAAGTGCAGGGGGTATGTGGCTATTAGACCACAAGTGTCAGCACCTCTTTAATTCACTCTGTGCTGCCAAGATAGGGGCTGTGGAATCAGGAAAAAGAACCGTATTAAGTAAGTTGAGTGGATTCAGAAAGCAATAAATTAATGATGGCCTGACATTGCCTTGCAATGTCTTTTTGGCTGTATCTTTGTTCAGCATGTAGTGAAAGTGGCTTATGGTGATGTAGCTTTATGGAACAAACATAGGGAGGGATTTTCAAAAGCCCTCAGTGTTGGCCTAATGCTGCTCCCATTGACGTCAATGGGAGTTTTACCATTGTCAGCGGCAGAGATAGGCCAACACTGAGTGCTTTTGAAAATTCCACCCAAAATGTCAAGGTATCACAGTATGATTATTGTATGGATCTCTGACATCATTAGCAAGGAGCAAAGTGCCTCACATACTCCTCAAGGCTGAGTCCCACTGATTTACAATGTATGTAACCTGATGCATCCTGATGTAACTTTGCACTAAGTGAACTGTATCTAATTTGAAATTGCTGGGAACTCATCTATTTGTTTATCATCTGGATTTTCAGCAACTGGATTCAGCCTCTTTTCAAAACTAATATGCTGTGGTCAGGAGTGGCACCAGGGTTTTTAGTATCAGAGGGATAGCCGTGTTAGTCTGAATCTGTAAAAAGCAACAGAGGGTCCTGTGGCACCTTTGAGACTAACAGAAGTATTGGGAGCATAAGCTTTCGTGGGTAAGAACCTCACTTCTTCAGATGCAAGTAGTGAATCTTAAGTGAAAGCTTATGCTCCCAATACTTCTGTTAGTCTCAAAGGTGCCACAGGACCCTCTGTTACCAGGGTTTTTGCTGCCCTAGGCGGCAGCGCTCCTCCTCTGAGCATTCGGCAGCGGGGGTCCTTCTGCTCCGCGTCTTCGGGGCACTTCGGTGGCGGGTCCTGGAGTGAGTGAAGGACCCGCCGCTGAATTTCCGACCAAGACCCAGAGCGGAAGGACCCCCCGCTGCTGAATTTCCACCGAGGGCGGCAAAATGGTGCCCCCGAAATCCTGCGACCACCTAGGGTCGCCTAGTGGAAGCGCCGGCCCTGGCTGTGGTGAGCGTAAGACGAAATATTACTTAATAATCTTTAGCCTTTATAGAAGAGACAATAATGGAGAGAGCAACATTTAATGTTGTTCTCAGACTTTAGAGTAAATGTATTTTAATTTATTTTCAAAGTGTTACACAAGTAAATGTCAGTAATGACCTAGAAGTTTTAATCTATTATGTGAATTTATATTATTTAGTGGGTAAATGTTTGGCAAAGGTGATATTTATTTCTCTACAATACTTTCTGACTAGTTTTTTAAAATGAATGAAAGATGTAGTACCAGCTTCACACTACTAGGAAATCAAGTTCTCTGTTTATTCACAGAACAGGTATATTGGTAGTGCAAGACAGCTGATGGGAAAGTTTTCCCACACTGTCCTACCTAAATACCTCAACCTTGTTTGGGAATTATCACCTTTTGAGGTGAGATATAATTCCCTCTTGATGTTCAATCCTTGGCCTCTCTATTGCGATCCCATCAAGGGTGGCAATTAGTACAACAATACAAACTCGATTATCCAAAGGTCTTGAGAGATAATCAAATGATCAGGGAAGTTGGCTCAGCTGACTTCAAAGCTTGCGGGCCTGACCTCCAATTATGGAGAGCCAGGCAGCCTCTTCAATGCCAGGAAACTCAGCATGACTTCAGTGAACAAGATGCAATATTCTGAACTCTCACTGAAGCACAGGAAGATTTATCTGCTGAAGACCTGCTGAGCAAGCCAGTCTTGAGGAAGTTTATGGACAGGATGGTATGATGGGGCGGCCTATGATGGATTGTGGCCCATCGGCAACTGCCAGTAGCAAAAATCCTTGACTGCTGGAGAAGGGACACTAGATGGGGAAGGCCCTGAGTTACTACAGAGAATTCTTTCCCAGGTGTCTGGCTGGTGAGTCTTACCCACATGCTCGGGGTCTAACTGATCACCATATTTAGAGTTGGGAAGAGATTTTCCCCTGGGTCAGATTGGCAGAGACCCTGGGGATTTTTTGCCTTCCTCTGTAGCAGGAGGCACAGGTCACTTGTAGATTTAAACTAGCGCAAATCGTGAATTCTCTGTAACTTGAATTCTTTAAACCATGATTTGAAGACTTCAGTAACTCAGCCAGAGGTGAGGGGTCTATTTTAGGAGTGCGTGAGGTTCTGTGGCCTGCAATGTGCAGGAAGTCAGACTAGGTGATCACAATGGTCCCTTCTGATCTTAAAGTCTATGAGTTGGTTCTCCATAATCAGAGGAGCCACATAGAAAGAGCAGCAGTTCCCTCTTCCAGGCAGAAGGATCAGCAGCAGAAAGAAGCTGGTTGGGGAGATCTATCATATGGTTCTGTATCCTGAAGTGAAAACTGTTTCCATCATTCCATGAGGCATCCCAGTTTATTCATAAACATTTTATTCTAAGATTTACTTGGAAGACTATGAGGCAAATATGTTTATTAGAAATTGGACTGGGCCTATTGAGCATGATCTATGAATCAGAAGGTCCACATAATATTTACTAAGACTTTAAGAACAGAATAATCAACCCTTGAAGAAATATAAGATGACAGCGTAAAATTAACAAAGCTTCTGTAAGGGAAAAATGTGGTCCTCTGTCCTTGGTGTATAGTCACTGCTTGATATCTTTGGATTTCTAAAGGCAGAGAATACTCATTCCATTCCACAATAATGCTTCCAGCTGAGTCACTGAATGAAGGAGTTATCTGTATTTTTTTATAAACATCACATGTGCCTCAGTTTACCTGATTGATAGTATACCGTCTAACTGCAAGGAATTAAATAAAAGGAATCTGTTATGGGGAAGCAAACAGGAAATGAAACAATGACGAAGATAAGGTACTGTCAGAGAGACTACCAAGGGTCCTTCAGGAAACAATGTCCACCTGCCTGATTCCAAGTAGGGCTAGCAAGGTTTATTCTTCCTGGGCCTGAAACTGGGATCAAATTTGATGCTTCCAACCAAGGAGCAGGGAATCTGAGCTTAGTGAAACTTATCCAAAACTTGCAAGGAAAGAATAAAGTTTTGTTTGGAACCAGACATGTAGGCCTTCTTTTTACCCCTTGTTTCTGTGTGCTATGTACCTTTGGGTGCATAAATAAAACTTGGTTTTGAAGAAGCTGTTCTTGGGTCACTTTAATCAGTTGCTGATCACAGGCCCCTGGAGGAAAAGGGCTCACCGGTGCTAAACTTAGGTGGGCTTGTCATGTTAGGAAAAGGGAGGGTGCCACCCAGAAATCCAGTTCTAGACTAGTTGAACTGTGGAGTTTCACCCTTGAGGGAGATGCAGTAAGCCAGACCTGTCCCTACGGAGTTCATTTGAGAAGAATTACAAGGAGTGTAAAACACAGCTTGCCCTGTAGCAGTGACTCATCTACTCCTTTGAATAGTTCCTGGAATAGTAGATAAAGATAACCGGATGGAGTAATTTACATGGATTTTCAAAATGGTTGCGATAAGAGACTATTAAAGAAAGTGACTAACTACTAAGCATAGTTGGGGTAAAGTATTGTGAATTAAAAACTGTTTTCTAATGGTTCTTATTCACCTTTTACTTAGTCCTTACGAAAATCTCCTATTAACATCCACAAAGTTTTGCTTGAGTAGGAACTCAGTAAGGACGTCAGGATTCAGCCTACTGGTTTGATGCTAATAACAATTTGACCATACAGTGTACATTGCTATTGCTACTGTTAAGATAGAAAATATTCAAAAAAAGAAAAATAGGGAAAAAGTCATAGTCAACAGCTGCTCCTCAGAGAGGAGACGGGTCAGCAGTATTAGTATCCCTAGGATTGGTATTGGGGCCAGTACTGTTTAAACTAATTAATCATGATGTGGAGAATGAAGCAGGCAGGTCAGGGGAGTTTACTGATTACACTAATTTGGTTTGATTAGCAAAGTGCTATTGAAGGATTTTGAAAAAACTCCAGATTTAAATGCACTAAACCACAGATTCTGATCTCAAATCCAAAGTCAGTGGCGTTATTTTGGTTTCACAGGAGTGTAAAGGAGTTGAGAAACTGGCCAGGGTGGTGAGTATTGGCTAATAGGATGGCAGATGGGTTTTACAAACATTTATTATTCAAAATATCTTCTAGAAAGGCAAATAACCCTCATCACTTTTGTGGCAGATGGACAATTTTAATGTGATTATTATGCATCTACAGTATAACAGAAATGGGGTTTTAAATGTCATTCATTTTGAAAAAGTCTGAATTATACAGGATGACTGATCAACTATCATTTCTTTATCTTGTAATCTATGCAACATCCAGTCAGATGGTATCAGTGCATTCCTCCTTGCTAGGTGTCTGGTCACTGCTGGTTGGCATCTTTTTATTTCTAAGGGCAGAGAACACTCCTATCATTCAAGAGATGTGCTCCCATCTTGAGACATACTTTTCTACAGCGGTTCAGTAGCTGAATTAATTGAAGGAGGAAGGATTGCCATTACATATTCAAATCATGACATCATATTGATTCAAACTCATTATTTGTCTCCTTGCTCTCAAATTTCCTTAATGAGATACTCCTACATGTGTATAAAATCTGTAGTTAATTATCATTCTGCACTAGACATGGCTTTTTGGGTAACGCGACTCCAGATACCTGTAGTTTAATAGTGGCAAATGTCTAAAGCAATCTTTACATAGAGAACAGTTGGGGTTTTTTTCAATACAATTTTTATTGAGAAACAACAGTTATTTGTCTTTAGTTTCTTGAAAGAGATGCATTTTGGAAGCCAGCTGTTAACTTTTTAAAAACAACAAAACAAAATCAAGAAATAAAAAAGCTTAGGCCAAGATTTTCAAACCCGGTGGCCAAAAATTAGCTTCCTAGGTCTATATTTACACACCTATTTAAGTGACCTGATTGTCAAATTTGCTCCTGTTTACTTCAAAATATAGCTACTCTGAAAATCAGGCCATTTATTCGGGTGCTTTAATATGGACTTTGAGGTCTAACTTTGTGCATTCACTTTTGAAAATCTTGGCCTTAGAAAAAGATCCTGAGAATGTATCTTTAACAACATTATGGAGTTTACTACAGGAACTTTTTATTTGGCCATTCAGCTAGTCAAGGAGCAGGTTTGTCAGCAACTGAAACATCAGCTGCTGATATGAATAAAACTCCATTAGGTATTACTGAGTTAAATTTGGTTTGGATTCCTATCCTTTGCAATTTGCCATGATGACGACTATGGCTAAAGTGCTCTGACCATTTTAGGCGTGGAATCTCAGAATGGTATTTTAAGGGTTCTATTTCTAAATCACAGGATTTAAAACATTGTTTATTGGGCCTGTATCAGAAAAACTGGTGGAGGAGAATGTAACCTAGATCTCCCTGACATGTTGTTACTACAGCTGTCTTCCTTCAACTTTGTCAGGCATCTCTGACTTCTTATAGACCTCCTTCATCACCACAAGAGAGATCTCGGGCAGAGATCTCAATTTCCTAGCTTGTCTCCCAGTGGAGACCTCTGCCTCTGGAAACTTCCACCTGGAATTATGTCAACATAAAACTTAGAAGGGAATCTGGTTTACCATTTCTAAGAATTAATTTTCTATCTTTTTTATTTCAGAAATAAATTACCCAGAGCTTTCAGCTCTAATGCTTTACAAACCACAAAATGGTGACTTTATCCATCATTTAGCACATCTAACTAAGTTCTCCTGTAAGGAAAAGTCCTATAGAATTTAATAAGGACAAAAACAATAGTTTTATAGAAATTAGTCCTGAACCTACAGAATGTTATAGAGGATTATCCCCCTGCTAGATAATTCTATTGGTTGCTCTAAAAATAATCCATAGAATGGTTATAACTTTCTGTTAAACCCATAAAGGGTGACCTAAATGGCTGAAATCTGCATGCTCAAATGCAGGTTTGCAAGCACACTAATGTGCTAAATTGGAAAAGATGGGGATCAACGTGAAAATTTAAAGGTGGATAAGGAACTGGTTAAGGGGGAGACTACAATGGGTCATACTGAAAGGTGAACTGTCAGGCTGGATGGAGGTTACTAGTGGAATTCCTCAGGGATTAGTTTTGGGACCAATCTTATTTACTCTTTTTATTACTGACCTTGGCACAAAAAGTGGAAATGTGCTAATAAAGTTTGTGGATGACACAAAGCTGGGAGGTATTGCCAATACAGAGAAGGACCGGGATATCATACAGGAAGATCTGGAGGACCTTGTAAACTGGAGTAATAGTAATAGGATGAAATTTAACAGTGAAAAGTGCAAGGTCATGCATATAGGGATTAATAACAAGATTTTTTGTTATAAGATGGGGACGCATCAGTTGGAAGTAACAGAGGAGAAGGACCTCGGAGTATTGGTTGATCACAGGATGACTATGAGCCGCCAATGTGATATGGCTGTGAAAAAAGCTAATGCAGTTTTGGGATGCATCAGGCGAGGTATTTCCAGTAGAGATAAGGAGCTGTTAGTACCATTATACAAGGCACTGGTGAGACCTCATCTGGAATATTGTGTGCAGTTCTGGTTTCCCATGTTTAAGAAGGACGAATTCAAACTGGAACAGGTACAGAGAAGGGCTATTAGGATGATCCAAGGAATGGAAAACCTGTCTTATGAAAGGAGACTCAAAGAGCTTGGCTTGTTTAACCTAACCAAAAGAAGGCTGAGGGGAGATATGATTGCTCTCTATAAATATATCAGAGGAATAAATACCAGGGAGGGAGAGGAATTATTTAAACTCAGTACCAATGTGGACACATGAACAAATGGATATAAACTGGCCATCAGGAAGTTTAGACTTGAAATTAGATGAAGGTTTCTAACCATCAGAGGAGCGAAGTTCTGGAACAGCCTTCCAAGGGGAGCAGTGGGGGCAAAAGAGATAACTGGCTTCAAGACTAAACTTGATAAGTTTATGGAGGGGATGGTATGATGGGATAGCCTAATTTTGGCAATTACCATATATACTTGATCATAAGCCAGTTCATTTATAAGCTGACCCCCCAAGATGGATAAATAAAAATGGAAAATGTTTATGACCCATTCATAAGCCGACCCTATAATTCAGGGGTCAGCAAACTTTGGCTCCCGGGCCACCAGGATAAGCCGCTGGCGGACCGAGATGGTTTGTTTACCTCAAGAGTCTGCAGGCACAGAGGTAAACCTAAGTAAACAAAGTGTCCCGATGCACCAGCTGCTTACCCTGACGGGCCGGGACAGCAAATGGTGGGGACATATTTTGGGGGGGAGAAGCTGGGGATCAGGGGAGTAACCCCTCTGACCACCCCCCACGTAACCCCACCCCTAGCCTGGGACCACCACACTCTCCCCATCCCATCCCTTCCCACCTTATCTGGGGAGGGTCAGGGGAGGATGTCTCTGGCCTGGCTGGAGCTGCTCCGGCAGGCTGGGCAGCGCGACTGCAGCCTACTCCGGCAGGCCAGGCCGAGTGGTGCGGCCGCAGCATGTTCCTGAGGGCTGGGCCAGGCGGCACGGCCACAGCATAGCCATAACTACGTTATGGGCTGAAATACAAAGGGACTCTAAAATTGTACCATGTAGAAACTGAGAAAGTAATGATCTCTACGTAAAAGTATAAATGGACACAAATCAGACATCAGGAATGGTAACATACAAAAGCCAGTCGGAGAACACTTCAGTCTCCCTGGACATTCAATAACAGATTTAAAAGTAGCCATCTTTCAACAAAAAAACTTCAAAAACAGACTTCAAAGAGAAACTGTAGAGCTACAATTCATTTACAAATTTAACACCATTAATTTGGGCTTGAATAAGGACTGGGAGTGACTGGCTTACCTCCTCATCAATTATTGGGATTGGACCACATGCACCCTGACTGAATTGGCATTGTCAACACTGGTTCTCCACTTGTAAGGTAACTCCCTTCTCTTCATGTGTCAGTATATTTATGCCTGCATCTGTAACTTTAACTCCATGCATCTGAAGAAGTGGGTTTTTTACCCACGAAAGCTTATGCCCAAATAGATCTGTTAGTCTTTAAGGTGCCACCAGACTCCTCATTGTTTTTATAAAATGATTGATTCCTAAAGGAAGAACAAGAGAATCTTCACATAGCAGCTAAGAACTAAGAATTCAAAGCTATCTAAGCTACTTAAAGAGAGGGGATAGAGATAGCGAGTTAGGTAGATACAAATTCAAAGGATCTCCCTTAAGAGCCTCCTGAGATCTCCCTTTTAGGAGTTGCAGGGAACTGGTGCTCTCCTTCAGCGAGTAGAGAAGACTTATGTGAGCAGAAATACCGTATTTTCCGGCGTATAAGACGACTGGGCGTATAAGACGACCCCCAACTTTTCCAGTTAAAATATAGAGTTTGGGATATACTCGCCGTATAAGACTACCCCTCTTCCAACGCACACCAAAAAAAAAAATTAAAAAAACATCAGATTTGATTTCAATATGGTAATTTTAATTCAAATGCTTATGACATGCAGGTAGTTAGCAGGAAAACTGTCACTTATAAACATAAGGCTGTTTGTCATCAAACATGTAAACATAAAACAGTGCAAGTGGATTAAACTTTTCCTAATTCACTCTAAAGCTGAAAGGAAGGATAAGACAATAAACCCATGGGAGCTGCCATGCTGTTTGTTTTCTAAGCTGTCAACCAAACTGGAACTGATGATGATAGGAGGAAGATAACAAACAAGAGAGAGAGAGCAAGTGCCGGGCAAGTCCCTGGCAAGTTAGCAACGCCCATCATAACTGCAAGCTACGGTATTTTTACAGGTTTTGCTGGCGTGACAGTTTCCCTTTAAAAGCCTTCAAAATCCTCCTGTTCGTCATCTGATATCATAAGTACATCAATGACATCTTGTGATACATTTGTAAGGCAGTCATCGTATGGATCGAATTCCGTATCAGATGGTGTGGTCTCAGCTTCGGCTTCCTCTTCATCTTGCCACAAGTAGTCGTCCTCCATACCATCTAATGAATTTGATATGCCACACTTCTTGAAAGACTTGATTACTGTTTCTGCATCAATATCATTCCAGGCTTTTATGACAAACTTGCACAAAACATCCAACTGTGGAGCACGCATGTTTCCTCCTTTTGTGAATGACTTTTCGCCGCTAACCATCCATTCATTCCACTGTTCTTGAATGCGATCTTTAAATGACTTGTTTAGGCACACATCCAGTGGCTGTACCAACGATGTCAATCCTGCAGAAATAACTGCCGCATCTGTGTTTAGTCTTGCAAGCATTTGCTTGGTGCTGGGAGTTAAATGAGCCCTGAACATATCCCACACCAGTAGACTACATTTTTGAATAAGTCCACCTGGTCGCCTGCTCCATACATTATCAAGCCATAGCTTTACCCCTTCTTCATCCATCCAGCCTTTTTCATTCACATGTACAAAACAACCAACAGGGAACTTGAATTTCGGCATTGTTTTTCTTTTAAAAATAATCATTGGTCTCAGTTTGGCGCCATCAGCTGTGCATCCTAGTACCACTGTAAAACTGGACTTCTCATGTCCTGTTGTTTTAATTAAAATTGTTTTTTCACCTTTTTGATGGACAGTTTTATTTCCAACCATATCAAAATTCATTGGAGTTTCATCCATATTTCCAATACTACTTAACGCATAGCCATGTTTAGTGCGCTGTTGTATTACGTATCGATGGAAACTATTTACTTTGCTATCAAGATCTGCAGGTAATTTTGGGGCAATTTTCATCTTTTGCCTCAGTACCATATTATGCCTTCCCATGAATCTACTACACCAGGATACAGTGGCCTTAAATCTGTTGCTGTGATCTGGGTTAGATTTGGCCCACTGAAGTGCAAACAAATGTATTTTATTTCGTGTCACTACATAACCGTTTTGGCGATGCTCATTCACCATGTCTGCTACATGTTTTTCGAGTTCTGGCAAATGTGGAGTGCCTCTTCTTAATGCACACTTACCCCTTGGCATACTCTTTAATGCTTTTTCATTTGCTTTCCAGTCCCGAACCATCTTTTCTGTTACTCCATATTGTCTTGCAGCAGCGCAGTTATTATGTTCCATGGCAAAGTTTACAACTTTAAGTTTGAAACTGGCTTCATATTTCTTTCTTCTTGCTGGTGAAGCCATGATGGGGTTTTGACTGTTGGACATTTGTATACTGTACTGTATGTACTGGTGCTATACTGTATGAACAGGTACAGATACTGGTGCTGTACTGTATGTGGTACCCAGTATACAAAAACCAGCCAATCATGGCAAGCGATGTACCTTACCGGCGATTGGCTGGTTGTTGTATACAAAGCCTGCTTGGATTGGTCAGCTCTCCCTGCCTGCCCAGCCCTCCCTGTCTCCAAGACTATCAGAGCGGTAGCGCAAACACGCCTCTTTCACCTGTCTGGCCCGCCCTTGTATCCTATTACCTCCTTCTCTGCCTCTCAGATCTCGCACATGCGCGCCTGCGCCGCTTCACTGCAGTCCTTAGGAGCGAGATCTGAGAGGCAGAGAAGGAGGTACGGTAATAGGATACAAGGGCGGGCCAGACGGGTGAAAGAGGCGTGTTTTTCTGGGCACAGCGCCGCTCTATCTCTTTTTTCCATACCCCGGGCGTCCCGGACGCCTGCAGCTTGCTCCGCCCTTCACTTACACCTTCCCGGTGAGGCGCCCCTCACCTCGTCATCGGGCGGGGATGTGGCCGCGGCCATTTTTGAGCTCCCCCCACCATATGCGGCGACCGCAGATTCTCCAGTCCGGCTCGGAAGTTTCAGCACCCGCCCTATAAGACGACACCCGGCGTATAAGACGACCCCCGACTTTTGAGAAGATTTTCCTGGGTTAAAAAGTAGTCTTATACGCCAGAAAATACAGTACTTTGGAGGCCAAGGACTACATTTTTTTAATAAGAGGGAATTTGTACAATGCAGTTCATTTGACAGGATTGGTGAATTTTGTGTTAGGGGCTACCGAGAGGTTATTAATGAGAGCTTTCACTGACAGAAAAAGACACAGGTTACACTGGTCTACAATTTTTGAGAAGTCGTCTGCTTCAGAGAGAAAATGTGCTATTTATTATGTATTTTGATGTGCTGAATTCAAATATGACAATTAAAACAATTGATTGGCTACTGTTTCTAAGATATTTAAGTTTTTACATTTTATGTCTATGTATATTGTGTAGATAGTAGAGTTTTAATCATAAATTGTAAAACTAGGTCTTTTCATGTGTTTATGGTTGCTTTACATGATAATATTTCACCTGTCCTGTTTATGTAACACTTTAAAAATCAGCAAAAGGGTTATATAAATAAAATTTATTATGAAACAAAAGGCAAAAAACTATTCTGTACATAGTTTAGCCCTATTCAGTGTCTACTCTACGCTTCTTGGCTTGTCTCTTGTATTCATTAAATGGAGCATCTCTTGTCACTGTCCAGCAATAGTCTGCAAGCATTGATGGGCTCCATTTGCCCTGATAGCGTTTCTCCATTGTTGCAATGTCCTGGTGAACTCGCTCGCTGTGCTTGTCGCTCACTGCTCCGCAGTTCGGTGGAAAAAAATCTAGATGAGAGTGCAAAAAATGTATCTTTAGTGACATGTTGCAACCAAGGCTTTTGTATGCCTTGGGGAGGTTTTCCACCAACAACCTGTAGTTGTCTGCCTTGTTGTTTCCAAGAAAATGTATTGCCACTAAGTGGAAGGCTTTTCATGCTGTCTTTTCCTAGCCACGCAGTGCATGGTCAAATGCATCATCTTGAAGAAGTTCACGAATCTGAGGACCAACAAAGACACCTTCCTTTATCTTAGCTTCACTTAACCTTGGAAATTTTCCATGGAGGTACTTGAAAGCTGCTTGTGTTTTGTCAATGGCCTTGACAAAGTTCTTCATCAGACCCAGCTTGATGTGTAAGAGTGGTAACAAAATCTTCCTTGATTCTACAAGTGGTGGATGCTGAACACTTTTCCTCCCGGGCTCCAATGACTGTCGGAGTGGCCAATCTTTCTTGATGTAGTGGGAATCTCTTGCACGACTATCCCATTCGCAGAGAAAACAGCAGTACTTTGTGTATCCAGTCTGCAGACCAAGCAAGAGAGCAACAACTTTCAAATCGCCACAAAGCTGCCACTGATGTTGGTCATAGTTTATGCACCTCAAAAGTTGTTTCATGTTGTCATAGGTTTCCTTCATATGGACTGCATGACCAACTGGAATTGATGGCAAAACATTGCCATTATGCAGTAAAACAGCTTTAAGACTCGTCTTCGATGAATCAATGAACAGTCTCCACTCATCTGGATTGTGAACGATGTTGAGGGCTGCCATCACACCATCAATGTTGTTGCAGGCTACAAGATCACCTTCCATGAAGAAGAATGGGACAAGATCCTTTTGACGGTCACGGAATATGGAAACCCTAACATCACCTGCCAGGAGATTCCACTGCTGTAGTCTGGAGCCCAACAGCTCTGCCTTACTCTTGGATAGTTCCAAATCCCTGACAAGGTCATTCAGTTCACCTTGTGTTATGAGGTGTGGTTCAGAGGAGGAGGATGGGAGAAAATGTGGGTCCTGTGTCATTGATGGTTCAGGACCAGAAGTTTCATCCTCTTCCTCTTCCTTGTCTGACTCAAATGAGAATGATTCTGGTGCATCAGGAACCGGCAGTCCTTCTCCGTGGGGTACTGGGCGTATAGCTGATGGAATGTTTGGATAATGCACAGTCCACTTTTTCTTCTTTGACACACCTTTCCCAACTGGAGGCACCATGCAGAAGTAATAATTGCTGGTATGATCTGTTGGCTCTCTCCAAATCATTGGCACTGCAAAAGGCATAGATTTCCTTTTCCTGTTCAACCAATGGCGAAGATTTGTTGCACAAGTGTTGCAGCATATGTGCGGGGCCCACCTCTTGTCCTGATCTCCAATTTTGCAGCCAAAATAAAGGTGATAGGCTTTCTTAACCATAGTGGTTATACTGCGCTGTTATGATGCAAAAGTCACTTCACCACAAACATAGCAGAAGTTATCTGCACTGTTCACACAAGTACGAGGCTTCTCTGCTCACTTTGGCTAAACAGAAATGTGTCCCTTTGCAAAATCAAACACTGACAAATAAGAGAGCACGACACTGTATGATTTCTAGAGCTGATATAGGGCAATTTGTTCAGCACAGTGATGTAAGCTTTGTTATGATTGCATCATCCATGACTTCTAGGAATAACATGATGCAATTCATATCATGTATGACGCAAAACCAGCTTCAGATTGCATCATTCATTGTTTTGCCTAAAAAGCAAGTACTGTCCAAACCCAGTCATAGATTTATTCATAGATCCAGTCAAAGATGTATTTTAGTCATTTCTGGTTTAAATTGAGATCCCTTCCCTTTATAACTCACTTATCCTCTGCCATTCCCAAGTCAAGGGTCGTATATACTGACCCAATAGCATATCTTGAAACTAGAGCCAATCAACAATTTTAAGCATAATTTTTGTTCTCAGTGACCCAGAATTAGTAAAGTTTGATTACATTTATTTCAGAAGCATTTTGGCTGTAGAGCAGTGTTATTATAAATTAGTCCTCTTCTAAAATGAGAATTTTCCCTGAGGAAATGACCAAAGTGATGGGCTTAAGTAATAATTCGGTAATATTTTTGCATAGGTATGGCAGGATCTTTAATAGAACACCTGAAGATGGAAACTGGGAGCTATCTCTGGAACATCCCATGGGGTGGATCTGCCATTATCCCCGGGTCCTCCAGATTGGTGGGATCCACAACCACTTCAGAAGAAAAGAGAATGTGGTTATCACTGTTTCCATCAGGGAGCAGTTCTTCATAATCTTAGTTTCTCTGACAAAGTTTAACAACAGAATCTGTCTGAGCTGAGACTAAGGCTAGGTCTACACTACCTGCCTGAATCAGCGGGTAGAAATCAATCTCTCGGGGATCGAATTATCGCGTCTCATCGGGACGCGACAATCGATCCCCGAATCGATGCGCTTACTCCACCAGCAGAGGTAGGAGTAAGCGCCGTTAATGGGGAGCCACGGAGGTCGATTTTGCCGCCGTCCTCACAGCGGGGTAAGTTGGCTCCGATATGTCGAATTCAGCTACGCTATTCGCGTAGCTGAATTTGCGTATCTTAAATCGACCACCCCCCGTAGTGAAGACCTGCCCTAAGAGGCCTGATCTGTGGCAGAAGAGTACCAATAAATCTTCTTAGCTTCAGTAGCTAGCCTGCTTACGTTAGTTGGAGGGGAAGAGTTGGGGGGCCACTTGGGGATTTCCCACTTCTTCTGGGGATAGCTCAGTGGTTTGAGCATTGGCCTGCTAAACCCAGGGTTGTGAGTCCAATCCTTGAGGGGGCCATTTACGGATCTCGGGGCAAAAATCTGTCTGGGGGTTGGTCCTGCTTTGAGCAGGGGATTGGACTAGATGACCTCCTGAGGTCCCTTCCAACCCTGATATTCTATGATTCTGTGCATCCAAAAAAGCACAACAGTCAGAAGTGTTGAAGGTGGAAGGCACAGGTACAAGCAGTGCCAGAGACTGTTACCATCAAGGGTCAGAGTCCTCTGGGAAGGAGAGACAAATAGATCCAGCAGCCATGGGCTGAAGTAGCTCTCCAAGGTGCACATTCCTTGCCCCTTTGTCTTGGTTTACCTGCCTTCTGATTCATGGTAAGTAAATATAACTGTATCTTTTTCTGTCAAAGGAGCTGGAGCATCATTCTGACTCACTCAAAATGAGGCAAAGAATTGGTGGGAGACAGGGCAGGGCCGAGAGTGTTTGTTGCTCTTCACTTTTTAGCCAGGATGGGCAGGGACGGTGTCCCTAGCCTTTGTCTGCCAGAAGCTGGGAATGGGTGACAGGGGATGGATCACTTGATGATTACCTGTTCTGTTCTTTCCCTCTGGGGCACCTGGCATTGGCTACTGTCAGAAGACAGGATACTGGGCTAGATGGACCTATGGTCTGAACCAGTAGGGTGGTTCTTATAATATTTGTCACAGTGAGTCTGGTGCCTCTTCCTATCCCTCACAAGGTGACAGCGAATGACACTAGTTCCAGACTGATATATCAGATGGAGAAGAATAGACACCTTTAAAGAGAAAAGCACATTTTCCTTTAGAGGAAGCATTTATTATCTGATAGGGAAAAATAGTAATTCCAAAAGGAAACATACAATTTAAATGATTGTAGCTTCACATCCTTGCCCTGAATTTCAGCTATACTTATGTAAGCCATTTTTGCCAATAAGAAGAAACAGGGCCAAATCCTGCTCACTTACACTTATCCATTGATTTCAGCTTTAACTTGGGCTAAGCCTAAACCCAACCTCCATATAAGGAGTTTGACTCTGTATTTGGAGGAAGCGAGGAAGGGTGTTAGTGTAACCCACACACCTCCTGGGCGTGGTGTTCTGTCCCATCTAGTGGCACCAAGATATACTTAGAACTTGTCTACACTGGCAATTAACAGCGCTGCAATTTTCCGCTCAGGGGGGTGAAAAAACACCCCCCTGAGCGCAGCAAGTTGTAGTGCTGTAAAGTGCCAGGGACAGCGTCATGGTGTTTATGGTAAGAGAATTAAATATCTGCTGTTTAATGTAACGCTGACAGACCTCGGTTGTCGGCGGGCAGGATTGAACCTCGGTTCTCTGGAGCTTGGTGCATGAGCTAAAAGCCATATGGCTGTTAGCTAAGGCTGTAGTGCAGATTCATTAATCTCTCTCTCTAAGTGGTCTCAGTCCCACTAGAGGGGACAGAACACCACACCCCAGAGGTGTGTGAGTTACATACCTCCCCGAGCTGAGGGGAATTTCATGGTCAATTTCATGGTCATATGATTTTTTAAATAGTCAGTTTCACGGTTTCAGATGTTTACATCTGAAATTTCATGATGTTGTAAATTTCAAGGGGTCCCATCCCAAAAGGGATTCATGGGATTGCTACCCTTACTTCTGCGCTGCTGCTGGCAGGGGCACTGCCTTCAGAGCTGGGCAGCTGGAGAGCAGTGGCTGATGGCTGGGCGCCCAGCCCTAAAGCCAGCACTGCTGCCGGTAGCAGCCTAGAAGGGAGGGTTGCAGGGTATGGGGGGTATGTCACTGGGGGGGGGCAGGACCAGCCTTACGGGTGAGCAACCATCCAGGCCCCATGGTCAGGGGGATGCTGTGGTCTCCCCGCTGTAGAACTGATGAATGAAATTGTTTTTAATTGTTCACTGTATTAATGTAACTTCATAAGTAAAGTTTTATGAATAAAACAACATTCATTCATAAAACCAGTTACCCCAATAACTGGCTAATTGACAATTAAGATGCTTGTTAAGAGCCATAGCTGTTCAGCCAGTTGCCCTTGTAACTTTCACTGTCAATCCAATTCCTGCTTAAATCACTGAGACTTGCACTGTTTCGGTATTGTAACTTCTGTTCACTGTTTGCCATTCATTACACTTGTCTATATTGTAACGTCTGTTCACTGTTCGCCATATTGTAATTCAAACTCCATTTTACAATGCTTACTCCATTTTGTAAAAGCTTGCTGCAACCTTCATTTTTGCAAAACCCTGCTGTAATTTTATTAATTTAGTTTAGATGTGTACATAAGGTATGTATGGATGATGGAATCAACCTCCAACACCAGCCTGTCCTGATGAAACAGAGTTCAAACACCAATGGCTGAAGATGCAGACAACAGCCCTAACAAAGTAAGAAGAGTCCACCCTAAAAAGAAAAGAACAAAGGTACAATAGAAGGAAGATCAAAGCTAGGTCTGAGGCTGAAAGTCACGTCTGCAATTGACGGGTGATCAATCACACAGAACCCAGAGGCAACGTGACACAGCAAGACCTATAGACTCTGGATTCAAACTAAAGCCTACAAAAAGGATGGGTGAGATGGAAGACTTGAAAGGCTAAAGTTCTGCTGCCAACATGGGAGGGCAGACCCAGCCCTTCCTTGTGCCCGGCTTTCCTGGCCAGTTAGCCGCCACAAGCTACGAACCCAAGCTGCAAAATCAAGCCACGGACTCAAGCTACGTTCAGGACTGGTAACTATATAGCAGCTGCAGAACATCTGATGTGTGAGTGTGTATAGGTATTAGTTATTGGTCGTAAATCAAATTGTGTTATCGTAATAAATGTGCCTTGCCCCCTGAAACGATCCTGTGTAGTTTTGTCTGCATAACACCGCTCCCACATAGCTAGCCCAAGGCCCCTTTGATCCTGAGGGCTAGGCTCGGAGCTGGGGAGGGGCAGGGCTGGGGGCGCCCCAGCCAGGGGCTCCCACCGTGCGCCAGGCTCCAGCTGCTAGTCCCGGTAGGGCTGGGGAGGGACAGGACTTCCTCTTCCCCTGCTGGATCAAACCCACCTCTGGGAACCTCCTCCAGCTGCAGGAAGCTCTTGGTCACTCACTTCTGCCCTGCCTTCAGAGCTGGGCTCCCAACCAGCAGCCGTGGAGCATTCTGCAGCTGGGGGAGGTTCCCGGAGGTGGAGCTGACCTCCCCCAGGCTGCTGGGGGCGCCTGAATCGGGGGCTCCTACCGCGTGCTCCAGCTGCTAGTCAGGCTGGGAAGGGATGGGACTTCCTCTTCAGCGCAGAGGAAGTCCTGTTCCTCCCCACCCCAGCCGGGACTAGCAACTGGAGCCCAGTGCACAGTAGGAGCCCTCTTCCCCTACAATAGCCAGATTTCATGGGGGAGATCAGATTTCATGGTCCATTATGTGTTTTCATGGCTGTGAATTTGGTAGGGCCCTATTTATGAGTGATACTGAAACTCTTGCCTTGTCTCCTTTGAGTCAAATACGTTAGAAGTAAAGTATAGTTTCAATTAAAGCAATCTTAGTAGTGGGACCAGTACCCAAGATGACAGTGGTCAAAAATAACTCACCTGGAATTAGCTCTCTATGATTATGATAATCCATTTGCACAGAACACCAACAATGCTTCTGCAGCAGAGATCTGAGTTTTTGTAAGGCAGCAATATTCAGATGTTATCCCAGTTAACTGATTTGCATGAGTATGTCCATTAGGCCAGACAGATCCCCGTTAGATTGGTATAAACGCCATGTAATTCTACTGACTTCATTTGGAGTTCAGTCTGGAGAGTTACACCAGTCTAAAATCACTGAGATCAGAATCTGGCCCAAAGTATTTTTATTTTAAATTGAATTTGTTTCAATTTGCTAATGTGGAATTGAATTGTAAAGTAATTATATTGTAGGAATGTGGAGTAAAAGTGCATTAATTTAAGGCTAATGTACCGAACTAGAAGTGGTAGAATTTATAAATGGAAGTTTTTTTAAAAGCAAAAATATATTATGCTTTGCTGGATAACATTTGCTAAATATGCTTAAATTCATTATGTCCTGATATTTTCCTGTCTTATTTATGGCTTTGTTAATGCTGTGTTCTCTGGTGGTAATGCTCATACATAAGCAGAAATATAAATTAGTGGAATGTCAATAGCTAACCACACTGCAGCATTTTAACGCTATTTGGATAAGAATGATTCATGAACATTGAACATTAAAAATCAATAGCAAAAAGCTCCCAAGTTGTACCATCTCAGACTGTGTCCTCATCAGCTTCCCTAACTTCATCATGGTCAGGTGATTGCCCGTTTCTGGGTGGGAGATTTCTAAGGGGAACCCACGCATTGGAAGTGGTGTTGGTGATTCAGTAGAGTAGTACTCCTGCTCCTCAGTCAATATTGAACTAATGGGCTCCAGTAAATTGTTGGGGTTACGGGAGATGCTGGGCTAGAGTCTGATCTTTGTTACTGGTGTAAATCTATAGTAATCTTTTGGGTGTAATATAAAACTGAGACACTGAACACTTCTGGTAATTAATGATTCTGTACCCAATTTTAATCCTACACAAATGTAAATCAAAGTGGCATCAATGGATTATATCAGAGTAAATAAGATCAGAATCGGGTCCCTCTTCCTCCCCACCCCCGGCCCTGCACATTGTTAACACCAGTATTCTGGTCCAATTCCATATAAACCTACATTTAGGCATTATTCTCAGGGCTTGTCTACACAAATGTTTAGTTCACGACAAGCTGGAGGCCGAATCTACCCGACACTATCCTGCCATGGTCTAACTGTCCCTGTAGGCCCTGCTGATGCCCATTAATAAACTGTTAACAGTGAATTATGCTAAACCAAATTAGAGACACTAATTCTGAAGGAGAGTGTCCACACAGGGGTCTAATACAGTTTAGCTAATCTACTTTAAATTCACACCTTTGGTTAATTTAGATTAATTTTCCTGAGTGTCCCCGTGTAGACAAGCCTAAAGTGAATTTTTAAGAGGTACTTTAACTTCCCCCTGGATAAATGCAGAGTTAAACAATATCTTACTAAGGCTACATCTACACTACAGGGGGGAGTCGATTTAAGATACGCAAATTCAGCTACGTGAATAGCGTAGCTGAATTCGACATATCGCAGCCGACTTACCCCGCTGTGAGGACCGCGGCAAAATCGACCTCCGCAGCTTCCTGTCGACGGCGCTTACTCCCACCTCCGCTGGTGGAGTAAGAGCGTCGATTAGGGGATCGATTGTCGCGTCCCGACGGGACGCGATAAATCGATCCCCGAGAGGTCGATTTCTACCCGCCGATTCAGGCGGGTAGTGTAGACCTAGCCTAAGGCTCTAAGTCTACCTTGTCTTCAGTGAGATAGCCTGGATTACAGCTTAAGGGAAGAATTAGGCCCAAAGTAGTTCTTAAGACAATGGAGGTGCTTCTGCTTATCCTAACCCATCTTCAAAAGTACAGCTGAAGAATGGCATCCTATTAATTGTGAAGGTCCCTCAACCTGGATATAATTTGAAATTAATCAATATTGTCTGAACTGAATTATCATTGATACTCCCATTGTGCTCTGATAAGGTGTTCTCAGTGGGGTTTTTATAGGTCCTGTAGTGTTACTGCGCAGGTGGAGAGAATCCTATCAGTAATCCTTACCAACTAGTTTATAAGTGGCTGTTTGCAACTTGTACTTCAGCTAGTTTTTCAGTAAAATAATATGGCTGTTTTAATACATTTTTTAAAACATCCATTAAATGATTAATCCACATTATGAAGAAACATTGGAAAATCGTATAAAGAAAACAACCAACCAACCTGTTAAATGTAAAGAAGTGCGATACAGTTTTAGTCAAAAAAATTCAAATTTGGCTCCCTAAAGGTAGGCTCCTCAATCCACATTTAGGCATATAAATAATAAAATGTGCTTTACCATGCAAAAAGGTGCCTAACTTTAAACTAGTTTGTGTGTAGGACCAATATAGCCTTCTATGAAGAAGTTACAAGATGTTCTAGAATTATATAGGGAGATACTGTACAGGAGGCTTTTAAAAGCAGAATAAGTAGTTCAAATGTTTGTCTTTGGGGGAGAAACCCATCCATCCATTCTTATGATGCTTTTATGATTTCTCATTTCCTTTTTCTTTTCTATAAAGTTTAAGTATAAAAAGGTTTAAAATGCAAGGTTTATTAATGTGACATTTTACATGATTTACCATCTAGCCTTTGTCAAGTAATCCACAGCTCTCACCAAAACTTGTAATGGGAGGGAGCCGGGAGGAGAATTTAAAGGATGCGACAGTGGGAAACAATGCTCTGGGGCCTCCTCTTTTAGCACGGGCCCTGTCATCTCTGTGATGTCCTTTGGTGCGGACACTGCATCTCCTCCTAAACCACTTTCTAATACCTCTGGACTAGGTAACCCCCCGGGGTGCTGGAACAATTTGTACAGTGGGGATGCTGAGAGCCATTGAACCAAACTGTAAATCCTGGAAACCACTTGAAGCCAGGGAGTGTGGCAGCGCAACCAGCTCCAGCACCTATGACCCCGCTTGTGGTTAGGGCACTCACCTGGGATGTAAAAGATCTGAGTTCAAATCCATTCTCCATCTGATTTGGAACATGGACTTGATCCAAGTTTTCTCGTATGCCAGGTGAGTGCTTTAGCCATCAGATTATGGGCTAAACTGGGTTGGGTCTTTCTTAACTTCTCCTGTTGGAGCTGTTACACTTTGTATAAATAATTAAATGTTTATTGGATCAGGGACTTGACCCTGACTCTCCCCCTCCCAACTGAGTACCTTACGCTAACCACCAGACTATAGAATCAGCCTCTCTCTGGTCTAATAAATTTTAACAGTGAAAGTAATTAACTACTGGAACAATGTACCAAGGGTTGTGATGGATTCTGCATCACTGACAATTTTACATCAAGATTGGATGTTTTTCCTATGACAGATGCTCTAGTTCAAACAGGAATTATTTCAGGGAAGTTCTATGGCCTGTATCATAGAGAAGCTTAGACTAGATGATTAGAGTGGTCCCTTTTGGTCTTGGGATCTATGAATCTATAAAAAGTACTACCACATATATGCAGAAAAGGCAATAAATAACACTTGCTGCAGGAAACATACCCTTGTGTTTCCTCAGGCATAATATAGGATTTTGCATATATGTTATTAATAATTATTTGTATAGCAGTGGCACATAAAAACCCCAATTTAGATCATGGACCCATTGTGATAGGCATTGTATATACACCTAACAAGGGACAGTCCCTCCCGTGAACAGTTTATAATCTAAATAGACAAAGTATGGAGGAGAAACAGAGGGGTGAAGTGAGTTACCCAAAATCACCCAGTAAGTCAGTGACAGAAATAGAACCCAGGTCTCTTAACACACCGTCCAGTGCCCTATCCAGTAGATGCCTATAATATGCTTAGTTAATCACAATTCACTCTGCTGGTCAAAGGTGCAAATGTACAGTCTTCACAATTGTTCACTAAACAGGCTATATGTTTATTTGAAATGAAATCTCAGCTACTACTCAAATAGAATTTAGGATTTGCACCCTTTCTTCAGCTCAGTCATCAATTAATTGAATGGAAGGCATAAGATTATCAGCAGAATTAATTAACCTTAAAGAAGAAGAGAATTAGTGTGCTGCTTTTAAGCTCTGGGGATTTGAAGAGCTACAGTATCTCACACCAGGATTCACAAGTATTTAAACATAAGGTTGTGTGCAGCAAATTGAAAGTAAAAAAAAAAACCAACACAAACAAACCAAAGGAATAAAATCTGGTAGTAATATGTTAGTATTCATGATCACTTTTGGACAAAACGGTCACAATCTCTAATGTCTAGGTTCTCTCATTTCTCAAAAGGGGGATAAAAATGAATGGAAATATATTTCATTGACATTATGGCTTGCTGCAGGCTAAAGTTGAAGTGTAATGACAGCGTCATGTTAAACCTTATTCTAAAACTCCTTGGTATTGCCGTAGGAACTGAAGAATTGTGGTGAAGTCCCTTCATCCACAATTTCCCTGATGAAGTTATAACAGTAAGAAGATATAACTAACATTAACCAGAATGAAATTCCATGATTTTTAATCTTTACCATAGTAACATAGAGTACAGTACCTCTTGAGTGCCCTGATTTCATAGGTATGTTCTATGGTAAGTTTCTGACCCATTACTACACAGCTGGAAGTTAAAAAAATCTCAATGAAGGAGCAAATTATACCTGCTCCCATATCTGGGCAACCTCTCTGAAGTCATGAGGGTCCCACTGGTATAACTGAGACAAAAGATGTTCCCAAGTCTGGTTTTTCATTGCCCTGACATTTCAGGTGGGTCTCTAACAGTGACATCTCATCTCTGCATAGCCCAATTAGATTCCTAATTCTAAAACCTTTTAAAAAGAGAAGGTAATGTTTGCGAAGATGTCAGACTGACATGGGACTAACTTGGTGACTTTGTACCTTTTTAACATAAATGTAAAGGAGGTTGTTTACATGAAGTAATACTGGACTCTGGCATTGCATCAAGCTGCACTAAGCATCACTGGGCTATAGAAGAGACTTTTATTCATGGAAGGATATCTTCAATTCAAACATTTTATCTGAGAAGTTTTTGCTAAGGCTGGAAAAGAAGTGAAAAATGCATTTCCAAGACTGGGGGAGAACCTCAAAATGAGCCAGATCCTGAAGCTGATTAAGGGCCCTCAATTGCAACTGAAGCTAATGGGAGTTAGACACTCAGCACTTCCCATGAGGTGATCCACACCTTGTAGATGGAAAAAGGTACATTAAGGGCAAAATTCTATCCTCAGCTATACCTGTGCTACCCCAATGAAATGTATGTGGTAGCTGGGGTGTCACTGGGGTCAGAGTTCAGCTCTAAATATCTAGAGATGAAAGGGATTTGCCAACCCAATGTTATAGCATCCTTTGCAGGCAATCCATAGTACCACAGAAGCATAGGTTTTGGAAGCAGCTGCTTTCCCATTTTACTATGAGGGAGAGATTGCAAGAAAGTTAGCTCTAAAGTAGAGGAAGAACTCAATTTTTTTCAAGGATAAGATGGAAAACCCCAGACAGGTAATAAAATAAAGTGCACACTTCAATCAAATGCCTTTAAAACAAGCATTGGAAATGAACCTGCAAGTCTTCTTTTGGAATAAGTTCATAGAAGGAATAAAAAACATACTCAGCTTGCAAGCCTTCAATAGTGAATTCAGAACCCTCTTTAACAATGCTGAATAGAAAAACATTCAATATTGATTTAACAAAGTGATCTGAATAAAACATCAGCTCAAGGGGTACAGCAACATTCAAGTATCATGAAAGCAAAACTGAAAACACAAAGCTCTCTTACCTGTATCTTTGCTTCGGAGACTGTTTCTCAGTTGATTTGAAAACATGTCCAATATAATACAAAGGAAAAAATAAAAAGTTCCAGTTTGTTGCAAACCATGTCAGAGTGAAGGGTGCATCGAATTTCTTAAAGGTCAATTTTGCTAGCTGGGTTGAACCGGACCAGGAGGAGCAGACACCCAGGACCACTGCCACTCCCCAGAAAAATTTCTTGAGTTGGGTCACTGAGCATTTCCAACAGCAACGATTTCCCCTTCCACTGCCTTCCACCCCAGCCTGCATCTGTGCTTCTGCTGGGGCTGGAGATTCCCGGGAGTGCTCATCCCCTGAAGAGATGAAAACACAAGAATTAATAAAGAATTCTACACAGCATTTTACTTTCCAAGAACCAAATCCTGGGCCCATTTGGAGTCAAAGGGAGTTTTACCATCGACTTCAATTAAATAAGGATCTTGCCACAAATATGTAGTTCATTTCATACCACACTAAAGCACCTAGCACATTTTGGGGACAATGCAGGCTAATAATAATCATCATCTCTACAGTGAGAAGTAAGGTGGCAAAATGAAAAGTGAAATTACATACTGTTCTGTAGTCATTACGTTAGAAGATTTACAAAAATAATACTGAATTCTGCTATGACATGCAAATGAATGAATGTTGTGCTGTTTAGCTTCATGAAAGATCAATGGGAATAACAGCGACATTCACAATCAATACTGTTTGGGAGTCTTAGAACTGCATATTTTGTGCAACATCGTGTTTCTTTCTAAAGTGGGGAGAGGAAAATTTATTTATTCTTTCAATTACACTGGCGTTACTCTGGAGTAACAGCAATGGGCTAGTGTTATTGGTGTGGCTGGAGCACTGCTGAACTCCAGTAATCCTTGGCTGGTGAAATAGCCCTTTGGGGGGCTGTTACCAGCTGGTGAAACTTAGAGCAGTCTTTGGGATTCTCTAAATTGCACTAGGGACTAGGCCACCTTAGCCTGCACCTCCTTGAGTCCTGTACCAACCAGGGTTCAGCCAGACCTGAGGAACAAGCCCAGCAACTTCAAATTTACACCAATGTAACTGCAATCAAAATATGGCCCAGAGAGACCAATTTTCAAACATTGGTATCTTAACAGAATGTGCAAAATCCATATTTGGCTGCTTGAATCTGCATATAGACATGTAAATTGGGTAGTTGGGCACCTATGTGCCCATTTGACTGATCAATTATAACATTGCAGTAGGCAAATTACATGGCTAAATTTGAAAACTTGGCCACCATTTTATTCTTTGCCTGAATGACAGCTGGTATGTCTTCTCTATTACCAGCTGTGACACTGACAGATTGGTCAATTTGTGTGTGACCATACCAACTTAACAGGAGGCACTGAAATGGTAAATAGGGCCATTCCTTGTAGATAGTTCTCAAAGCCATGTTAAGTAGACTAGAATCTTTAATATGTTTGCCTGTATTGTTTGTTAGAGAATCCAAGTGTAGATGCTGTGGGTTTGCATTTACCTTGTTAGAAGTTAACAATGTAACCAGATTAGTTTGTAGATACTAATTCCCTTTCATGTCTTAATTGCATGTGGATGGGTCAATTAACTTTAAGATCAAAGATGTAAGATACTGTAGGAAATGATATTATTTACATTTGTCTTCAACATAATTGTCTATGCCATAATGAACTGCCTTTACAATTTGATTGGTTAACTGCCTTATGTTAATGAATACAATTAGTTACCTGTGTATGCATAGGAAACAGGAGATTAACTTCAAAGCAAAGAGCCTGCTGTGGCAATTGCTATCAAGAGAGTATCCAATGGCTTCAACTATAAAGGAAACTTCGGGCCTGATCCTTTTAATTTCAGATCTGCTTAAACTTTGACAGGGAAAGTCTAAACCACAAGACTGAGATTTCCAGGATTTCTTTGGATTTACCCTGGAATTCTCATGGAAGAATTTGAACAAACTCTGCACTCGGACTGTATCCTTTTAAATTGATTCCAGAATTCTTTTACAAATCAGCAGTCTCACCATCTCTGCTATGAAACTAATCTAAGAACTTTACACACATTTGTATGTATTTTGATCTCTTAACCATACGTAAATCTTTCTTTTTCTTTTATTAATAAACCTTAGATTTACTTAATAAAAATCGGCTGTAAGCATGTACTTGGGTGAGATCTGAAATATTCATTGATCTAGTGGGCAATGTGTCTGGTCCCTTGGGATTGGTAGAACTTTAAATATGGTGAATAAGGCTTTCAATAACCCCTCACTATATTAGTCTGCCTGGATGGAAGCCAAAGGTTGGATTGTTTAAAGGGGACTGTAGTTTGGCTTCTTGGTAACCAGTGTGGTATTACAGAAGCTATTTGGTTACTAGCTTGGCGAATCTAATTAATTATAGACTAAACCACCAGTTCTGGGAATTGTCTGCCCTATTCCTTGCAGTTTGCCCTGAGTAAGCATTCTCAGTGTGGCCCCTCCAGGCACCATGTTCACACCAGCACATACTGTACTTTTACCTTCTGAACTAAAGGCCAATCCTATAGACTGATGAATGCCTTCAACTCGTATCGAAATCAGTAGGCATTGATGGTCCTCAGCATATTTCAGGAAGTGCTCTGCTCCCTGAAGGACCAGGTGCTTACAAGCTTTCTGATGGCTGTTTAAAGTAATTCAAGCTCTGTTTAAGACATTAGTCACCTGCATGTGATGCTGCTATGCAGTGTTTTCATTTTAAAAGCTGATTTCTTTAAGGTATGCTAGTCCATTCATTCTGAACACAGATGAAGTGCTAATTCATGTTGAGGGGCTGGAACCTAGAAAGCTTCAAATGCATTCACAGGTCATTTAATACACTGAAAAGTGGAAACCAGAGGTTTTCACATTGCTGCACTGCATCTGCAGGCTAGAATTAGCATCAAGAACAATAGTTCTGTATCACTACACAATTTAAAGCCAGGTTATGGGACATCCACACACAATTTTTTTTTACTGAAGAGATCATGCAATCTGTATGTTGAACTGTTATATGTCTGTTTAGAGTTTTACAGTGTGACTTGGGTGTTTACTGATACACCTCTACCCCGATATAATGCTGTCCTTGGGAGCCAAAAAATCTTACCGCGTTATAGGTGAAACCGCGTTATATTGAACTTGCTTTGATCTGCCGGAGTGCGCAGTCCTGCCCCCCCCGGAGCGCTGCTTTACCGTGTTATATCTGAATTCGTGTTATATCAGGTCACGTTATATCAGGGTAGAGGTATATAAGCTAATACGTATGTAAGCCAATACACATGTAGACCAAAGGTATTCTCCAAAAGTACACTCTGTGTTGCTACTTAACTCTAAAAAAAAAAAAAAGATAAAGTACATGATATGAGGTAACTATATCATCTAATAAAACTATTTTGACACAGAAAAAACACAAAAGAACTCCCTCCCTGCCCCCGATTAAGCACAATGGGGTGTTTTCAAAACGTTGTGCATCAGTTGCACATCTAGACATCAAAAAATGGGGCCACATGAGTATACAGGAGCAAGGATATTTAAGTAGATATGCAGTTATATAAGGTTTTTTTGAATGGGTTTAAAATATTCACACAGAAGTAGGGAAAAGAGAGTTCTAATCTCTTAGGCCTTGGCTACACTTGCAGCTGTACAGCGCTGTGAGGTAAACCTGTCTTCGTACAGCTGAGTAGGGAAAAGCGCTGCAGTCTGTCCACACTGACAGCTGCCAGCGCAGTGGCATGGCCACACTTGCAACATTTGCAGCTGTGTTGGGAGCAGTGCATTATGGGCAGCTATCCCAGCATTCATGTGGCTGTAATGTGCTTTTCAAAACGGGGGAGTGCAACAGGGAGCGTGGGGGGAGAGAGTGCTTTTTGGAGCGTGTCAGCACTCTAGTTTGCAAGTTCCAAACTCCCGGCCCCCTGCTCATTCTTTCACTCACTCAAAGCAAACAGCAAACTGTTTGCTTTTTCTCTGTGGTACGAGCTTTGAAACCGGCACTTCCTCATTCCTGCAGCTGGTCACCACAATGGAGAGGATTGGCTACTTGACAAGGTGATTAGTACAGCACTGCAAGCGTTTACAGTCACACCCGTGAGTCGTAGCCACTCCGCTGTATCTCTTATGCTTCTCGGGGAGGTGGAGTACCTGCAGCAGTGTACCCAAGGAGATACAGCGCTGTAAGTGCCCTGCCAGTGTGGACAGGGAGTGAGTTACAGCGCTGGGGGAGGCTTTACAGCGCTGTAACTCGCAAGTGTAGCCAAGGCCTTAGTCATCTACTTTCAATTTTCAGTGGAAAAACCGTGTGGGCAGCTTCCCATGTAAATTTACATGCACTAAAGGGTCAACTTATTATCCAAGGTTAATAAAACATTACATTAAAAATACATTTAGATTGCAGAATCAATCACTCAAAGTTAGGAAATGCCAGAACTGAGACAGATAGACTTGTCTGTTAAACCTTAATTCATGTCCCCTTGTGTGGATGCATTATTATACCTTTTTTTAATTACATGATCACATGTAATTAAAGCTTCCTGCCTCATTCAACACATAGACTGGACGGAATTCAGTGACCAAGACAGCTGTTCAATATTTTTTCTTTTTAATCATTCAGTGTGTAATTCCCCACACTTATATGCTGAACACCATATAACCCTTGCAATGAATAAGGAATTATTAATTTCCTCATGGTCTTCTTTATGGCATGTGTCACTGTAGCACTGAGTGATTCACAAATGTTAATGAATTTATCTTCATTACACCTCTTCCCCACTTTACTCTTATTCCTGATCTGAGGTGAAATAAGTTGCACAAGAACTATGTGTAGAGACTTACATGCTTGGTCCTCCTGCATGTATGCAGTCACATTTTCCTGCAGACCATACCCATTTTGTCTTTGACCCTGTCTCTTTTGTACCTCATGCCATATCACATGCATTAGCTCTGGGAAATGGTCTCACCCCCTCAGGCTTTTCAGCACTTAGATCTGCAGTAGAATTATTTTCCCAAGTAGGTGAGGATGTGTGAGGTTTTTCCCTCTGCTTTTCCTGAATTTGCATGTGCACACAGAGGGTCTGTCTATACTGCAGCTGATGTAGACATACCAGAGCTAGCTTTGATATAGCCAGCTTGATAACAACAGCAGTGAAGCTCTGACAGCAGGGTCTAGCATTTGAGTACATACCCAGGGTCCTGGGAAGGGTTGTTCAGCCCATGCTGCCACTGCTTCACTGCTATTGTTATTTGAGCTAGCTACATGAAAGCTAGCTCGGGCACATCTACACATGTTGCAGTCACATCTCTAATTGCAACGCAGACATTCTTTCGGCCCAAATGCTGAGTGTCACTGTGGCTGTGTAAGATCCAAACAGAGCATAAACAATGTGCTACCTCTGCACTTATGGGCTAGAAAGCAGAAAACAAGCACAGGGGTCCTTCATATATTGGGGGTGTGGCCAGAGTTCAAGCACTGCATAGATCCCCGGCTCTGGGAAGGTGGCCAGGTGTCCAGTTTTCAACTGGAAAGTCCGGTCAAAAAGGGGACCTGACAGTAAAGTCTGGTTACTGCAGGGGGGACACCGGGTTATCACCCACGCCAGCCCCTACTCAGCCGGAGCCATCTCCAACCTGTGTCAGGCGGCTGCAGATCCCAGCCCCGGCTCTGCAGGTGAGTCCCTCCCAATCTGGGGAGAGATGAAAAGCAGAGAGCAATGGAGGCAGTGGGGAAGAGGAGCAAATGGGGGGTGGAGCCTCAGGGGAAGAGGCGGGGTAGGAGTAGGGCCTTGGGGGAACAGGTGGGGTGAGGGAGGTTCCGGCACTCTGGCTGGAGAGTCCATTTTTTAAACATTACAAAGTTGGCAACCCTATCCCTGACAGCAAAATTCCACATGGGGGCAGGAGAAAGGGGTTAGTGGGCAGTGTCTGCTTCTTCCCCAATACTTTGCAGTAGTTGCTGTAGCCAGGCACCAGAGATGGCTGAAGCTAGCTTTGAATGGAGGGGTAGTGGGGTGTCTGCTCTGCATGGGGAGCAAGGGGAGCTACTGAGACTCAGCTGGGCTCTAGACTGGGAAGAGAGGGTGTGGCAGTTTGCATCTCTCTTACTGGCTGCCGGGGGTAGCTCCTCCCGGCTCTATCATCCCAGTTTCTACCTGCTCCCTGGCCAGATCCCGGGTGCTATGTGTTAAATACACCAATAGAAGTGTTCACATTGCACAAATGCAGTGAAAGACAATACTGAATGTATCACTTTACTTTGAAAATGATCTCACAGATCAGGGTTTGAATTTCTAAGGATGCTCGTACCTTAGACCATCTAATTTGCATGCTGGATGGAGTAAAACTTATTCCTGTCAAAATGAGCTACATAATGTTGGAGAAAGAGTCCTGTGCCTCTCTTCAAAAAGGCTTTTCTAGCTTACCCTATTGTATAAGAGTTCTGCATGTGGTTTCTTTTAATTTGTCTGTAAGACAAACTGCACCACCCATCTTTGATTTCCTGTATTCATGGAGGGCTAGAATATGTCATACAGGTACAGTCATCAATTGGGAAAGTTGCATTGCCCTTGAGAGAGACCCAACGACATTGTCCCAGAATCAGATTGCCTCCTGGAGCTTCATACAGTGTACAGGAGTATACAAACTGCAACACCTTTTTAAAGTGTTCAGAGATCTCCTACAGCTCTCCTGGTGGGACCAGACAGTTGTATTGGCTGGCATGTATGATAGGCGGAGCTACAGCTTTGCTTACCTTCTCCCTTCCCTGCCTCCCTAGGGAAATGTCTCTGGAGCAGTCCCTTGAGTGGAGTGGAATGCATTTCTGGCCAGTTTCTGTGCAAATGCACAAGGAGGAGGAGAGACTCCTTACTCCCTTTCCCCCAGTGCACATCAGCATACGGATCAGTTAGAATCTAGCTCTGCATCTGTATCAGACCAACAAAATGCCTTTTATATTTGCTAATGTAGTACACTAAAGAAATTCTATTTTCTGATCTCGAGATTTCCAGTATTTATGCTCCCTTTGCTCCTTCCCAGCAGGCTGAAGTATACACAAGGGGCATCCTGCCTGAAGCAGTCAATCATGATACCAGGACAAAGAAAAAGTACTTTTGTTTTTTTAAAGAAAACTTTCATTCAATCGTTCCTACTTTTTATCCTCATACAATGTCATCCTCTCTTCTTAGCCACTGCTCCTTATCATTCAGTGACAATGAAAGGAAGGAGCCTTCACAACCAAGGACAGTGCCTATGCCCAATAGCAACTGTCCGTCTGCAATCCTCCCCAGAGACTAAGGCCACGTCTACACTACCACTTATGTCAGCAAAACTTATGTCGCTCGGGGGGGGGGGGTGTGTGGAAAAAAACAGCGGCTCCCCCTCCCCCCCCCGAGCGTCGTAAATTTTGCCAGCATAAGTGCTCATGTGCATAGTGCTATGTTGGCGAGAGAGCTTCTCTCATCAGCACAGAGCGGCTACATGAGCGATCTTACAATGGCGCAGCTGCATCAGTACAGCTGTGCCGGTGTAAATTTGCTAGTGTAGACATGGTCTCAGTGTATCACCTCTGAATACCCTGTCTACACCAGTTCAGTAACTACTTGATGGCACAAGTCTCTTGTGCACTGTTAGTAGTTAAAGACCTAACATGAACACTACAGGGATAGCTTATAACTAACCTGTGTGGTCTAATAAAGTGATACTGATGAAAACTAAGATCCTGATTCTGTCTGCTCTACCACCACCAGTGTAAATCAGGAGGAAATCCACTGAAGTCACCGAAATGAAAAATGACGTGAGATTAGATTTAGACTCCATGTATTCAACACAAATTTATTCAATTATCTCTAAACCATTTTAACCACTGTTAATCAGTGTCACTAATGGAGGACAGAGTGTTATACGTGTGCAATATGCCCACTCCAGCCTACTGGAATCCTAAACTGTCCCTCATGATCTAAGGACCTTAGTCAAGAAGATACTGAAGCACACACTTAATGTGAACAGTCTCACTGACTTCAATGGAACTACTCCTGTGCTTAAATTTAAGCACATGCTTAAACAGCTTCCTAAACTGGGGCCCAAATGAGGAGTTAAGCTTTTCTTAATTTTGAGAGAAAGAGGATTCTTCACATGATAAAGGATCTCACTAACAATTACAAATGAGCAAACCTCAAGGTGTTTGTGCATCACAAGTCACTCAAACTATTCTTTGATAGTTTGGGCATTTCACAAAAGAAGTTTTGGGAAAAAAGTAGTGGGAAAGGAGGATCTGGCAAAACAGCTACATTAGATGGTATTTGAAACTCCAAAGTTTAGAATTCGGGGTCTAATTTCAAATCCATAATATTGAAGAGGTTCAAAATTAACCAAAATATTTTCACACAGCTCTAACTGTGATGTCTTTTGTTGTTTACACACAAGAATTACAATATGAAGAAACCATACACAGCTGGGTCCCAAATAACCATGTTCACTAAACAGACAAGACCCATCTACATATTGATGCTCTGACTGGGTTCTGGTGGCTTTCCAAACAGAGAACATAGTATGCTGCTCTTGACTAGCAGGGTGGAGGAATAGCTCAGTGGTTTGAGCATTAGGCCTTGGCTACACTCGCGGATTCACAGCGCTGCCGCGGTGAAGCGCGAGTGTAGTCGCGCCGCCAGCGCTTCGAGAGCTCTCTCCGAGGGGAATAGCTTGCAGCGCTGCAGGCGCTGATTACACTGGCGCTTTACAGCGCTGCAGTCGCTGCGCTCGGGGGGGTGTTTTTTCACACCCCTGAGGGCAGCAAGTGCAGCGCTGTGAATTGCCAGTGTAGCCAAGGCCTTAGCCTGCTAAACCCAGGGTTGTGAGTTCAATCCTTGAGGGGCCATTTAGGGAACTGGGATAAAAATCTGTCTGGGGATTGGTCCTGCTTTGAGCAGGGGGTTGGACTAGAAGACTTCCTGAGGTCCCTTTTATTCTGATATTCTATGATTTAAGCTATTTAAAGTTATACTATCATTACTTATATTACTAGGGTTTCAGAGCTACTAAAGGGCATCTTGTGAAGAAAGGACTACATTCCTTATCATGGTTTGTGTCACAGAAAACCATAAATGCCGAAGGGGCAACAGAACTAATGTATACTGATTAATGTATCATAATTTTTAAAAATTGCAAAATATTCCATTATACAAAATAATAGCAAAATATTGTGTATTACATGAGATGAATTTCTAAATAGGAAATATTAGGTAAAAACAAACTTTCAATTGGAAAAAATTAGCCTAAGATGTATTAAGTTTCCCTTTCTATTTTTACATATTCCCTCTTTCTCTATTAAACATTCAGAAAATATTTCCTGGAAAATAAATATTCTAATTTGTTAGGGGAAATAGAGTTGATAAATTATCAAGTCCAAACTGAAACAGCTTGGAAAGTTATACTGAAAAGGAGCTGTTTAATTTATTCCCAGAGGCACCCGCTTAAAACTTCTTTTCAAACCACGGAAATAGTCATCATTAAGATACTATGCTCCACTGTGAATTTTTATGCTTTTTTTCCCAATACTGTCTTTTTTACTTTTAATCACCCACTGAATTAAGAGTCCAGAATTAATAAGAAAGGTACCAATTATTTAATCATCACAGTACAATCGTTTCTACATTGTAAGGTGTTTTGTTGTAAGCAGTTTGAAGAATAACCCTAATCAAGAGGCAGGGCTGTCCCTGGCCATTTGCGTGCCTTACGCAGCCCCAGGCCTCCGCGGGGGGTGGGGGCGGGGAGGGGCTGGCCCCAGGCCTCCACGGGAGTGGGGACTGGGGCGAAACCGCGCCGCGGCCCCAGCCTGCTCCACTCTGCTCCCCTGGCTCCCAGCCTTGGGGGCAGGGGGTGAACTGCCCCCCAGCACTCACCAGCAGCGTGGCTGGGAGCCAGGAGAGCGGAGCAGGGTGGGGCCGGATTGCTCCATGTACCACGCGGTGAGTGCAGGCCCACCCCTGCAGCAGTCCTCAGGGGAGTGGGGGCAGAGCAGGGGCGGGGCTTTGAGGAAGGGGTGGAGTGGGGTTGGGGCTGGGGCGGAGCAGGGTCGGGGGCTTTGGGGAAGGGGTGGAGTGGGGGCGGGAAGAGGCGGGGCTGGGGTGGAGCAGGGATGGGGGCCATGGGGAAGAGGCGGGGCAGGGGCTGGAGCAGCACGCAGCTGCGTAGGGCACCAGGAAATTTGGTGCCCCAAATTTCCCGGTGTCCCACACAGTTGCGTATTTTGCATATGGGTAAGGACGGCCCTGTCAAGAGGGGAGTCATGCATGTCATAGCCAGAGAAAACATGTCTGTGATAGTCTGAAATTGAGATGGTTTTGTTTTTATTCCTTATTTTTATTCCTGTCTTGAACTGAAGTTGCATTAGAACTCTCAAAAGGATCCTGCAGTCTTTACTGCAACTAAGAAAGAACCTTGGGGTGAAATCCTGGCCCCACTGAAGTCAATGGGAGTTTTGACATTGTCTTCAATGGGTCCAGGATTTCACCCCTGGAGCGTGGAAGCAGAGCTTTCATAGAATAAAACTCCCATGACCAAAGACACAGTATTGGGTTCTGGAACAAATATCTTGCTAGATCTGTACGGGATTTCAGTCTGCAGAAAGGTTTAGACATGTTTGTTCTTAGTAATGAAAAAGAGACTGGATTCTCAGCAAGAAACTGTTATATTGATTAACCAACAGTTTGAGCACCACGTGAGCAAGTGAATGTCCTTCTCAAGGAATGGTTTCATCTCTGATGAAGTCTATCCATACATCCAGGCATTTATACTGAGCTCACTGCAGGTGTAGGTGAGTTCATACTGGAAGAGTAGACATGCTGATTACAGAATTAATCAAGGACATGAAAAACTTCAAAAATAGGGATAAACTTCTATCTACAGTATCTGTCTGTCTAAGGGTACATCTACACTACAGGGGGGAGTCGATTTAAGATACGCAAATTCAGCTACGTGAATAGCGTAGCTGAATTCGACGTATCGCAGCCGACTTACCCCGCTGTGAGGACGGCGGCAAAATCGACTTCTGCGGCTTTCTGTTGACGGCGCTTACTCCCACCTCTGCTGGTGGAGTAAGAGCGTCGATTCAGGGATCGATTGTCGCGTCCCGACGGGACGCGATAAATCGATCCCCGAGAGGTCGATTTCTACCCGCCAATTCAGGCGGGTAGTGTAGACCTAGCCTTAGATATTTCTAAAATTCCTGTCTGCTTTATTAAACTTGAGACAGAAAATGTTGCTATGGGTGATTCAGTTTATTAAAAGAGTACCTACTCTTGATCCTAGGGCCCACTAGTTTCTCACATGTTAAATTTTGACTTCATTTGATTGTGGCTAGTTAAGAAGATAAAGGGCTGAATGGCAACTAAAACTGCTCACAACACTTTGCTTATCTGCTACAATTTAGAATAAGACATTTGGAGCAGCTGTTGTCTGTCAGCTGGTGGCCAGACACTTGAGTAGACTTGACAAATTAGCAGAGCCTTTGTTGGCTGGACTCACTGAGTGAGCATGCAAGTCCCATGTGATATGGCAGCTAAGAACCCAGCAAGGACCCTTGTCATCTGTAGGCAGCAACTTTACCAGAAGAACTAGAAAAAAGCTCCACTCTGGCAATCTCAGTAGTCATGCTGCTCGACTTGCCTTAGCAGGAAGTCACTCTGCATAGCAAAGAGCACACTTACCTGCAGGGATCCTAGTTTTTGTTTTTATCTCCAATTACTCTCTTGCTGTCCTTTCAAAAAAAAAGAGAGAGAAAGAGAGAGAGACTTTTGTAGATGTTAGAAAGAAATGGCCTTCACTGGTGTAATTACATCCCACTGTTCCCCATTTGGTTCAGTCAATTGTGGAGGTCAAATTCATGTGTTTTCAGTGCAAAAGACATTCTCTTCTTTGTTGAAAGTTGCACTGTGGAAGCTGAGATGACTATGGAAAAGGCAGATGCTGGTGTTTTAAAATGATATTAGGTTTGGCCTACACAGCTTTTATATTCTCTGTGGTTGAATTATCCAGCCCAGCCACATTAATTGCATATTCTTATTACAATCTCATATGTGATGACTCATGGGATCGTGTTGAATAATCAGCTGAACATGATCTTTCAGTGCAACGCTGTGGTCAAAAGGGCTAATGCAATCCTTAGATGTATAAACAGGGGAATATTGAATAGGGAGGTTATATTACCTCTGTATTTGGCACTAGTGTGACCGCTGCTGGAATACTGTGTTCAGTTCTGGTGTCCACAATTCAAGAAGGATGTTGCTAAATTGGAGAGGGTTCAGAGAAGATCAAGAAGAACGATTAAAGGATTAGAAAAGCTGCCTTTTAGCATAGATTCAAGGATCTCAATCTATTTAGCTTAACAAAAAGAAGGTTAAGAGGTGACTTGATAACAATTTGTAAATATTTACATGAGGAACAAATATTTAATAATGGGCTCCTCAATCTCTAGCAGAGAAAGGTACAACTTGATCCAATGGCTGGAAGCTAGACAAATTCAGATCGGAAATAAGACATATATTTTTAATAGTGTGGGTAATTATCCACTGGAACAATTTACCAAGGGTCATGGTGGATTCACCATCACTGGCAATTTTAAAATCAAGACTGGATGTTTTTAAAAAGATGTGATCTAGGAATGATTTCAGGGAAGTTCTATGGTGATATAGACCAGGTCAGACCAGATGATCACAATGATCCCTCCTGGCCTGGGAATCTATCAATATATCTGCTGAGTATGTTATCTGGCCAACAACATTAATAGTGATACTGAACCAGATTTACCCGCATTGCTCCAAGAAGGTACAAACTGTACCTCGCTGTATCAGCAAAAGATTCTGGGCCCAGTGGAGGAATTCATTTCTCAAGTTAGACAGGCAAAGATTCCAGTATCATTTATGCCAAGACACGGCAGATTTAAGTTCTACTGAGAGCTCCTCAAGAACCTGGCAATAGAAAGCACATTGACACATTCCCTCGCTACTCTAGCAAGATCCTCTTTCTGGATAGGGCCACATACTTTAGGGGCAGCACTGGCTGCTGGAGGTTGTGAGCAGCATAGGGTACAATAATCAATGCCACATCCTTCCTATTGTCTTTAGCATTACGCCAGCATCTCTGCCAGCAGAAGCCAATGTTGATCCTGGAGTGACTCTGCTCCATTATCTGTAGGATATCTGCTTCTTGAGGAATATTACCCAGAGTCTGATCTGCCATCTGAGAATTTAAGAAGGAGGTCGGATTCTGGGCTAAAGGATGCAGAGTGGTTCCTCTACCAGTACTTCAACTGAACAAAGGGAGCTGCTTTGGTATATTGCTCTATATCCTCTGCTGAGCCCAACATACAATGTGAAAATACATCTGCTACATAATTTATGTGCTTTATCAGTATGAAATTGTAGGGTTTCTGTGCTGGTACCATATCAGGCCATTACAGCATTTATGAACCCTATCTCTTCTTTATCATTGACTTTCCTCTAAATGGAGGAATCTGAAGAACTTCCTTGCCATGAAGAGTCCTGCCTAAAAATATTATTTTTTAAGCTCCCTAGAGGGGAAAGGTGGGGAGACAGCATTTGCTTCTGTAGAAAACTAATACAATGTAAACAGGAAGCATCAATACTAGATTTTGTTGACTGAAGTTTTGATTTTACTAGCCGTGTTCAGAGTTCTAGTGGGAGATTTTTTAAAATGAAATAAATTGACTAGCAATAACTTTTTTAGGCTGTTTGTTTTTTGGGAGTGAATGCTTGAATTAATTCAAGATGCCTAGAACAATGTTTTTTCAATCAGGGGTACACATACTCCTGGCGGTATGCAGAGGTCTTCCACGGGTATATCAACTCATCTAGATATTTGCCTAGTTTTATAACAGGCTCCATAAAAAGCACTAGCAAAGTCTGTACAAACTAAAATTTCATACAATGACTTGTTTATACTGCTCTATATACTATACACAGAAATGTAAATACAATATTTATATTCCAATTGATTTATTTTATAACTATATGGTAAAAATGAGAATGTAAACAATTTTTCGGTAATAATGTGCTGTGACATTTTTGTATTTTTATTATCTAATTTTGTAAGCAAGTAGTTTTTAAGTGAGCTGAGCCTTGGGGGTACACAAGACAAAACAGACTCCTGAAAGGGGTACAGTAGTCTGTAAAGGTTGAGAGCCACTGGCCTAGAAGATACCCAAGATGAATCAGGATGTGACTGGGTGAAATTTAATAGCCTGTGATAGACAGGAGGCCAGACTAGATGATCTAATGGTCCTTTCTGGCCTTAAACTCTATAAATCTATTAATCTAAATTAAAACACTTTTTGTTCAAATTGCATATGTATTCACATATGCATTTGCCTTTAAAAGTGACAAAGCATGAAGAAATATTCAATAACTATTATCGTCTGGCTTCACAATGCAATAAAGTTTCCACTTTAGCATTACCCAACAGTGTAGTAAGAGATTTCTGTGTATCTATCTGCCCTTAGCATAGAAATGGTCCCATTTATATTTTATTTACATGCTATTCGTGGCAGATATATTATATGTAATTGGTCCTCACTAGGCCTATAACTTAGGGTTTATTCCCTTAAGACCAGTGAGGTAGGACACAGTTTTAAAAACCAGTAAAGCATGATCAAAATCGAATCTCCAAGGAGCGAGCCTACGGCAACTAGAAAGAAGTTTGTATTGAGTCTGTTTAAGGACTATGAAAGTGTTGAGTCACTTGGGAAAGGTAGCAGGTGCTGTGTAGCACAGAAACCAACCATTCCACTGCAACAGGGTCTTGATCATCTGCCCAAAGATATTGTGGTATTAAGAGGGAACACTATGGGGAGATTGGTAGCCCCAGGCTCTCTACCCCATCCAGTTTCACCGCTAGGTCACTGGTTTGAATCCAGTCCCAGTTACTGAAAGTTGTTACCATCTGTCAGTGACATGTGTGAATGAGTTTGGCGGTTTCAGTTCTGATCACAAACACCACATCAGAGAAACCATTGAAGTTTCAAAATAGAGCCTTCTTCTTAGCAAAAAATTGGTGAGAACTAAAGCAGACATGTTGCAAGTTATTCACTGTAGACCCAGTCATGCATTCCTTGTGAAGTCAGTGGAAATTATGGATGCCCATGGAATTCAGGATTGGCTTCTATGCACATGGTATATTCCCAGTTCTGAAAGCATAGACCTCGACAAACATAAAAAACCAGAGGCGTCTCCTATTGGCCCATCTGTTGCTATATGTTTTCTAAATTACAGGAGCACAGGAAGAGTGTTTAAAGTGAAGTGCCACGCATTTCTCTCTTTTTCACAGCTTAGCCTCTTTATGTGACTCTATTAACTCTGTGGCTGAGTTCTTATGAGGCCTGATCCAAAGCCCAATGAAGTCAATGGAAGTCTGGGAAAAGCTTTGTATGAGCTTTAGACCAGTCCCATAGAGCATTGCCAGTCCTTCTACAGTATTTAGTCTCAAGTATATTTGTGCAACAGTTGAGGTAATTTCCTGAAAAAGGAAGTTTGTTATGAAAATCAAGATGGTCACTAAATTAAGGCTTGGCCCATGCACACTGATATCAGTGGGAAGAGTCTTATTGCATCCCAAAGCATCCTTTCGAGATAGAGGATCGTGAGTTGGTAGTTGGGAAATTTAGGTTTTATTCTTGTCCATGTGACAGATGTGCTGTTGTGAATTTAGGCAAGTTGGTTTTAATTTTGCAATGCCTCAGTTGCCCCACCTGCAAAATGGGAATAAGAGTTACCTACCTCAAAGGGGGTTTGCAAGGATTAATGGTTTTAAGGTGCTTTGAAATCTTTAAATAACAGATGCTATAGAAGTATCATTATTACAGTGATTACCATGTTTTTGCACTTGTGGTGAATTAATTTAACTTGAAAATGTATAACACATTAAAGTCCAAATTCTGGCCTTGGTTATGCTTGTGGAAATCCTGAATAATTCCAGTGATGCCAATGGAATTACTCCAGATTTGCACAAGGCAGAATTTGGCCCTAACTTATCTAAACAGAGACAGGCAAATGCAACAATTTATAGAAGAGAGATATAACTTGTGATGTGAGCAGCTTCTGAACATCACTAGTTGCATTTCCATCGCTTCAGCTAAGCTTCTGGCAAAAGTAAAACAATGTTTCCCTGTTAATTAACTAGAATGTAAAAGTATGAATGATTATAATAAATGTAATTAGAAAGAACTAAATGAGGTATAATTATACAACATGGAAAGTGTGTGAGGGTGTGGTTGTGGGGTGTGTGACTGAGATGCTGCCATCCCTAACTGAGGTAAATAAAGAGCAAAATACTCAGCGGCTGTGAATCTGAGTAGCTCCATGTATTTATACTTTTATGCACAATGCCTTTTAGTTAGTCCTTCTTCCTCTCTCTTTCTCTCTCTCCCCACATACAAATATATCTGACAAAGTCCTGAAAAGTCCAAGGTTATATTATGTACTGCAAATATAACGATTCACAGTTCTGAGTTTTAAGATGCAATAAAACTGTCAAATGATTTAATAGGTGAAAAAGTTATAGCTTTTCATATCTTTTCGAGGGGGAAATTTCCAAAGGAAAGTTAAACTTTAGGGGAAAAGGGCTTGATTCTGAACTCCTTTACACTGATATAACTTCGTTGACTTCCCGGGAGTCCTAATTTACCTGACAAGAGATGAACACCAGGTCCAAAATCTGATATAACCAGACAATTATCAGGGACAAAATAAACAGAGAAAACAATGGGCCAGAATAATTCCTAAATCTATGCTGACTTTTGCCAGTGTATAGCCTTGTGCACAGCTAGAAGTGGCGGTTGCAGTAGCAGAAAGAAGATACCATTTCCCGTCTGGTGTGGGCCCAGAGCTTGGAACTGGGTGGTATCGGTCAAGGAGGGGCATGGCTAGGACAGCTGTAGAATATACTGATAGTGATTTGGTGTATTCACTTTGCACAGAAAGGGTGTCCTGGAGCTTTTGGTGAAAGTCAAAGCTGCCCTTCTCTGGAAGACCCCAAGATGGAGGGTAGGAGAAAACACTAGCTACCCTTCCCTGGGGGTGAATACAGACATCAGAGTAAATTGCACCTCCATGCATCCATGGAGGTGAAGCTAGCTCACTGGCTAGAGAGACAAAGCATAGCTTTAAGATGGCCACTGCATTACAGAAATTGCCTATAAAAACAACAGAAATATGGACAAACATAAGCAATGGACACTGAGCCTATGCTTGGCAGGAGCTATACAAAAAATAAACAGGTGCAGCATCAGACACAGGAGAAAGGAGTATGGTACTGCCTCTTTGAATGATATGTATATGATGTGGTTGTCTTTCAAAGTGCTGGTACAGCAGGCTCGGTGCATAGTGATGATTCAATCTCTGGGATAATTTGAAATGGCAGTCACGCTTCTGAAAGAGCACAAAGTCCTTATCTCCCTTTTAAAGCAAAGCAGCAACTGTACAGACAGAGAGGGAGGGAATGCTGAAAGGCATTACAGTAATGCATATCAATGAAAGACTCCTCTTGGCTGACTAGCGAGAGGCACATTCCCTCAGGCTCCACCAGTTCCAATTCCTCCAAGTAGCTTTGGTGCTGGGCAGAAAAGGGTAATCACTCCTGCTAGCTGAAGTGGGGACAAACTTTTTTGTGTGTTGCTATTTCAGAATCAGCCTTGATTCCACTACACAGCTTGACAAACTTCAAGGCTCTCAGCCTGTGCTAAGCAGAGATCAGCTAGCAAAAGGATGGGGTAGCACACCTTTGCAAAGGTGCAGCAGCAGGGCTGGGTATCAAAGCTTGTCTGCAATTTACTTCGGTTCATTTATGTCTAGAACTGTGTTCTGTCTTTTTCATTAGCACTGTAAGCCCACAGTTTGCAAGAAAAGAGGTTCTGTGTCATTGGTAACCATCCCAAGAACTGCCCTGTTGATTAATTTGGTAAGAGATGCTCTCACACAGAGTTGGTCTATCTCATGAAAAAGACATAAATGGCAAGAGTAACTCCAGCTGTTTCCATAAATCTCTGGTCCGTATCCTGAACCATTTAAGTACAGTGTTTTAAATTTTGCCATTCCATTACTTCAAGGGAAGCAGAATCAGGCACATAGAAACTAAAGCTGGAAAAAGCCAACTAGGTCAGCTAAGTTCTTGGTAGCTGATAATATGGTCTCTGAAAGTTGGTACACAGAGCTGACAGGGACAGGCTTGAAAGGATTCAATTTACAGCTCAAGGAAAGAGCAATCAGTCTAAAAACTCTTCCATCAAGAACTGGCCAGGAGATTGGCTACACACTGTCCCCAGGGGGATTACTGCCTGAGAAATAGAGCAACATGTATTCTGAATAAATAGAACCACTAGCCTTAATGTTGTGTGGTCTTGATTTTTCTTTTTCACCTTCCATTTATTTATTCCTCTTTTGTTCTCTCACCACATTTCTTCATTTCCTCCTCTTTCTCTCCATCTGTATTTCTACCATTTTCTCTCCTCTCCTCTCTGTTTTTCTCTTTCAATACTTCTCTTCTTATTCTGTTTTTCCTCCCCACTTTACTGGAACCCCCCATTTTTATTTCTCCTCCAAGAAGCCCTCTGTCTTTTTCCTCCTTTGAGTGCTCCCGAATCTCAATCCCATTTCCTCTTTTCTCTCTCCCTCCTTTCTCTGATGGGCCTTCTTATTACCTGTCTTCTCTCCCAGTCCCTTTCTCTTCCTTTCCTCCCAGCCACTTTCTCCCAGTGCCACATTGTCTATATTTCTTCCCAATGCCTATTTGCACTTCTTCTTTGTTCTTTCCTACAGTGACTGACTTGCTCCCTCTAAGACCCTCTTTCTCCCTCCACTGATCCTTTCCCTTCCCTGCCCCCATCATCTCTTCATTCTCTTTTTCCACATCTTCCCCATAGCCTCCCTCAGCTTCCTTCCTATGCTCCAGCACCTGGCCCACTTGTTCCTCTGATGCCTACTGCATTCCAGACCATGGTGCCTCATTCCTTGCCTTCCCACATGCCACGCTACACTCCAGTGTCATTTCACCTGGAGCATAACCTCTTCGGGTTTCCCTGGTTGCTTTCCTCTGCGACTGCAGCTTCACTATAGACCACTGTAGACCAGAACACCCAGAGCCTGGTATCTGAATGACTGCAGGTTCCCCTCTCCTGGTTGCAAATTGCCTCTTGAAACCTCTCTGCACTTCTGCTAACCTTAGAGACAATCAGGGGTGCTGAGAGCCATTGAACCAAGCTGAAACCCTGTATAGGATGGAAACCACTTCAAGCCAGGGGATGCGGCAGCACCCCTAGCACCTCTAGTTTCAGTCCGTATGGAGCCAATGTGCTTATTGTTTCAGGCCAACAAAGCACACCAGCTCTATCAGTTCAGCCTGAACAACCTCCAATGCTTCCGTTCCATCCACCTGCTAGTGTTGACAGATTCTAACCAATTACCAACTAAGTGGAAGGTCCAGTGGTTAGGGTGTGAGCCTGGAACTTGAAAAACCTGGGTTTAAGTCCTGGCTCTACCACTGACTTCCTGTGTGACCGTGGGTAAATCCCTTAGTCTCTCCCCATCTGTCAAATGGAATAAGAGCACTGCCCTGCCTCACAGGGGTGTCCTGCAACCAGTGCACAGTCAGTCAGTGTGATGGTGGCCAGGGGTGCTGGAATGATGGGGGTGCTGAGAGCAGGGCTGGCTCCAGGGTTTTGGCTGCCCCAAGCAGCCAAACAAACAAAACAAAAAAAGTTGCGATGGCAATTGCGATGTGCGGCGGCAATTCGGCGGAAGGTCCTTTGCTCGGAGCAGAAGTGAGGGACCGTCCTCCGAATTGCTGCTGAACAGCTGGACGTGCCGCCCCTCTCTGGAGTGGACGCTCAAAGCACTTGCTTGGTAAGCTGGTGCCTGGAGCCGGCCCTGGCTGAGAGCCACTAAACCAAGCTTCAGAGTAGCAGCCGTGTTAGTCTGTATCCGCAAAAAGAAGAACAGGAGTACTTGTGGCACCTTAGAGACTAACAAATTTATTAGAGCATAAGCTTTCGTGGACTACAGCCCACTTCTTCGGATGCATATAGCACGAAAGCTTATGCTCTAATAAATTTGTTAGTCTCTAAGGTGCCACAAGTACTCCTGTTCTTCTTTAAACCAAGCTGTAAACCCTGTATATGATGGAAACCACTTCAAGTCAGGGGGTGCTGCAGCACCCTGCACCTCTAGTAAAAGCACCTAGGATGGTGGTGGTGTGTCTGAGGGGGAGTCATTGCCCAATGCGCCTTAAGGGCTTGGGGTCAGCTTTAGCTCAGTGCCAGCACAGTTGAAGGCAGAGTCGGTTTCCTGCTTTCCAAGGCTTCAGAAGGGGGCCGGGGAGTGCTGGAGGAGGCTCTGGTACAGCAGTGGCAATATCGCAGCAATGCACCGCAATGTAGCCTCCAACCAAACCCACCCCCCGCAGGGAAGCAGAGTCGCAGCCCCGCAGCAGGCAGGCGATGTGGGCAATGAGCGGTTCTCCATTTCCTTTGAGGGCAGCATGTCCTTCCCCAAGCCAGCCCCTCCCCTGCCCGTTCCCCGCCCGGGAAAACTTAGCGCTAACTTGTGCCAGGCTCCGGCCCCCGCGGGAGGAGGGCTTGCTCCCCGCAGGAGGGAGGTGACGTTCAGCACACTGGACGGCGATGTCTGCATTGGCGAAATCCTCCTTCAATGGAAGTCGGCGGGTCCCTTCAGGCTAGGGCCCCCTGCTCTCCCGCGCGGCTGCAGCAAACCCGCCCCTCGCCCTCCCGCAGGGCGCGCCCAGCAGCAGAGCCACCCCGCCCCGCAGCCCCTCTCCCACCCACGGAACCCGCAGCGCCGGGCTGCCGCCTTCTCCCGCTCGGCCAAGGAGCGCTGAGCTCCCGCCGCCGCACGTCCAGCTCCGCACAGCCGCGGACTGACCGGCGGGGTCCCCACGCCCCAATCCGCGGGGCTGCCGAGCTCCGCTGCGGCCGGATTTACCTTCCACTTTGGTGAGGGTAAGGACCGGACTGTTGCACGCGCTGAGCGGGGCGACCCTGGCTGAGTGTTTCTTCATGGTGAGCCCTTCTGCCAGCAGGAGCTCTCCAGCTGCTCGCCTACATCCTGGGGCCGGCTGCAGCAGCGCCCTCTGCTCCCGCTGCCTCCTCCAGCCAGCGCTGCCTGCTCTGCGGGCTCTCCCTGCCCCTGCGCGTCCCTCTGCCGCAGCAGCGCCCCGTCCTCAGGCTCGCCGCTGCCTCCCTCACCCCGCGCTCTCCCCTCTACTTTGAGGCTTGCTGCAAACAAAACGTCACATGCAAATCCCCCCCCCCTCCCGCCGGCTTGGGCAGAAGGGGAGCTGCCCTGGCTCGCTCACTCACCTTTCAGTTCCGCAAGGAAGCGGACCCGCCAGCACGGCCCCCCTTAGCGCCCAGATGCTGTGTGGATAGGCCCCGTGCCCGTGCCTGACTGAGGCGCGGGGGTAGCGGTGGACACTACTTAGGCGTTTCACTCGCCCGGAGCTATGGGAGCCCCCCGGGCCATTGCAGCCTTTCCAGGGACGAGCAAGTGATTCTGTCACCTTTGGAGTGGAAGGCTCTTATTTCCCCCCCCCCCCCCGCCCCACTGCAGACTTTGTGACAGCTTATGCGAACGGGCAGGACCAATACATGGAGAGGCAGACACAGCCACACACACGTGCAGGACCAAGACATGAAGGGGACACACTCACACCACTCTGCCCACAGCAACACTGCACCCACTAGCACCTGTTACACTTTTTAGTGGCTGCAGAGCGTGTGAAACTGACTCTCCAGAGACTGACACGATGACAGTTGTATGGATAGTGGCCCTTGTAAGCTTCCCTTCCTGCTTCTGCCAGGGTCTCAGCACCCACCTGGGGAGAGCCCATCCATGATGCCTCTACAGTTGCTGCCAACCATTTTAGTGCCAATTGTTTGGGAGGCTATTTTATTTCGTTTTAGCACATATCAAATTAGAATGACTGCATATTTGATAGGTTTCAGAGTGGTAGCGGTGTTAGTCTATGTCAGCAAAATGGCAACTACCATCTTTTCATGTGCTGTGTATTTATACCTGCTACTGTATTTTCCACTCCATGCATCTGATGAAGTGGGTTCTAGCCCAGGAAAGCTTATGCCCAAATAAAGTTGTTAATCTCTAAGGTGCCACAAGGACTCCTCGTTGTTTTTGCATATTTGATGCCAACCCCAGGCATCTGTCAGCTTTGGGCTCATTTTTAAACCAGTCTTGGGGGAAACTATTGTAGGGTTCTCACTGAGATGGGAGCCAGCATCTAAATCGTATTATGCTTCCTGGAATAGAAATCCACCATCCCTCCCCTCCCCACTCAGTTTTTCCAGACAGGCCCTTTCAGAGGTCCAGAGAGGCCTGGGCCACTTCCAGCTTTTGAGGCCCCTAGCCATAATAAAAAAAAAATGATGACACATGAAAACAAAATAAGGCACCAAAGAGTGAAACATAATTTGAATATTTTTTTATTTAACAAATGTTTGTCTAGCCTTTTTCTGTGCAAATGCACTAATTATTGAGGAAAAATCTAACTTTCATGCAATATCACAGTTAATATTAAGCATGGCGAGCCCATTCAAATGCTCTTGTCCCATAGTTGAATGGTGATAGTTCTTTACCTGCTTCAACATGTTGAAGGTGTGTTCATCTGAAGCCACTGATGCAGGAAAACTGACAAAAATACGCGATACAACTGTGATATTAGGAAACACCCCAGAGAGTCCAAGTTCAAGTATTTCTTGAAGCAATTCCTTTGGCTTGCAATCCAATTTAAAGTTCGTGGAATATATTCGTTTGAGGAAGATGACCTCGTCACTGAGATCTTTTGAGATTTCTTTGTTGTACCGTTGCTGAAATTGTTCAGCTGCAGAAAGTAGATCTTCATAACTCAGTCTGTTGAACTGCCAAAGAAACCCCAAAAGGGTACAAATTAGTCGCAGTGACTCATATCGATGTGTAAGACCTGATTGAATAGAGTCAATGATGACATGGAAGACATTGACCTTATAATGCTGTTCAGCATCCGATTCAGTAGGTAAGTTGCAATTGGTGGAGAACTCAGATGAAAGGCCAATTGTGATGGGTTAGATCACAGAAACTCCCTGGGGATTGCCACCTGATGTGCCAAGACTACTTCTGCCCCTGCTTTCCTGCCCTGTCAGCTTAGGACTTCAGTGCCCTGCCTGGTTTGAGCCAGACTTGCTAGCCTGCTGCAAACCCAGACCCAGGTCTGAATCACATCCCCTAACAGCTGCAGGTTTACCTGAAAGCAGCTAGCAGGAGTGTTCTTGTCTTTAACACTCAGATGCCCAATTCCCAATGGGGTCTAAACCCAAATAAATCCATTTTACCCTGTATAAAGCTTATGCAGGGTAAACTCATAAATTGTTCGCCCTCTATAACACTGATAGAGAGATATGCACAGCTATTTGCCCACCCCAGTATTAACACATAATCTGGGTTAATTAATAAATAAAAAAAGTGATTTTATTAAATACGGAAAGTAGGATTTAAGTGGTTCCAAGTAGTGACAGACAGAACAAAGTGAATTACCAAGTAAAATAAAACAAAACATGCCAGTCTATGTCTAATACGGTAAGAAACTGAATACAGATAAGATCCTCACCAGTTCCAGAATGCTTCCTTTTACAGATTAATCTTTTAGCCTGGGTCCAGCAATCACTCACACCCCTTGCAGTCACTGTCCTTTGTTCCAGTTTCTTTCAGGTTTCTTTAGGGGTGGAGAGGCTCTCTCTTTAGCCAGCTGAAGACAAAATGGAGGGGTCTCCTACAGGCTTAAATAGACTTTCTCTTGTGGGTGGAGACCCCCTCCTCTCTCCTATGCAAAGTCCAGCTCCAAGATGGAGTTCTGGAGTCACCTGGGCAAGTCACATGTCCATGCATGACTCACAGTTTTTACAGGCAGAAGCCATTGCCCACAAGGTATTTTGAATGTCTCCAGGAAGACTTCTTATGTGGATTGGACCATTCCAAGATGCATTGTTCCTTAAGTGCTTCCTGACTGGTCACTTAACTTTGTGAATTCCTTTCTCCAGGAACTGACCAAATGCTCTACTAAGGTTATTTAGAAATCAAGCCAGTACATGGCCAATATTCATAACTTGGAGTACAAAAATGATACATGCATACAAATAGGATTAATAGATTCAGTAGATCATAACCTTTACAGATATATGTTACATGGCATATATAGCATACAACACATTCTAGTTATGTTATATATATACACATACATCAGCATATTTCCATAAAGCGTTATGGGGGGCACCAACCGTCACACCAATATTCTATGCTACTAACGTGGACTCAGTCGCGATCGCATCCCATTGTTCACGAATCTGTTGAATGTCATTGATAAGACTTTCAATGTTACCTCTCTCAACATCAACTGTAGCACTGCGTGCTTCAATTACCAGATTAGTTTGGTGGATCATTGTAAGTAGCTTCATCTACAAAGATGACATCAGAATGCATTCAAATTTGGATATGTGCTTCTGAATAGACTGAAGTTCAGTTCAAGCCTGTGCAGTGAGATTGAGTGATTCAAGCTCATTTAAAGCCTTTCTCACTGAATTCAAATGCTGCGCAACTGGTTGAACACCATCAATCTGCAGACCATCTAGTTTTGGACATCCCATGCAGTGAAACAGGAACATATTGCTTCAGAATTTCCCACCTCTGTGGACTGCTACCGAAGAGATTGTACATTTGCTGAACAGTTCCAAGATAAATAATTGCCTCCTTGCATGATTCAGCACAGTCAACACCTACAAGGTTTAGTGTGTGGTTTCCACAGCTGGAGAAAATACAGTTTGAATTATGCTCAAGCAGAACTGTTTGTACACCTTTGTACTTCCGAGCCATATTAGATCCGTTGTCATAGGCTTGGCCAGTGCAGACTTGAAAATCTAACTTAAAACCTTCTAGAATTGCTAGTACTCAAGCACCAATTTCTTTTCCACTTTTTCCCCATGAAATCAAACAAAATAAACCTTTCTTCAATTGAAAATTTTGAGCTGTCTACAATCTGAACATATCGAATAACCATAGTAGTCTGTTCCTTGTGAGAACAATCTGGAGTGGCACCAACGATGATTGAAAAATACTTTTCAGAGTAGCAGCCGTGTTAGTCTGTATCCGCAAAAAGAAGAACAGGAGTACTTGTGGCACCTTAGAGACTAACAAATTTATTAGAGCATAAGCTTTCATGGGCTACAGCCCACTTCTTCGGATGCATATGATATGATATGATATGATATGATATGCATTCGAAGAAGTGGGCTGTAGTCCACGAAAGCTTATGCTCTAATAAATTTGTTAGTCTCTAAGGTGCCACAAGTACTCCTGTTCTTCTTTTTTTGAAAAATACTTGGCATTTTGAATCTCATCAAGAATTGTTGTTTGTACAAATGACCCACATAGCTCAATAAACTCATTTTGTATGCGTGTGGAGAGATAATGAACTTGCATGCGCTTTTGACTCTCTTGTGATTCTCGAACACATTTAACATGCTCTGATAAAAGTGGGTCATATTTACTGAGGAGCTCAACTATGCCTAGAAAGTTTCCATTTGCATGATCACCAATACGTTGACTGGAACCGAAGAAAGCCAATCTCCGCTGAGAAAGAAAAAGGATGACATTCAGGATTCACTCAAGAAGTTTTTTTTCTAGTTATTAGTTTTTGTAGAGAGTTCAGTCAAGAGTAAATTCTCAACTGAACTTTCAGCTGATGCTGCCCTACTGTCTGACTTCCATGCAACATAGTTGTCTTTGTGTGATGTTGAACTCTCATGTGATGGTATTTGGTTTTTCAACTTCCTCCAACCTCTGTTGATGCTCCATCCTGATTGATCAGAGAGAACTGATGCATTTGCAGCACTTTTGTTCAAAATGAAGCAGGGTGCACAGTACAGAGATTGTTTTTCCGTACTCCAGCATAACCAGTCTCTTAGGCAGGTCTCACCATTTAGAAGAATTTTTGTCAGCAGATGAGTAAGGAAAGCATGATTATCAGCATCTCATGGAATGTTACTTGGAATTTCAAAATAACTAATTTAAAGAAAAGATTGCATTTGGGCAGTGTTTCTCTTGTCAATAATTCCAATGTCAGTCATAGTCAAACCTGCAGTACTCATGAATTGCTCTTGCTGCGTAAGATCTACATCTTCATGTTGCCGTTGAGTTTCTTGATCGTACACAGGATCTTCTGCTGCATCAGTTATGGTTGGCACATCTCCTTCTTGAATACTGTCCTCATGTTCAGCGACTGGCACTGAAATATCACCTGTTGCAGTTGCAGAGTTTTCATTATCTGTAGCATTGTTTGTTGGGTAAGGTGTGTTTTCCAGTGGTTTGAGAAATGAAGTTATTGGCTTTGAGCTCTTAGCTGCTGCTTTACTCAGGGCAGGTCTTCACTACGGCGGGGAAGGGGGTCGATGTAAGATACACAAAGTCAGCTACGCGAATAGCTTAGCTGAATTCGACGTATTGGAGCCGACTTACTCCGCTGTGAGGACGGTGGCAAAATAGACCTCCGCGACTCCCCGTCGACAGTGCTTACTCCCACCTCCGCTGGTGAAGTAAGAGCGTCGATTCGGGGATCGATTGTCGCGTCCCGACGAGACGCGATAATTCGATCCCCGAGAGATCGATTTCTACCCGCTGATTCAGGCGGGTAGTGTAGACCTAGCCTAGGTTGTTTTTGCCGTCTCTTGCTTGCAGCACTTTCAAATCTCCTCTTCATAGTGATCTATCTGGTCAATATGTCGCCTATCCACACTTGAAATATTCTGCTGTAAATAAGTAGCTTATCTACACTTGAAATCTTCTACTGTAAACATGCACACAAATGCTGAATGGTACACAAATGCTGAAAAGACTTCAAATGACGAATACTAATTAAGAACACAAAATGAAACAGTCAGGTTATTATCCTTATCACTGAATGAAAACTTAGGCACACAAGGTATAATATAACAGGCTGAGCTGAAGACGAAGGGATGAGATATATATAGTAAACATAGACACGGATACAGACAGAGGGATAATGTCCAAAAATTTCAAACGAGTGTCCTCACGAGACTCATTGTACAAGATTGTCCTCACAAATTTTCACCTTGAATCTGAGCCTATAGACTACGAAAGACTATGATGATTACTAAGCTACCAAGCTAGGGCTCAACAAACCAACCAGTCATCTTTTTTAGCTACCATATGAAGATAATAATGAGGAATTCTCACACAAATAATTCCTTAGTCAACTAGACGTAAAACTATAAAGACACTAAAATATAACAATTTTCTACCTTTCAATACGCACTTGATCCAGCACCAGTCACTGGCAGTGGTTTGTTTATATAATCAGCTCATCTGAGAGGACATGTTCATCATGGTCTAATCTTGTGCCATCAGAACCGATATATTTTTATTAATATTTATGAACATCTTTAACTCTTTAATATGACAAAATCTATATCAGTTAACAAAAAAAATTATGCCTTTTACCAAATTACATCTCTTATTTGCTTAAATTTGCAGCTCTAAGCTGAGAGTGTGTATCACATTTTGGTCCGATAGGGATGAGCATAAAAACAAGTTGCAAAACTTATCAAATGCCAAAAAATTAACAAGTGTGTAAATTTCAGGCCTCCTTTGAGCTTGAGATCCAGGCCAAATGGCCCTTCTAGCCCCCACTCTGGTTGGCCCTGTTTCCAGACCTTCTCAGTGCCCAAGGGGAAAGTAGGTGAAGTCACCTGCTGCCTGAGAGAAGGTGGACTGTAGAAACACTGTGGAGACTTGTGGGTCCCACAACTGAATAGTCATGGAGAACAAATTACCTTCATCCCTAAAAGTGGAGTCTCCCAGTCAGAGTTGAGGCATATTGGCAGGGCAGCGTGGGGAAGCTTGCACTGCCTGTGCTGTATCTATTCTTTAGGTAGAGGACTTCAGGCTCCTGGGTTGTCAAGCTAGCACCTTTCATAGGAATCACCAAGTCGAACCCCCTGTCTCTGACAGTGACCAACCCTAGATGCTTCAGAAGAAAGGGTAAAACTGAGTGATATAAATACTGAAATAGATAAAATAGATAAAATTGATAGATAACTTTGCAATTAACCTGCCCGGTGACTGGCTTTTGTCCTGGAGCATGAGAGATGATTTCCCCTTTTTTTCGTTTTGTTTATACTGTGCCTAGCACAATGGGGTGCCTATGACTGGAGCTCCTAGGTACTAAGGTAATACCAATAAGTAAAGAATAATGTAAATACATATCTAATATTTTTGATCTTACTAAACTCTTGGCTTCAGTGATATCTGGTGGTACTGAGTTCCACAGGTTAATTATGGGTTGTGTAAAAAAGCTATTTTTATCAGTTTGTTGCTTTCCAAATTCATTGGCTGTTCCCTTGTTTTATGAGAAAGAGTAAGTAGAAACACCTTATTTATCTTCTCTAAACTGCTAATTATTTTATTTACCCATATTATTCCCGTCTTATTTCTTCTCTAAACTATCTAGGCCTGATATTTTTACTCTCTCCTCATATGGAAGTGTTCCCCTTATCTCCAAGAACTTTGATTGCTCTTTTCTGCACCATTCTACTCCTGCTATGCCCTTTCTGAGATGATGTGACCAGACTTAGGATGTGTCTACACTAGAGAGCTTACAGTGATACAGCTAGACCAATGCAGCTGCACCGCTGTAAGATCTCCTGTGTAGCCACTCTACGTCAACGGGCTCTCCCGTCAACATAATTAAACCACCCCAACAAGTGGTGTAGCGTAGCTATGTCAGTGGGAGAGTGTCTCCCGCCGACATAGCGCTGTCCACACCAGCGTTTCTGTCAGTGTAACTTATGTCGCTCACTGGTGTGTTTTTTCACACCCTTGAGCAACATAAGTTATACCGACAAAAGCGCTAGCGAAGACATAGTCTTAGGCAAACTATTCAGGATCAGGCTGCACAACTTATTTACATAATGGCATTATAATACCTGCAGGAACATTCTCTATCCCTTTCTTTATACAGACTAATAACTCATCTGCTTTTTTGAACACAGCTATGTATTAAACTGAGCACTAACTTCACCACACACACACACAATTAAAGGGGAAAAAAGATGATGACTGATAATTGGAGGTCCCTCGTATGCATTAACTTTTTCCAATATTTTTTCAAAAAAGTTTTTAATACACTTACTAACAACATATGGCAGATTTACCCCTCAGTGTGCATGTGGAAGTCCCATTGGTATCAAAAGGATTTTATGTAAGGAGGATAGGCTCTAACTGGGGAATATGGAACTACTGTAGGCTCTTTCATATAAGTATGTATAGCTACTGTCAAAGGGCCAGTTCCTGCCAGGTGGTGAGTGTGTCCTGGAAAATGGTGAGTACCTTTTATTTCCACTCACTTCACTGAGACCTGAGGGCACTTGGGCACCTACCTTTGAGTATAGGGTCCTAAATATCTTTGAGGATCTGGGCTTTGCATCATGTAGGATCAGGTTCAAAGGGTGTAATTATGAGAGGTGCCTGCAACTGGAGCTGCTGGTAATCAGCATTGCTCAAGATTTGGGCAAAATAAAATTACTGTAAATTGCAAATAAAACCAGGCAGCTATTGATATTCCATAAACACCCCAAGGTATAGTATGCAAACACTAGCCTTTTAAAGGAATGTGTGGTAAACTCTAACAAATGTTTAAAAAATGCCTCATGTTCCTGCAGACAAGTCAAATACTACGTGCTCTTTTATATTCAGAGGCCAATTGTTTCTGCAGGCTACAGCCAGAAAGAGTTATTTTGGAAAGATCTCATCTGATGGGCTGTAGATTAATGAAGCATAAAGATTTTGGTTCATATGTCCTATGTCTCTGCAGCAAGGGTCATTGGGATGAGCTTTATCAAAGAAAATGTTAGGGTCCTTTTCAAATGATTGTCCAGGAGAGCATTGGCCTGGTGAGCTCTAAGACTGAAGAGTCTAATATGATCCAAATGAAAAAGCTTTGCTTTCATATTTCAATCCTTACTGGTTGGATCAGACAACACTTTCTGTTCAGTTTCCCGTGATTTTAGAGCTCACAGACATATAGAGTTGTTTTAAAGTATGTTGAGAATAGGGTTACCAGATGTCCTGATTTTATAGAAACAGTCCCGATTTTTGGTTCTTTTTCTTATATAGGTTCCTATTGCCCCCCCCCCCCCAATCCAGATTTTTCACATTTGCTGTCTGGTCAACCTAGTTGAGAACCATGGGTCCATTTTCTACCACTGGGCAGGTTTATCCTGGAACCTGGTTGGCTTCGGTGCACTGAAAGAAATTGCATCAAAAGAGGCAATTCTAACCTTGCATGGTGCTCTCAGTAAGTATTTTGTTCTTCTACAGTGAAGTTATCTGAGGTTCTCAAGACACTTTACAAAACATTAATTAGTTTTCACAACACCTCAGCGAGAAAGGTAAATATCTTTTTCTGTCCACAACTTGTCTATGAACAGATTACAGTTTCAAGTTTATAGCTCAGTGGTTTGAGCATTGGCCTGCTAAACTCAGGGTTGTGAGTTCAATTCTTGAGGGGGCCATTTAGGGAACTGGGGTAAAAATCTGTCTGGGGATTGGTCCTGCTTTGAGCAGGGGGTTGGACTAGATGACCTCCTGAGGTCCCTTCCAATCCTGATATTCTATGATTTGCTCAATAACACTGGTCTACAATTTTTGAGAAGTCGTCTGCTTCAGAGATAAAATGTGCTATTTATTATGTATTTTGATGTGCTGAATATGACAATTAAAACAACTGATTGGCCACTGTTTCTAAGATATTTAAGTTTTTACATTTTATGTCTATGTATATTGTGTAGATAGTAGAGTTTTAATCATAAATTGTAAACCTAGGTCTTTTCATGTGTTTATGGTTGCTTTACATGATAATATTTCACCTGTCCTGTTTATGTAACACTTTAAAAATCAGCAAAAGGTAATAATATTTATTTATTAAAATAAATAAAATTTATTATGAAACAAAGGGCAAAAAACTATTATGTACATAGTTTAGTCCTATTCAGTCTACTCGACACTTCTTGGCTTGTCTCTTGTATTCATTAAATGGAGCATCTCTTGTCACTGTCCAGCAGTAGTTTGCAAGCATTGATGGGCTCCATTTGCCCTGATAGCGTTTCTCCATTGTTGCAATGTCCTGGTGAAATCGCTCGCCGTGCTTGTCGCTCACTGCTCCGCAGTTTGGTGGAAAAAAATCTAGATGAGAGTGCAAAAAATGTATCTTTAGTGACATGTTGCAACCAAGGCTTTTGTATGCCTTGAGAAGGTTTTCCACCAACAACCTGTAGTTGTCTGCCTTGTTGTTTCCGAGAAAATTTATTGCCACTAACTGGAAGGCTTTCCAAGCCACGCAGTGCATGGTCAAATGCATCATCTTGAAGAAGTTCACGAATCTGAGGACCAACAAAGACACCTTCCTTTATCTTAGCTTCACTTAACCTTGGAAATTTTCCACGGAGGTACTTGAAAGCTGCTTGTGTTTTGTCAATGGCCTTGACAAAGTTCTTCATCAGACCCAGCTTGATGTGTAAGGATGGTAACAAAATCTTCCTTGATTCAACAAGTGGTGGATGCTGAACACTTTTCCTCCCAGGCTCCAATGACTGGTCATTGTTTATGCATCTCAAAAGTTGTTTCATGTTGTCATAGGTTTCCTTCATATGGACTGCATGACCAACTGGAATAGATGGCAAAACATTGCCATTATGCAGTAAAACAGCTTTAAGACTCGTCTTCGATGAATCAATGAACAGACTCCACTCATCTGGATCATGAACGATGTTGAGGGCTGCCATCACACCATCGATGTTGTTGCACAATACAAGATCACCTTCCAGGAAGAAGAATGGGACAAGATCCTTTTGACGGTCACGGAACATGGAAACCCTAACATCACCTGCCAGGAGATTCCACTGCAGTAGTCTGGAGCCCAACAGCTCTGCCTTACTCTTGGGTAGTTCTAAATCCCTGACAAGGTCATTCAGTTCACCTTGTGTTATGAGGTGTGGTTCAGAGGAGGAGGATGGGAGAAAATGTGGGTCCTGTGACATTGATGTTTCATCCTCATCCTCTTCCTCGTCTGACTCAAGTGAGAATGATTCTGGTGCATCAGGAACCGGCAGTCCTTCTCCGTGGGGTACTGGGCGTATAGCTGATGGAATGTTTGGATAATGCACAGTCCACTTTTTCTTCTTTGACACATCTTTCCCAACTGGAGGCACCATGCAGAAGTAACAATTGCTGGTATGATCTGTTGGCTCTCTCCAAATCATTGGCACTGCAAAAGGCATAGATTTCCTTTTCCTGTTCAACCACTGGCGAAGATTTGTTGCACAAGTGTTGCAGCATATGTGCGGGGCCCACCTCTTGTCCTGATCTCCAATTTTGCAGCTAAAATAAAGGTGATAGGCTCTCTTAACCATAGTGGTTATACTGCACTTTTGTGATGCAAAAGTCACTTCACCACAAACATAGCAGAAGTTATCTGCACTGTTCACACAAGTACGAGGCATCTCTGCTCACTTTGGCTAAACAGAAATGTGTCCCTTTGCAAAATCAAACACTGACAAATAAGAGAGCACGACACTGTATGATTTCTAGAGCTGATATAGGGCAATTTGTTCAGCAGAGTGATGTAAGCTTTGTTATGATTGCATCATCCATGACTTCTAGGAATAACATGATGCAATTCATATCATGTATGACGCAATACCAGCTTCAGATTGCATCATTCATTGTTTTGCCTAAAAAGCAAGTACTGTCCAAACCCAGTCATAGATTTATTCATAGATCCAGTCAAAGATGTATTTTAGTCATTTCTGGTTTAAATTGAGATCCCTTTCCTTTATAACTCACTTATTCTCCGCCATTCCCAAGTCAAGGGTCGTATATACTGACCCAATAGCATATCTTGAAAACTAGAGCCAATCAACAATTTTAAGCATCATTTTCGTTCTCAGTGACCCAGAATTAGTAAAGTTTGACTACATTTATTTCAGAAGCATTTTGGCTATAGAGCAGTATAATCTCTAGATAATTCTCAGTCTGTAGCTTGTTTGTGAGCAGTTGGTTGTATTTAAAAAATTGAGCTTTTTTTTGTGTGTGGTTATTTGGAATGTTTTTATTTCTAACTAGATACACCTACTACCTGTTAGAAGCCTGTTTCTTGTGCAAATGCTGGTAATTTTGAATATGAAGTTTGTTCTGCAAATGTGCTGCAAAATTCACTCCAAATTTGCTGTGTCGGTGAAAACTCACCAGTAATATAGTTTGCGAGTCTTTTATATTCACAGGACTCTAACACAAAAGAATCAAGAGTCTAGTCAATGCAAATTCAGTAAGAAGTTTTATACTCAGTCAGTTTTAGTTTGCAATATTTGCCTCACTGTAATGACAATATCTTTCTGATCTTTGCCTTCCCAACATCCATTAGCACTACAGTAACTGTGAAGGAACTTTGTTAGTTATATGTCTTCTGTCATTTCACTGGTGTCCACAGAGCTGGATATCAGATGAAAAAGGAAGTCATGGCAGCTGAATGAAATCTGGTTCCAGTTGTTTGCCAGACTGTATGAACTTGGAAGAGTTTGATTAATAATTCCTATCCCCAGTGTATTTCAGATTCTCTCACCAATGGAATGGTATAACCTAGTTCTTAGACATGGATATAAAGAGCCCTGGTGGAAATATCTTGCCTGTAGGTTTTTTTCAATTAGCTTTAATGTTTATTGCTTTTGTGAGCAGTAAAGAAAGATCAGCAGGGGGGTGCACTTTACTAAAGTCATAACTTTCTCTCTCAAACAAATTCTGAGTCAGTCACCCACTTTTCTGGTTTGAGAATGCTGCATTTCAAATAACCCTGGTTGCCTCTCCCTCATTTTGTCACACCAATAAAATAAAAAGCTTGTTTAGGTCTTGGACCTTTAACTTTAGATTATGTAAGCTTCATTTTTAGGTTTTGTTTTATGGTGAAGACAGGCAATATCTATGTTTTATTTCAACTTGCAAATGGGAAAATATCTTGTCACCAGCTATTTTGATTTTTATTAAAAGTGAATTTAGTGTTCCTGAAAAGGTAACAGATTTGAAGACAGGAGCACTATATTTATACAAAGCACAGGCAACAGTGATGTGTGCTTCACTACATTGCTCTGTCAACGTGCTTCAGATCTAATTAGGCAGAAAAAACATCTCTATGGGTGAAAAGGAAGGTTCAGACTCTAAACTCATTCAGTCTCTGACCTTTCTGCTGAGTCTGCCAATAAGACTGACTATTAGCACTACAGTAACTGTGAAGGAACTTTTTAGAAGGTGAACAGCCAAGAGGCATGCACAGAGACCATCAACTCATTTTACACAGACCATTTGGTCTGTTCTAACCTATGCTGGATTCAAAAGATTCACAAATGCAATACAGTTCCCTGAAGCCATTGTCTCAGTGGAATCCCATGATTCTCTCACTCTTAGAGTAGGTCTCTGGGCCCTATCCCCATGTGGACCGGCCATGATTTCTCAGCAGGTCCAGTTGGCCTCGGCACTTGCCAGTCTTCCCTTTGGGAACGCTGACCAGTGGTTAATACAGCAACCAGACAACTTCCTTAAAAAGTATTGTTTAATTTTAACAGTAAGAACATAGCAAAGCAGAAGAGAAGGATTTTAAAACAACAAAACAGTCTGTCTATCTTCCTAAGCTTTCAGGGGGTGATAAGCCTTAGGAAGGCCCAAATGCTTCAGACTCCCCTTTGTAAGGCCTATCTCTGTGTCAGTGTGATCCCCACAAACAGCCTCTGACAGCTGCCTCCCCTTCTTTCTAGCAAGTCAATTAACCATTTCAAGTTATTTTGGTCTCTGTTCCGGGCAAAACAGCTGTGTAATTGTGGCTGGAGCCAAGGAGCATCTTAGCATATTAATAGCTCAGAATTGCTTCTTAATGACCCCCTGCTGTGTTTATTAGGAGGTTACCTATCTAGAGACATTATGTTGCCTTCTTGCTATTGCACTAACTATCCTGCTATTTAACTAAATCAATATATGGATAAAATAAGCATTCCAATAACCCAATATAATGGCAATAACTATCTCAATAACCAGGTCATATACAGAATTCATTAATGATTACAGATCAGTCCCACATCCTTCATAGCTCTCCCAACCCATCACAGACTTCAGTGAAGTTACCCTAGAATTACACAAGTGCAGTGAGTATAATTGGTACCAAAGGCCTAGCATTAATGCGCATCTTAAACTCAGTCTGATGTGCTATTAACAAAAATAATGCTGCCAACATTTACAGTACATTATAAGGATCCTTATTATAACTTCCCAGATGATGAGACTGAGGAAAAAAGAATGATGTTTCAGTGACAAGTACTTAGCATAAATAATCCACTTTGTCTCCTGTACTCTTAACTTTCAGATACCTTTGAAATAGAATGTGTTTTTGAAGAGATAATTTACTACACAGCCGTTGATTTTAGTAGACATGGAAAAGTCATGGCCGATGAATCCCAGAGGGCCAATAGGAAGGGTAGAGGAAAGTGGGTACAGAGGGAAAGTGTACGATCTCATCTGAATCACCCTTTTGCACCTCTACACTTTTAGCAGCTGATTGTGATATGGCACGAAGCCTCTCCTTCCTCTCGTCCCCTGCACAGGGTAATACAATATTTGTGCAGGCAACACATAGCTGTTATGTGGGAGCAGGAAGATGCAGTTATAAATAGTAGCTAGCCCAAAATGAAGCAGTGGAAAATACTACAACCTTGCTATTAGATTCATCCACAAATTGTTAGTCAGTGCTTAGGGGAAATGAATATTCTCTTAAATGATGCTGTTGCATGCTGCAAACATGCGGACATCAGCTCAACTACACAGATGCAGACTTTCTGTATAGCACAGACCACCAATACCAGCACCTGCACACTAAACACAACTAAAATAAGACCAAAGTATTACAGCCCGTAGGAGACTAGAGTATATGTGGCACAGGGCGAGAATAGGAGGGACCAAGATGTGCCAGTGTCCGAAGCCCCTGCAATAGCAGGGAAATGATTAAGTGAGATATACCCAGAAAATCCTGGCAGAAGATGGTGCAGAAGATGGTGAAAACAGCCCCACAGCCACTGCGAATCAAACCTGTGAGAAAGTTCCTTCCCAGCTCTACACATGGCAATCAGATAAACTCCGAGCGTATGAGAAAGAACCAGCCAGTCAAGCACCTGACAGAGAAAGAATGATCAGTGCCCCTCAGAGATCTGTCCTTCCCTGTCCCAAGTCCCATCTTCAGCTATAGTCATCCTTGGTGTTTCAGATGAAAGAGATAAGAAACCCTGCTGGAATAGATTGGCGCATGGAGGTGGGGATGGGGGAATCCCTTCCTGATCCCTGCTGTGGTCATCTGAAATGCTGAAGCATGAGCTTTGGGAACATAAGATATAAACCAGAAGTGAGCCCCAGGGCTGTTGATGACCCTTGTCCCCTTTCATCACATGCAACCCCCCTCCCCATACAATTGCACTCAAATTTGTCCGTCTCTTTCTTAAAACTAATTAAGTGTTTTGCCCCCACAACTCCTACTGGGAGGTTGTACCAGAACCTCTCCCCTCTGATGGTTAGAAACCTTCTTCTAATTTCCAACCAGAATTTGTTCACGACCAGTTTATACCCATTTGTTCTTGTGCTAACATTCTCCTTTAGCTTAAATAGTTCTTCACCCTTCATCAGTTGTAGGCATTAAAAAGTAACAATCACACACATGAGCAGTTCTTGCTTTTCATCCAGAAGAGCACAGAGGTTCAGATAGACATTAGCCAGTCCATTATGCCTGACTGAAGCTAGGTGGAACAAAGGAGAGTCCATGTGCCAAACTCTGAGACCCCTTTGCAAAAAGGTATAGAATGTTTACATAATGTATAAAAACATTATTTGACTTTTGCTACCGTTTAGGGGACTGTCATCAATATATTCCTGCAATTGCCAGAGATTTGTTTTAATCTACTAGAAATGCAGCAGCATTTGTGGTTTTGGCTATTTTTCTGTTGTTTCTATATGGGGTAGGAGGGAGCAGATATGACAGGCATTTCCCATCCAATATTAATTAGCTATTGTTAAAATATTTTTCATGTTGTTAATATGTGTGATTTTACTTTTAATATAGTAGGATACACAGATTTTTGGATATGCCCATAGAAGATGAACCAACCCACTCTATAAATCACCTCTTACTGGAACTATTTGGCAAATTCTTTTCGATAGAAAAGTATGTTTATTTTGTGGCACGAAATATGACTCTGCTTTTCACTGTGCCTGGGGAGGATCATAACATTAACACAAGCAGTGAGATCTGATCCCAAGATAACCCATAGTACATTTTGAAGTATTCTACACATACCGTAATGAGATAGCTACTTATAAAGACTTTTTGTTGCGTATCACTAATCCCTCAGCTTCTATAGTTGGGTTTGTGGATTTAGTTAATGCTTTTGAAGAATGGATCTGGATTGGTAATTAATAGTACAATATGGAAGCCTGTAATAGGCTTACACAAAATGGATGTTGTACATTCTTAGAGCACAGCCTTGCTCCCACTAAAGTTAATGGTAGCTTTGTCTTTGACTTCAATGAGAGCAGTACCCACATATTGTAACCACAAAATACATAAACAAGTGACATACAAAGTACAGAGCACTAGTTTTATTTTACATTTGAGAACCTAATTGCTATAAAAACATGAAACTGTTAGGAGACAGGAATGGAGGATCAAAGTACATGTGAAAAAATGAAGAAGGGCAACGATATCAGACAAGAGTTTCCAAGGTATAGAAGGAGAGAGAGGAAGACCAGAGACAGCAGCTTAAGGAAATATAAACATTATTTTAGTGAGTTACACAAAGAAACATGTCACAATCAGGAATTACAAGGATATTGGGCCAAATTCAGCAAAGCTGAAGCACCCTCCTGTGCTAGCTAACTTCATTGTGACTGGTGGTAGGGAAGGATTCAGGTGAGATCAGAGTCTGCCCTTTCTCCATTGATATTAACTGTTAGCATCTGCTTTCTTTTAGTTGGCGTAACCTCTGCTCCAGTGCACCCACTGATTACCAGTACAATGTGTCTGTCTGTCTTGCAGCATGTATCACTTGGGTTTAAGAACTAATTTTGTTTAAAGAGACTTTTTTCTGGTCTCAAAACAAAGAAAAAGACCTTAGGAGCTAGTCTGATCCTCTCATTTAGCGACCTGGACCAAACTCTCTGGTGCATCCCAGTTGCTTTGGGACATAAAGCAGCCTTAAATCTGGCGGCTCTTGTCACAGGAGAATTCCCTGGATGCCACGTAGCTGATATAGCGGCTCATATGCCACCCACCTTCTGTCTGCTGGTATAGTGGGTGTAAGCCGGGGAAAGAAGGTATGTCTGGAGCTCCCCCCTGCACTGGTGATCCCAAGCTCCTGAAATAGCCCTTGGGAGCCATTTGCAACCAACGTAAATTAGAATCAGGTGAACAATATTCTAATTTATGTCAGGGAGTAGATTGGTGCCTGAATGGCCCCCCCAGGTCAGGGGGACACACAAAGGTTCCCTACAGCTACCTTTGAGCTCCCCTAGTTCATTAGCCAGAGACCAGGCTCTGTTCCCCTATGTATAATCAAGACCACATTCCTCAGAAAAGTCTTGAATTATGGATCATTCCCACCATGATGGCTGTGTCTCTCTCTCCTCCCTTACTTCTACTAGCCTCAGCCCTGTATTTCTGGTTAAACTTTCCCCATAGCATTGAGAGGGAGAAACAGATTTATGTAGCCACATATTACATCCACTACTTTTCTCTCAAACTGTGCATAAAACATGACTGTTTCAGGGATTTGATGGCATTAAAGATCACCTGAAGTTTGCTCTCAGTTCATAATGTTACTGGAGCTGCTTGATGTAATTATAGTCATGATGCGTGTACAGCCGGGGCTATCCTATTCCTCAGAATATCATAATTCAGGCTAATTCATACAATAGCAACATAAGTTAAATGAAATAATTTAAGTAACCTGCTTTCTTTTAAAAAATAGCTTAAGGTCTTTGCTACTCAGTGGTACAACATCAAGTTCTATTTTTTCCCATTCCCAGTATGGTAATAAACATCACACGTGTACACTGTATTGGGGTTAACAGCGTACAAACACATTGCAAATCACTTTAAGTACTTCCAGGTAATAAGTAATTGAGCATAAGTAGCTCTTTAGCATACAGCATAGATTTAAAGCTGGCTCAGATACTAGCATTTCTAATGTGTGCGACAAGATAGCTCTCCAATCACAGACAAAACTAAGAAGGTGAACCTCAGGCAAGCAGAGTTCACGCTCTCCTATCACTGGTGGAATGGATGATGGCTCTTTCGGAAAGCACAGTGAATGTGCAACTACTTCACCTAGGTCCAGGTTTAAATGCAAGACCCACCTGTTGCTAAGGCCCTTCCCCAGCAATGGCATCTTTCTAGGTTTAACCCTGTGGATATTCTAGGGGAAGGCAAGAAGGAGGAAACCAACACGCTACTGTGCATTTAGAAATAAGGCAGGCTATAAGAATATTGCTATTTAGGCACACTCAGTGCTGTCAATTGCACTGCTGCATTTAGCACAGTGAAAGGAGCTTTAGAAACACCTTAGAAAGATAGATATGCTCCAGGGTACAAAATTATATGCAGATAATGACAAACCCATTCTGGATTTCATGAAATCTTCCAAGAGACCTGCCTGCAAAGAGGAGGTGTGTGGGGGGGGGAACTGACCCTTTGCCCTTTTTGGGTTGTTTTAGAAGCATAAAGAAGGCTAGAACTTCCATGGTCATTCCATGCACGGGGGGGCTTGCAAGATCAGGCCCTACTGGATATGAGACTCCAAATACAAAAGAAACTAAGACCCTTTAGTGACTAAGGGTGTGACAACATTTTTCCAATCACACATGGGTAAAGACAGTTATTTTTACTGACAGGAAATTCTACATAGTATAGCTTCCAACATTCAACAACAGCAAACACTCATACAACTGCTATATAAAACAAACTGCCAGAAGGTCAACAGACTATATTGCACAACATTTCTGTGCATTGTTGTCAAACATGTTGAAACCAACATGATGTTGACTCACAACAACGCTCCAGAGGCAGCAGGCAGAGAAACATATTGAACTTATTGTAGATCCATGCTACACCTTGGAGAACAAAGTGAGCACATGACTTACTACCCAGATGAAATTTGCCGATACAAACTGTCTTTGCTGGGACAGATGGAATGGAGTTCAATCCAGGACAGTGTCCAAAAAGGATTCTGAAGCTTCATGTAGCCTAGAGTTGTTTCTTTAATTTAATCTGAAGATGTAAAAAGTTGCTATAAGAAATAAAGAGATGATGGCTTAGGCCAAATTCAGATTTGATGTTTTGTGGTGTATGTAATTATAGTCATGATGCGTGTACAGCCGGGGCTATCCTATTCCTCAGAATATCATAATTCAGGCTAATTAATACAATAGCAACATAAGTTAATATGGTGTATGTTACATATTGGTGTATCTAGGTGAGACTGTAAGTTGGTGTATCTATCTACGCATTTTTTTTTTACTGTCCTCACCACCAAAATATCTATTTGTGATGCTGTTTGCCCTGTGGCTGTACTCCATGTCAAGAGGCAAATGCTGTAAGAAAGCACACAGTTTGTGAAGTGTTTTGTGATCCTTTGGGATGAAATGTGCTAGAGATGACATACAACATCTCTGAAATGGGTTCAGTTCTCTCTGTCTATCCAGATGGCCCTCATCATTAGAGTGTCTGTGTGACTTATTGCATCTGATTCATGAATATTGACATGTTGCCTGGATTTGTGTTTGTATATAGTTGAACTCAAGAATAAGCACATAAAACAAATATGCACAAAACAAATGCTTCCTCCCACAACCCCTATAAATCTCTTCAATAGTCAGATTTTGGATTCAGTGAAAACCAAAGTCAAATTACTTGGTATTTCTCAAATCTGAACAGCTGATTGTAAGGGTGGGACCAATAACTAGACTAGCTATGTAAACAGCTAGATGGTTTTAACTCTCAGTCATTTAGGTTTTTTCATTTTAAGATATAAAGGGTGGGATTTTTCTAAAATGCCTAAGTTTCTTAGAAGCACTCAACCAATGGGACTTGTGCTCCTAAATCACCTATGGTCTTTTGAAAAATCCCATCCTAAATGAACAAGTAAAACAAGATATCCGAAGTCTCTCCAGGCCATATGCAAAGAGCAATTCAGATTATAATGAAAGTATGTGTTGCATTCAGTTAAAAAGAAATAATAATGATAAAAAATCCTTCATATAAGGATTCCACTATATTTTAAGCACTGGAACAGAGTCCCTAAGGAGTTTGTGGCATCCCTACCATTTGAAGTTTTTAGGATCAAATTAAACAAACACTTGGTCTAGGTTTACTTGCCTCAGTACAAAAGATGGATTAGATGACCTCTTAAGATCCCTTCCAAACCTACATTCCTATGATTTCATATTCACATGCAGGATACTTGCATTTTGAGAAATGCCAACATTGTTACAATCGTTAAGAAAGGAGATAAGTTGGAGTGTGGAAATTATTGAGGCATTACCTGCCTATCTACAGCAGGGAAAATTCTTGCTCATATCCTCTTAAACCAATTACTTCCCCTTGCTGAGGATATATTGCTGGAATTTCAGTGTGGTTTTAGACCATCCTGTGGGACAACTGACGTGATCTTCGTTGCCCACCAAATGCAGGAAAATTCTCAGGAGCAAAAAATGGCTTTCATCGATTTGACAAAGGCCTTTGACTCCAGCAATCGCGAAGCCCTGTGGAAGGTGCTGGCCAGATTTGGCTGCCCTCCAATATTTATTAAGGTCCTAAGGCTTCTCCAAGATCAGATGACTGCCACCGTTCTCTGTGATGGCCTGGAGACGGACCCTTTCGTCATCAAAACTGGGGTTAAGCAAGGATGCGTTATTGGCCCAACCCTGTTCTCCATCTATTTAGCAGTCATTTTGGTCCTCATTAAAGACCGCCTCCCCAGTGGAGTTGACATTCAATACAGACTGGATGGATGGCTTTTTAATCTTTGATGTCTCTGCTCAAAGTCTAAAGTCCTCAGGGCATCCATTACTGATCTTCAGTGTGCTGATGACTGTGCCATCTTCACGCACACTGAGAATGACCTTCAGTCCACACTGGATTTTTTTGCACAAGCTTATTGAAGCCTAGGACACTCACTCAATATTGAGAAGACTAAAGTGCTCCATCAGCCTGCCTCAGGCCTTGCACATGACCCTCCACAAATCATCATCGAGGGACAGACTTTGGAGACAGTCGAGCACTTCTGCTACCTCATTAGCCAACTTTCTCAAAATGCAAAAATTGACAGTGAGATCCAGCACAGGATCCAGTGCACAAGTGCTTCCTTTGGGAAATTACTCTGACGTGTTTTCACGGACCGTGACCTATGGCAGGACACTAAGATCCAGGAATAATTGTTAGTCCTACACTCCTTTATGGAAGCGAAACCTGGATGATCTATCCACAGCACCTCAAGAGTCTGTAGAGGTACCAGCAACGATGTCTCCGGAAGATTCTTTGCATCAAGTGGGAAGATCGCTGCATTAACACCGGCATCCTCACTGAAGCCAATGTCACCAGCTCTGAAGCAATGATCCTCATGCACCAACTCTGCTGGGCTGGACATTGTGTGCGGATGCCAGACTCTCGTCTCCCAAAACAAATCCTCTACTCTCAGCTCAGCCATGGTCAGAAATCCCGTGGCGGTCAGAGGAAACGCTACAAAGACTCACTGAAAGCATTTCTCAAGAAAACTGATGTGGCCATCACAAACTGGAAGGAGCAAGCCACCAACCAACCCCAAAAGTACCACATCCTCCATCAGGCAGTGGCCTGCTTCGAGGAGAAACGCCTCGTCCTTGAAGCCGATAAGAGAGAGAGAAGGAAGGAAAAAGAAAGACCTTTCTCCCAGCAGGCAGCTGACCCGCCAGGAAATGTCTGTACCTACTGTGGTCGATCCGTGGTTCCAGGATCGGACTCCTGAGTCATCTCAGGACCTATATATAAATCCGCGTTAGAGAACCGTGAATCGAGTGGTCGCCGATGATATGATGATGACTTCCATTTTGCTTTCACTTGTTTGGAAGCCAGTCATCAAATTAAGAGCCAAATCCTGAGAATATTTACCACCAGTGGTCATCTCACGGTAGCAAGCCTTATGCTCAGTAAGACTTGCAGGACCGGGCTCCAACTGATCAGCACAGTGAAGGACTGTTATTTTCATCATACAGCACTTTAAATTAATAGAAGCCAGGAAGTATGGTCTGGCCCAGGTATTAGGGAATCTGGGTTCTGTTCCTGGTTCTGTCACAGGAATATAAGAAATCTTGAGGTAGTCACTTAACCTTTTGGTTTCCCCATCTATAAAATGGGAATAATGATAATTAAGCCCCACAACACCCAAGTGAAGCAGATAATAATTTTTAAAAGCTCTGACATTTCTGCCTAAAAGTGTAAAGTATTATTACAGATCAGAAAATAAGCCTATTGTGGTTTACTGAATCTTTTCCCTTTATTTAGTAAGCTTTACCCAATTTAACTGCCACTTGATGTTTTATCTCTAAATGCCTAAATCCCTGAGGAGCAGGAGGATTACTGGTTTAAATCTCATTGCCTTAAAAAATAGCCCTTTGTAGCCTAGAAGATAATGCAACTGCTCAATGGCATATTATTTGTCAATGTTATGATGCAAATAACAATGCCCAATGATGTTCTAATTGATAAGTTTAAAAGAAATACTGTTAGCCAAATTATACATTTCAAAGTGTCCTTAATCTCTTCCATACCTCAAATATAATTTTTCTATATGTTACCTTTAATTAGACAGCATCTATTTCATTTTCCACCCTTTCACAAGAGAGCTGCAGAATGTGACTTGTTTGTCACATAAAATTCTAGTTCTGATGTCTATGAAATCAACAAGGGCCACTAGAATTAGCATTCAGCAACTAAAGCTCCTTTTCTCTTCTCTTATGACTCTCTATTCCATGCGGAACACAGAGCCTTTACCACGACTTTCACCTTTGCCAGTCTCCTCCTGTAGTGTTAGCCGCTTCCCATGTCATTTTGATAGCGTTCAATTCTGCTTTGATTGTATGTTTTCATATTATCCTTAGTCTACCTTGTTGCCTCTTGCCTTGGCAATACCAGTCCAACACCTGTCTTGTTATGTTATTCGGGTCTTTCCTCCCTGTATGTCCCGGCCATCTCCATTTTCATTCTAGAATTTCCTGTCTTATTAGTTACTGTTTCATCCTCCTTCGGAGTTCTTTGTGATTTTTCTGGCCACCTGATACTGAGGATTTATCTAAAGCAGCTGATTATGAAAACTTGGAGTTTAGATAGAAAAGTCTTAATAGGTCTCCAAGTTTCAAAAGCTCATTTTAAAAGTCTCTAATTATGTCATTGATATTTCATTCGCTCTTCATCAGAATTTAAATCCTTCCTCTTGTGTCAGCATATGCAAAGTGACAAAATGTAATAAGTTTGTCCAGGAGGATTTTCATGCTTCTTGCATTTGTTTTCCAGAGTAACCCCACCATGGAGATAGAACAAGAATACTTTGGATTGGACAAATTTCAGAGTTAAGAACTATAAAATCTGAATTCAGGTAAGGAAAGTGGCAGAACATTAAAATAGGACATGAAAGGTAATATAGATAGATGCAATGGCAAGTCATGAAACAGAAGGGATTCTCCTTTAGAGGAAGAACAAGAGAACCAGTGTACTCAAAACAACAATGTATGCTTTTGGAGCAAATGCGTACTTCCTGTCTCAAAGATCCTACTCTTGGTGTTGACAGAGGATGATCAAATGTTTCTTCCCTTTCACTTTCAATGTCCCTATAATTCAATTAATATGCAAATGAAAAAAATCTATCGCCTAGCACAGCACCACAGCTACCTACATGAATACTGCTTGCCTGCTCCCAGTGTTCTCACTTGGCTGTACTTCATGTCACGCATTGACATCAACATCAAAACTCCTACCCAGGTCAGTGGAGGAACGGATCTTCACCATGGTGTTCCACATCAGAGAGAACACATGAACAATCTGGTGTGGGGATGATTGAATATTTTGACTAGCAATGTAAATACAATAATATCTGGTACCTACTCTAATGGCCTGCATACACACAATGTAGTTATTTGTTCTTAAAGAAAATAAAGCACTGGCTGACAGACGCCATCCATAACACTTATACCACAGAAACAAGCAAAATCAGAATTATTTTCTTGCTTAAAGAGTCTTGCTAATTGTGTTTTTGTTTGGGTTCTATAAAACCTCAGGGTAGGCAGTTCTGCTTTTGGATTTATTGCCTATCGGAATATGTAGTAATTTTTAACTTTCTCCCGTTTACTTGTGGTCCTCAGTGAAATAATAACTTCCCTCCACCTTTTATTGCCCTCTTCCTAAGAATGTCTGTGAAATAAAATATTTAACATTCCAAAAATTCACCATCAGCAGAGAACCCACAGACAGGGAAGGTGCAAGGATGTTTCACACCCTAGGTGAAACTTCCATCTTGCAGGTTTCAGAGTAGCAGCCATGTTAGTCTGTATCCGCAAAAAGAACAGGAGTACTTGTGGCACCTTAGAGACTAACAAATTTATTAGAGCATAAGCTTTCGTGGACTACAGCCCACATATGCATCCGAAGAAGTGGGCTGCATCTGAAGAAGTGGGCTGTAGTCCACGAAAGCTCATGCTCTAATAAATTTGTTAATCTCTAAGGTGCCACAAGTACTCCTGTTCTTTTTCCATCTTGCAGGTTCCCCCCTGCCCCCGAACCCTGTGGCAGCTCTCCGCACTAAGACGTCACCCCGCGGCAGCTCCCCACCCACCCGCCCTAAGCACAAAAGGGAGCCATTTCGTTTTTCATATTTTCTCTTTTATGCTTTCCCTCCTGTTGGAATTATTATTTATGCAGGTTATTATCACAACACTAATTTAACCATAAATTCCGTTATTAAATCCAAAAGCCAAATGGTATTTATACAATTGTTCTAAACAGGCCTAAAAAGCCTAAATAATAAGCTATTTACTCCATCCAAACAGTAACAAAACTTATATATGAATTTGATCAATATTCTTACAAATGGGCTAAACCCAGGGTGCTTAGACCCATATTGGTTGGCTCCAGAGTGGTCAGGCAGGTATCAGCGATGAACCCTTTAAGTGTTCACTTTTTATACCTTTTAACAAGCAAATGACATCATCGCCAATTACTGACTTCAGCTAATAACCTATTTGAGACAGTTCACTCTTATTTCCAGTCTCAATCCAGATAAGATTTTCAGCCTCCTTTCTCCCCCCCTCTGCATCTGAGTTCAGATAGGCCATAGTTTTTGAGATAACACTGGTATGTGGGATAGGAAGCTCCATGTTGGCTCTTTTTAAGACAGATTCTCTTTGTGTTATTTAAAACCATCCTCAGTCACCCCTATTGGTCAGAGGCCAGCTTTTTAGAAACTTCTCATTTCATTAGTTATTCTTTGAACCAGACGTTTCCCCTACTTCATTCCTTCTGGACTTATAACTCATCACTTTCAAGGCCTTCCTTCTATTTGCTATTTAGGGCCTTTCTTTACAACACATATTTCTTTAACCAAACTTAAGATAAATGTATTCTGCTCCTCCTTGGATTAAATTTCGACATAGCCAAGATTCAGGAATTTGCCACAAACTCCGTCAATGGCCTGAACTGAGCATCACATCTACAAAAACAGAAAGCAAAACTATCTAGACCCCAGAAGTCAACCAGACTTAGCTCAGGGATCATTAGAAGGCTCAGACACACATCATTAACCACATGTGTTTCAATAAGGGGTGGCTTTAATGGGGGTTCAATTGCATCCACAGAAATAATGAAACCAAGGGCACAAACAACTAAACAAAAACCCACCCGCATGCACTCCCACTTGCAGAACGTGGCTGTGCTGCTCCCCGTCCATGTCTCTGCATGATGAGGTCAGAGTCATGCACTGCTATGGAGGTCTGAAGGACAAATTCTGCCAGAAGGCCCACAAGGGGGAAGGAGAAAGGAGGTGATGCCTCTGTGTGTCCCAGTCTCCAGGCAGCAGGGATGTTGGGAGCATGCAGAGGAGAGGAAAGAACTGTTTCTTTGTTTTCTCATATATGTTTAAATAAAGCAAAAGCAGTATAAGATATAATCTCCTCTCCTTCAGCATAAGAGAAACAAGAGCTGGCTCCTTCCAAGAAACAGGTATGCACAGAATTGCTATTATTGTACAGTGCTGATGGATACAAGACAATTCTTGAAAAGGCATGCTCTCCAGAACCCCCTCCATCCATCAACTACTGAAGTGTGAGTTACTGAAGTTTGGGAAGCTGCAATCTCTATAACAGCGTTATTGATGACATGCCTTTATCGTCATCCAACAAGGAAAGCAAATGTTTCTGGTGGTGAGCAGCAGCTGCTTCATAGTGACAGTGTATACCAAACGACAAAATTGAAGAAACCGGACAACAAGCTGGAAACAAGAATGTGTACATAACATTTCAAGCAAGCTGGCACAGTCATTACCCATGGCTGAGCTTGTGTCCTTGACAGAACGTGGCATTTTACTTCTATTGTTTCTGGGGAAATGCTCCAAATTTGTTAACTCTGAGTCAGAAAGCTAACAATGCTTTCACAGAGAAGGGTTACAATAATTGGAAGGCAATGGTAAGGTTCAGAGAACATGACAAAAGTGATCTTTGTAATGAAACCAAGATGAAGTATCTGACAAAAGATCAGCCCTCTGTGATAGTGCATCTGAATGACCAATTTCAGTGAGACCGAACTGTACTGTGAAGGATGCTAATGATTCAGCTATACTCCGCGCATTTCCTGTTACGGCAAGACATGGCAATATGCAGATCTAAATTCTGGGAAACCTCCAACAGCTGAAGACAATCTGAATGTCAATGCAGGGTTGCTAATAAAACAATCAATCGCATGAGATTATAAATGAAATTCTCTGTCTCTTGGGAAATGCACTTCTACAAAGCTAATGACATGAAACCCAGCATAACCCTTGGTATGGCATCATTGCTGATGAAGCCACTGACTTATCTAAAAAGGACCAAATGTCTATTTGTGTTAGATGGGTCAACAAATTCTTTCACATTCACCAAGACTGCACAGGCCTTGTACAGCTAGACAAAACGGATGCACAATACCCACACACCGTGGTGAAAGATATACTGGTTTGTCGCATGTCACTCCTTTCCCCCTGTCAGGGACACACTTATGATGGAGTGGGTAATAAGGCTGGGAAACTTCCTGGACTTGATGAATGGATACAGGAATTAGAACCAACAGCATTGTCTGAACACTGTTTTGTGCAGTTTAACCTTGTCCCTGCAGGATTCCAGCTGCCAGCAGGTCACAATAAGGAATACTTTAGATAGATGCATGGACATTGCAAAACTTGGGTGCTATTCAGCCAAGTGGATGGTGACTTTTGAACAAATCCCAAACCAATTTTTATTCGCTGGAATTTCTAACAACCTGCTCTGTCCAGGTCAACAGTTCAAACAGGAGCCATCAACATAGCACTTATAAGTCACTATGTTCTTTGGGAACATTGCCCGCAAATCAATTCATCTTGTCCCACTGAGCATGGCAGAATAGCCAGAGGTGTTCTTCTCCAGCTCAAACAGTTCAAGGTATGTTTTGGACTTCAGTTAGCACATCTAATATTCGGTTGAACTGAACGCACTTCTTGAATTCTGCCAAGAAGAAAGACTGTTCATTGCAAGAAGGCTCACAATCTGCTGAGCTTGCTGTAGCACATCAGACACATCAGAGAAACGATAAAGCATTTAAAATATTTTAACAGACCCTGGCTGCAGAAGAAACTAAGTTATCAGGTGAGCCTTCACTACCCAGAGCAAGAGGCTGCCCAAGCATCCTGATGACAGATCAGATACTCATCAATTTGAAACTTCAGATGCCTGTTTTAGGTAACAATATTTTGAAGTGATTGATATTGTTTCAGGTGAACTGAGACAGCAGTTTGATAAAACCACCCTGGGTCTGCCAGGAGAAATTGAAAATGTATTGATTTCTTGTGCTAATGGAGAAAGAAACCAGCAACGAGTTAGCGAAAATGCTCTTCCTCGAGTTATACAGCTCACATATGCAAAAGAGGTGGAGCTCACTTGTTTACAAAACCAGCTGAGGACTCTACCAGATTTGATTTGTGCAGCCAATAAAGTTCTGAAGCTGAACATCACTAAAGTCATGAAGGTGGGCATGTTGACTGATGTGTTCAGTGCTATCCAAGCCTCTGACATTTTGTTTTCCGAAGTTCATTCACTTTTGTTCCTCATCTTACCAGTATCCACTGCTACAGCTGAGCAATGCTAGGCACTGCGAAGACTGAAAACCTCTCTGAGAACAATGATGGCCCAAGAATGTTTGAACAATGCAATGCTTTTGTATGTGCATAAACCAACTGTGGATGAACTGAAGATGTCTAAAATTGCAAAGGAGTTCATTTCAGCTAATGATAGGTTCATTCACTTTTTGGGAACATTTTAAGACAAGACTCCTTTTCTTATGTGACTAGTTTCTCCATTGTCATTTTATGTCACCATGTTTATTGTTGTTTTAGTAAACAATACACAATACACTGCACAACACACAAAGCAAGTGAGTTGGAGAATAGGTTTGGTGGGCACAGAGTTCCATGTGGCATGTATCATATATAGAAGGAAATGGGTCTTAAAGAGTGTACCAGGCTCAGCATGGTGCTTAATACGTTAAGGTTTCAGTACACATCTCTGCATGTGTGTCCCTCTGTCACTGTGTGTGAGTGTGTATCTGCCTCTGTTTTTTCATCTAAGAAGTGATGGAAAATCATAGTGCATCTATTGAATCAGGAGGCTACTGCTGCCCCTAGTTCCCATGTTGCTTGTCAAGCCCAACCTTTCCTGCAGTTTTGCATTCAGCTACTGCTGGAGCTAAGTCAACACCCCTAGAAGGTATATCTTCCTTTTAAATCTATTTTGTATCTACTGTGTGGCAGATTCTCATCACCTTTTTTATGCCTTCTATATTCTATTTTCTATAATATAGCTGCTGTAACTTGTCTCCCACTGGCATTATACTTCAGTATGGCCCCGATTCAGAAAACATCCCTATCTAAGAAAGCACTTATGCACACATTCAACTGCTTTCAGGAAATGCGTCCCAATATTTTCTCTAATTTCAGTACTGCACTTGAAATGATTGGTTATCAAGGGCAGGTCTACACTACAGCGGGGATCAATGCTCTGAGATCGATCCACCGGCATTCGAGTTAGCGGGTCTAGTAAAGACCCGCCAGATCGACTGCAGATCACTCTCCAGTCAACCCCTGTACTCTACCCCCGACGAGAAGAGTAAGGTAAGTCAAGGGGAGATTTTCTCGACCTAAGGTACGTCGACTCCAGCTACATTATTCACATACCTGGAGTTGCGTAGCGTAGGTCGACTTACTGCAGTAGTGTAGACATAGCTCAAATGTTGACTTCAATACAACTTAAACACGTGCTTACAGCTATGCATGTGCTTAAATAAGTACTTTGCTGAGCAGATTTAAAGTACATGCTTAAGACAGAGCACAAGCTTAAGTTCTTTGCTGAACTGGGGCTCTACTGTAAGGGCTACTAACAACCCTCCCTTTCTTTAACTGGTTGACGTATGCCCTGGAGCATGAGAATTTATGTTTCTTATATTTTTTTATCTTGGCTAATTGTGAAGTGGTCCGCTCCCCCACAAACACCACCTACTGCTCAGGCAAGCGAGTGTCAGGCGTTCTTCTGTTGTGGCACCCCCTATTGACAGCCATCCCTGTCATGCAGTGGTCTATCCTCTTCTATGATTCAAGATGGGCCACAAGTTGTCTTCGCTGCTTCCAGGGTACATAACGAGCCCCCAGAAGTCTAATTCTGATGTCCAGCAAGAGGTTTGAGGCCTTTGTGACCCTAAGAGTCCCTCAGTGCTAACTGGCAGAGACCCCACTGTTTTGTAACTCTTACCAGGCCTGACACACTCACTATACCTAATGCATTGCTGTCATAGTATTTCTCTGTAAAGACTAACGTGCATAGTATCAAATGACACTAGTCTTTAATATTATTGTGTGACATATATACAGATGATGTGTAAAGAGTTGTGTACATGTGCTGAAAATATGTTCCTAAATATGTTTGGGGGCAGACTTGATGAACAAAGGAAAAAGGAATGTCCATTTGCCTGTGTCTACAATGTAAATTAAGCAAGGGAATGCCAGAGACAGTGGGCAGTTCATCTGCATCTGAGGTAAAACACCAATTATCTGTAGGATGCGGAAGCAGCATGACGTCAGCACACCAGAGGACACCACAGTCTGAACCCCAGAGGGCTATCCTGACTCTTGAGACAAAGGGAACAGAAAGAGAAGCAAAAGGGCATCTTGGGATCCAGCACTGAGGGAACAAAGAGGTCGGCACTCTTTGTATCTGTGAACATTGGATCCCCAACTCTGTGGGTTGGTGATGCTGAGAAATGCTTTAGGTAAGAAACTTATCTTAGACAAGGATTGTAACCTGTTAAATTTTAGTCACTAGAAAGCGTGATTACATTTTTGTTTTATTTGTAACCATTTTCTGTTTTTATTATCTCTGTTTAGTATCACTTAAATCTCTGATCTTTCCTAATAAACCTACTCTTGTTTTATTATAAGTTTAGCTCAGTGCTGTTACATTAAAGTGAGGTGTGCATGCTCAGCTGAGTCAGCAGGCTGGTGTGTCTTCTGTCTTGGGAGACAAAAGACTTGTTATTTCCGTGGCCATCAAGTGATAGAGGCTCTTCAAGGGGGTTCGGGGACAGGGGGACACCAAGAGTTACCTGCAAGGCAATGAGAGGACTGACAGAGTCCTGAGGAGTTTGTTGGGCTGGCTACCAGAGTGGAGTGTCAGGGAGCTGACACAGTTTAGCAGCAGCAAATCTCTCACTCGCTCGCTGAGGCAGAGGGGTAGTGAGGTGACTTACATGCCCCAAGAAAGTGTCACAGCCTCATCCGGCCAAAATCTGGAGTCTGGACTCTCTGGGATACAGGGTCTTCCTAGTCTTGGGCCTCTGACATCAGGAATAGGTTTTTACTTCCAGCTCCATCAGGGGGAGGTAGGGGAACCCAGGCCCACCCTCTCCATCAGGTTCTGATCCAGGACTCAAAATTACGCAGCTAAGTTCTGCACCCTGGAGTATTTTGCAGCTGCCTCTCTGGATTACTTCCTACCAGCCTCCCTACGCAAGAGGGAACAGCAAAAATGTAAACAACATAAACAAAAGAATAAGTCTGCAACCTTGCCAATGCTTGAGTCCTTTTCCCTCAGCAGGTTAGGTAGATCATCAATAGCCAGGCCTCCCACACTGCTCCTTTTGCAGCGCTTCAGAACATAAGCCTGCTCATTTCCACTGGCTGTCTGCAAGTGACCCACTCTGCTCCCCCTTTCAAGCTCCTCCTCCAGCCTGTGCACACACTGCAGGTATGGCAGGCCATTGCTAACTGGACCCAGAGCAGCTCCTTACCTCCTTCCTCCCCAGTGTGGAGTTCATACACCCCATCACACTAACATAGCAACAGATACCCTCATTAGCCCTAAGAATGTCTAATCCTTTTATAAAAAGAACAGGAGTACTTGTGGCATATGCATATGCATCCGAAGAAGTGGGCTGTAGCCCACGAAAGCTTATGCTCTAATAAATTTGTTAGTCTCTAAGGTGCCACAAGTACTCCTGTTCTTTTTGCGGATACAGACTAACACGGCTGCTACTCTGAAACTAATCCTTTTATGAATCCTACTAAACTAACATTTTTGGTAGCAGCCCAGCCATTTCATTGTGAAATTTCTTTCCAACCTTTGGATGTATCCCATCCTCTCCTGGTCACCTGCTACTATTTATTATATTAATTTCTTTTACCACATCAGCCTCACCTCAACCTGGAGCACAACAGATCCGGGGTAACTATTTTACGGATGGATAAATTGAGGCCCTGCAACATGCAGTGACTTGCCCATGGGGAGTGCCGGAATTGGGAAGGGAATCTAGTAATCTTGACTCGTGTTCATTTGCAATAACTACTAGACATCACTGTCTTCTCCCTTTCTTTTGTTTGCTGAAGATTTATTGTTATCAAAATAGTATGAGAATCACAGTAGAATAAACAACGTCAGCTGCAATTTCAGATTCAATGCACACAAGACTAGATGATCAACCATGAAGTATTATTTTTTTAAGCTAAATTGATTGACTATCAAAACACTTAGGACAGACATCCCAGGGTCTTATGCACAATTTGCCACAGCATTTGACAAATATAAAAATCTGATTACTCCCAAATGAAAAACCAGTTACATGCTTGAGTGATGGTATAAAGTAATGCGAAAAGAATCAAAAATTCAAGGTGATTAGCTTGTCTGTCTGCCTGCTGTATGAGTCAGCAGGAAAACTAGGTAAAAGCATTAACAGCTGTGTTAGCTCTACTTGCATGTTTGTTGAAAACATTCATATAATGCCACTTTAATATCTTTCTTTATTTACAATGAACTACTGTGTCAGGGACACAGGCAATGCAGGAAACCTAGAGCCAGACTGAGCACTCATTACTCCCAAAGAATAGTAGCTATTCATGTGAGTACTTTCATTTACTGGGAGTACTCATCTGATTATTTGCTTACCAATGAGGTCAGGGGTTGAAAATCTGGCCTTAAGGGCTAAGGTCCAGTTCCAAAGCCCATTGACTTCATTGAGCTTTGGATCAAGTACCCAATTCTCAGTTGGAGCATTTCCACTTCAGACACTGGAATTGAGCCAGCAAAGAATCTGTACCTAATTGTGAAGCATTTGATAAAATAACGCTTATTCCAGCAGTCAGTTGGGGGTGCTGTGAAACTCAATAAGCACTCTGACAGGGATGAGAGAAATAGTGCAGGAGTTTAACAAGAACGGTCTTGGCTCTTTTGTTATCAGCCAGCTAGCATCTGATCTTTCTGAGGACTGATCAAATAACAAAATATTGATGTGGGAACAACGTGCAAAATTTGCAGAACTTTAGAATGTCATATTTACAATCAGCATTGCTGATGCAGGCAACGTACTGTAAATAAGCTTCAAACAGATATCATTTTTCACCCTCAATGCAACTTAAGAGTATGAGTGGGAAAACAAAGCAAGGCATAACTTACTTCATACGATTTTAATTGTATTAATTTCATGTCCATACTAATGATGTCTTGCATTCAAAGAAATGATGGACAGTAGTTAGTAAACATGTGCCAAATGTTGACTTACTGAACACTTATGACTCCAGGAGATTTTTTCAATGGATATGAGGTACTTAGGTATTGCAATGCTGAACTCCTAGATGCCCTGCCCGTTAGGGGAATTTACAACCCTGAGTTAGGTGCCTGGAATAGATCCCTATACAATTCCTGGGGACAGTTAGGCTACATCTAACTGCAAAAAAACAAATACAAAAACAGAGCAGCAAGTCTCAGGTCCTGGGTCAACTGACTTGACCTCTAAGACTCACTGCAGTGGGGCTTTTTTTTTTTACTGTGCAGTCATACCCTTAGATGCCTAAAAAGGGGCTTCACAAGAACCAGCATGCTGAGCAGGGAGCCACCTAAGCTAGCCACTAGGAAATACCAAGGACAGAGGTTGGGCCTAAGCCCTGGCCCTCAAACAGCATTAGACACCAAGGTCCAGGCAGGAGGGAGGCCCTCCCTCTACATGGGACTGACAGCCATGAACCCTCACATAGAGTTAGGTGCCTCACCCAGGACAGGCCAGTCATTTTATAAGAGAAATTGAGGATGAGGCAGCATATCTCTATATATTCTGCGTGGACTCCTCCGGACGGTCGAAACAACAGACTAGATTTCTACATAGATTGCTTCCGTCACCGTGCAAAGGCTGAAATTGTGGAAAAGCAACATCACTTGCCACATAACCTCAGCAATGCTGAACACAACGCCATCTACAGCCTCAGAAACAACCCTGACATCATAATCAAAAAGGCTGACAAAGGAGGTGCTGTCGTCATCATGAATAAATTGGAATATGACCAAGAGGCTGCTAGACAGCTCTCTAACACCACATTCTACAGGCCATTATCCTCTGATCCCACTGAGGATTACCTAAAGAAACTACACCATCTGCTAAAAAATCTCCCTGACAAAGCACAGGAACAAATCTGTACAGACACATGCCTAGAACCCCGACCAGGGGTATTCTATTTGCTACCCAAGATCCATAAACCTGGATATCCTGGACGCCCCATCATCTCAGGCATTGGCACCCTAACATCAGGCTTGTCTGGTTATGTAGACTCTCTCCTCAGACCCTATGCTACCAGCACTCCCAGTTATCTTCGAGACACCACTGACTTCCTGAGGAAACTACAATCCATCGGTGATCTTCCAGAAAACACCATCCTGGCCACTATGGACGTAGAAGCCCTCTACACCAATATTCCACACAAAGATGGACTACAAGCTATCAGGAACAGTATCCCTGATAATGTCACAACTAACCTGGTGGCTGAACTTTGTGATTTTGTCCTCACCCACAACTATTTCACATTTGGGGACAATATATACCTTCAAGTCAGCGGCACTGCTATGGGTACCCGCATGGCCCCACAATATGCCAACATTTTTATGGCTGACTTAGAACAACGCTTCCTTAGCTCTCGTACCCTAATGCCCCTACTCTACTTGCGCTACATTGATGACATCTTCATCATCTGGACCCATGGAAAAGAAGCCCTTGAGGAATTTCACCATGATTTCAATAATTTCCATCCCACCATCAACTTCAGCCTAGATCAATCCACACAAGCGGTCCATTTCCTGGACACTACTGTGCTAATAAGCGATGGTCACATAAATACCACCCTATACCGGAAACCTACTGACCGCTACACTTACCTACATGCCTCCAGCTTCCATCCAGGACACACCACACGATCCATTGTCTACAGCCAAGCTCTAAGATATAACCGCATTTGCTCCAATCCCTCGGATAGAGACAAGCACCTACAAGATCTCTATCAAGCATTCTTAAAACTACAATACCCACCTGCTGAAGTGAAAAAACAGATTGACAGAGCCAGATGAGTACCCAGAAGTCACCTCCTACAAGACAGGCCCAACAAAGAAAATAACAGAACACCACTAGCTGTCACCTTCAGCCCCCACCTAAAACCTCTCCAGTGCATCATCAGAGATCTACAACCTATCCTGAAAGATGATCCTTTACTCTCACAGATCTTGGGAGACAGACCTGTCCTCGCTTACAGACAACCCCCCAACCTAAAGCAAATACTCACCAGCAACCACACATCACTGAACAAAACCACTAACCCAGGAACCTATCCTTGTAACAAACCCCGATGCCAACTCTGTCCACATATCTATTCAAGTGACATCATCATAGGACCTAATCACATCAGCCATACCATCAGGGGCTCGTTCACCTGCACATCTACCAATGTGATATATGCCATCATGTGCCAGCAATGCCCCTGTGCCATGTACATTGGCCAAACCGGACAGTCTCTACGCAAAAGAATTAATGGACACAAATCTGACATCAGGAATCAAAATACTCAAAAACCAGTGGGAGAACACTTTAACCTGTCTGGTCATTCAGTGACAGACCTGCGGGTGGCTATATTACAACAGAAAAACTTCAAAAACAGACTCCAAAGAGAGACTGCTGAGCTGGAATTGATATGCAAACTAGACACAATCAACTCCGGTTTGAATAAGGATTGGGAATGGCTGAGCCATTACAAACATTGAATCTACCTCCCCTTGTAAGTATGCTCACACTTCTTATCAAACTGTCTGTACTGGGCTATCTTGATTATCACTTCAAAAGTTTTTTTTCTCTTAATTAATTGGCCTCTCAGAGTTGGTAAGACAACTCCCACCTGTTTATGCTCTCTGTATGTGTGTATATATATCTCCTCAATATATGTTCCATTCTATATGCATCCGAAGAAGTGGGCTGTAGTCCACGAAAGCTTATGCTCTAATAAATTTGTTAGTCTCTAAGGTGCCACAAGTACCCCTGTTCTTCTTTTTGCATATCTCTATATAATCTTTAGACCACTGGCTAGGGCCCTCAGCCAGGCTGAAGGAAACCCAGTTCAATTCCTCCCTCTGCCTGATGCAGAACAGGGATTTGAACTGGGGGCTCCTACCTCCCACAAGACTGCCCCAAACACTAAGTTACTCTGGGGTAGAACTCTCTGTCCCTTCTGTTGGAGCCATTCCACTGTGTATAAATAATTAACTGCTCACTGGAGCAAGGGGACTGGGTCTCCTACCTCCCAGGTGACTGCCCTAACCCCTGGACTAGAGAGTCAGTCTCACTCTCTGGCCCAGTGAATATTTATTTATACACAGTGGTATGAAGCCAATAGGAAAGATGGGGAAAAATGAGACTTAGAATAGCCCAGTGGTTAGTGCTCTCTCTCTCTGTTAGACGAGCAACCCAAGTTCAAATCCCTTCTCCACATCAGCCAGCGGTGGGAACTGAACAGAGGTCTCCCCCATTCTGAGTAAGAACCCTACTCAGTGGGCTAAAAGTTATAAGTGGGGGGCACCATGTCCTTCTCTGGCTGTTTTGGGTGGGTTTAGAGATGCTCTGAGCACATCTACCAGATTGTGCCCCACATGCAAGATGGATGGGCAATGCTTAGCTTGTAAATCCACTGGGGCTTTGGTCGGGACTGAAGTGACTGTGCATATGCTCGGCTCAGGGCCGGCTCTGGCTTTCTGGCCGCCCCAAGCAAAAAAAAAAACCAAACAAACAAAAAACCTGCAGCACGGCTGGAGCCAGGGTGCAGGGGGACTCCCTGCCCTGCAGATGTGCCGTGGCTAGCGGGGGGGGGAGATAGAGAAGGGGGGGCAGCCAGGGCTTCAGCGGGGCGCTTGCATGCGGCCCCAACTGCTGCACCACCTGCCGGGAGGACTCCGCTCCGGTCGGCTGGGAGGGAAGGACGCGGGCTGCCCTGCCAGGCTTGCTGCAGGGCGCTCCCGCCCTCCACGCCACTGCTCCCTACAGGGCGACCGGAGCGGAACAACAAACAACAACAACAAAAAAGTGGCCGTGCGGCCCTAGGATTGGGCGCAATGTCGCCTCCTATAAGCTGCCGCCCCAAGCACCAGCTTGCTCGGCTGGTGCCTAGAGCCAGCCCTGGCTCGGCTGCCAAAATTTGGGCACACTGGGGACTTTATAGCAGACACTTAGGCACAGAGAAACATTAGGTGGCAGCTGAGAGGGGGTTTTATGAATGCTAATCCCACTCAGTACTTCTCTCGATTTGGCCTATATATCACCGCTGCTCCTCGTGTAGGGCTTGATCCTGCACCATTAAAGGCAATGGAAATGTTTTCAGTGACTTGTATGAGAGAAGGATTAAACCCTTTTTTTCCATTAATGAATTGTTATTTTCTAAAGATTCTTACTGCTTTATATAATATTTGTAGTTGATATCTGAGGGCCAAATCCTGAGCTGGTGTAAACTGGCATAGCTCCATTAACTTCCATAGGGCTTCACTGATTGACATGGGCTGAGGAGCTGTCTGTAGTTGTTAGCTCAAGAGATTGAACATTGCTGCTATATAAGATGTCCCCCATAACCATCTTGCAGTCAGTTAAAAAAAACAACAAAAACAACAACAACAACAACAACAAACACACATTTCCATCACAGAATGGAGCCCTTAAAGTTGGAATTTGAACAGCTAAAATGTGCTGGATTTTTACATAAACAATTACTTCTTAAAATTGTCCATATTCATCCACTAAAATGCATTCTTTTAGGCTGTTGATTAACCTCCACTTAGAGACTGTCCCAGATTTTGATTCCGTCCAGGTCACAGAGATAAGTAGCTTTCCTTGTTACACTCTTCAGGGTACCTGGCATCTGAAGTTTTCAAGTGTGGATGTTTTTAATGTGGAACTCCAGAAACCATGATATATACCACAGAATTGGAGAGATTCAGAAACCCCACCGCTTCAGATGGAAAGCTATATAGATCTTATGGGTTTTATTCTATAAACAGGAATCCAGGAGCTTCCTGATGGTTGCTGATTTAGAGGGAAGAAACCAATTAATAGTGTCCTGTAACAAATGTATATGACAGCACAGTTTCGATATCAACAGCTGGGAAAGGGCACATCAGTTAGTTTGCAAGTAAACACACCTGACAGTGAAAAGCAAAAGGACTTTTGCTGGCAACATACACAACAGATCAGAAGATTATACTCTAAGTGAGTACTGTGAAGTTAGATAATTGTTTCATTCATTCTAAAGAGCTGTAATCTCCTCTCAGAATACACCCATCCCTTTGAAGTCAATGGGAGTTTTGCCTTTGACTTCATTGTGGCTAGGATTTCACCTTATGAATTCAATGGGTTTTGGATCAGGGCCATAACAATTTAGACTGAAAATGACAAAAGCCCACTCTTATTTACCCTTTAGTGCACATTTTACATTAATCCTCCTCCATAACTTGGGAAATGTAGGGGCCTTTGTGAAATTCTAGTTTTCCTTAAGGAAGAGGATAACTTTTCCAGTGGTGAGAGTAGAAAACATAGCTCAAAAAAGAGGAAGAAAAGAGTGAAGATCCAGAATAAACAAGCAAATTACACTAATGCGTAATCACAAAAGTTAAAGAAATTTAATAAGAGCTATAGTAGGCGGGCAAAGAAAATATGGCCCTGGGAAGCTTTATCTTGCATTCTGGGACACAGCAAACTGCACTGATACATCAAATAACACAGGTTGACACAGACTTTGGCATTAGTAATATTTTCCGTAGGACAAACTGTCCTTGAAAAAGGTCTGCAAAGGACAATATGAAGCGTAACACCTTTCCTTCAAAATTAGACACGAGTCATCTTGATCCACATTTTTAAAGACTTTTTTTGAAAAACAGTATCATTTCTTTAAACAGCACCTTTCACTAGTATCAGTGTTTTATAATGTAACAAAAAAGAGTAACACAAAGCAAACACATGGGGTACCAATAAAAACTAATTATTCACTAGCTTAAAAATGTTTTGCATTAAATTTCCAAAAGAACAAAAAGAATAAGCACTATAAATTGCAATAAAGGAGGTACTTGTTATGGTCAGTTAATGTTTGTAAAACAATATTAATCAAACAGTGGATAACATTTGTGCTTTTGTGGTATTTTTAAATACACCTTTTGACAATTCCCTCCCCCACTATTTGGGTAGATCTGTGGTCAATTCAAGGAAAAGCAAAGCTTCTGAACCAAATTCTGCCCTTAGGAATGAATGCACATGACATTTAACTTCAGTGGGAATTGGGTGCAAATTTCTGTGGGCAGAATTTGAACTTGATTATTTTACAAGCTTTCTGTGCTTTGTTCCTTATCCCTGGTTCATAATGCAGTGCAGAGTTTAGAATCCATGTATGTCTTTGTTACTCTCCCTATAAAGCATGGTTATGAGTCACAGAAAAGTGACTATGTTAAAATGCACCTTCTCACTCAACTGCCTGCTGCATGGGTGTTTTCAGATGGTATTTCTAACATAAAATTTCATTCTTGTTAGCCATGCAGACTAGCACAGCTATAGGGTAGCCAGTTAGATTATTTTCCAACTTACATTTCCTGAATAACCTTCCAGGTACATTCTGCTCGCAGAATCTTTATTGCTGTTGGTGATGTACAAGAAAGAAAGAACCCAGCTTGAACTTCAGATCCCCAACTGAGTTTACCTCTAGAAAAAACACATCTTTTTACTTGTAAATGTGGGGAGCTTGAACCTGGGAGGGAATTTCTTTCTCTTCTGTCCAGGGCTGACATCACTGCAGGACTAGAGGGGAAGGAGCAGGGACAGATAAACTGTGATTGGTTATTTCTCTAGTTATCTCATGACAAGTTCTGTAATCTGTATTTACACAAAACTTCCACTAGCGACACAGTGAATGAGTTGACCATGTGCTTTTAAAGCTGTGAGCATTTTGCCTTTGATACCAAGGGAATGGCAAATCTTCTATACTTCAGAGCTGTCCAAGTCCAGAGATTCATTACTATAGAAAACCTTGAGAAATCAGTCACTGTAGCTCAACAGATTTAACATACAATGGTAACCGTGCTCCCATATTATAACATCTTTAAATAATTAACCTACACTGACCTTGACTTCTAAAATCAAACAACCTCTCTTTGGAGAGATATAGAGCTCAAATTTTGTACTTGTTAATGCAATACAGTGAGTCATAGAGATGTTCCATTGCTTTCTGCCTATCTGATCCTGCTGAGAAGATTATAGACGTTGTCTTGAGATCAAAGAAACAAGATCTTTTTCCAACTGAAGAACAAGGTTAGAAATACTACAAGTCAAAAATGTGCTATGCATCTCAACCTTCTTGTTCCAAAATGTTAAAAAATGTCACAAGACTCATTGTCAGGAATACAAAGCTTATCTGCAGATGATACCCACCTACACTGCAGCAGCCTACAATTGCTTAAAATAACAAAATAAAGGTTGATTCAAAATCCTTTTTCCTGGAACTGCAGGTGGTCGTTACACTTTCACATTCCTTCTGTGTCAAGTTCCAGGGCATATTAAAAATGGCCTCACTTTCAGGAGAACTCAGATAACAGTTTTTTAAAAAGAGAGAGCCAAAAGAAGTTGATATATATTTTTGGCTATAACAATTATGAACAAAACAAACACTAGTTTTCCTTTGCTTAAGTTGCTATACCTTTGTTGTTGGTTAATTTAGTGCTCCTGAAAGCAAAGACATTTTCACTATGGCCTAGATTTTGACACAGAAGGAATGTGAAAAGTAATGATAACCACTACAGCTCATTACTGAGATTTGAACTCTAGACCAGGGGTCGGCAACCTTTCAGAAGTGGTGTGCCGAGTCTTCATTTATTCACTCTCATTTAAGGTTTCACGTGCCAGTAATACATTTTAATGTTTACAGAAGGTCTCTTTCTATAAGTCTACAATATATAACTAAACTATTGTTGTATGTAAAGTAAATAAGGTTTTTAAAATGTTTAAGAAGCTTCATTAAAAATTAAATTAAAATGCAGAGCCCCCCGAACCGGCGGCTAGAACCCGGGCAGTGTGAGTGCCACTGAAAATCAACTCGCGTGCCGCCTTCGGCACCCATGCCATAGGTTGCCTACCCCTGCTCTAGACCTTTAACACCAAAGCACAGACTGACACCTCTTGAGCTAAGGAAGTAATGCCAGTTATTTGCAGCAGGAGGAAGTTATCCTTTATGTGGAGTACCCACACGCATTACAAGCATGGTGAGGGCACTTCCACACTTCTCAAATCTGACTTGTTACATCCTTGCTATTTCTGTACTGGATCCAGAAGTTCATGTCTGGGAACTGAACAAACAACTTTGATACCAGTCAAGAATAGGACTATATTTTAGTCAGACCTTTTGGAATGGTTTGATAGCTCAAGACAACGGTTCTTAGCTTGACCCATGTGATCACTAATTAGGATAGTGATTTTTGTTATGTTACATTTTGTGGAAAAATCACAGATAAGTTAAGACAAACTGTATTTGGTCTTTAATACTGGTATGTAAAAGCTTTTAATAATCTAGGCCCCAAGTTCTTGAGCAATCCTCTTTCACCTTAAGCCCTTGCCCCACTGTTACAATTTCTATTATTGTCTTTCCTTAATAGTTTTCAGTAGACTTCTCTCAAACACACACAGTATTTCTTCTGAATTTCACCAGTGGGAAGCTTTCCCAGAGTTCAATCCTTCCTATGCCTTCCTCTGTCTTCAAACCAATAAATTCCAAAGGGGATCTCCTCCAACTCCAGTATTGCCATGGCTACAAGTTCAAAAACCATGAGACAGACTTAAAAATAAAAGGCATCATTGACTTTACAATCATGAGGTTAAAGAAAAAAAATCCCACTCTTTTGAATCTGTCTCCTGATTTTTAAACTCCCTGGGGAAACTTTTTCCATTTTTGTGAATGCATTTCAGATTGACCATGAGATGTACGAAAAGCGCATATATGAAAAGGGGGCCTCCACCATTCCTTCTCAATGATGGCAAGGACATTTAACTTAATATCTCTTATTGCCCTCACCCTCCATGCATCGCTTGTGCATTCTCCCCTCCTCCACACATCCCCACAGAACCCTCTCCTCTCTTGTTCCCCTCTGATGAGTGCCTTGGGCTATGCCTCCTAGCCACCTCTCTCCCCTGGGCAATGTCTGCCCCCTTCCTCACCCTCCACTCAGGAAAGAGGAGAGTGTTTCTAGGCTAACAGGCAGCCAGTTTTAATAGCCATAGCATAAACAAAACAGAGGTGCCTGCCCTCTAATCAACTGAGGGTTTTTGGTAGCCAGACCCTGCAGATTCCAGGGCCAGAGCAATGCAGGAAATTTGACAAAGTCTGCCATCAGATACTTGTCTACCATTTGCCTCTGGTAGTTCCAACAATGTGCTAGCAGCTATCCAGACAGTGAAGGTGGCACTGTTCCATTGGAGTAAAGACTGAAATGAAAGTGCACATACCTCAGGGTAGAAATTGGAATGAAAGTAAAAGGTAGCAAGGAGTTCTTGACGTTCCCTCTGATTTCACTGGCAGTCCCTCAAATACAATCTCTACAATGTTATGCCCTATATGCCAACGTCAATTAACAGTCTTTATTGTAAATAACATTTATTTCTCTGGCAAGCAGTCTTTCCCGATTGGAAGTGCTCAACAAAGGCCACTAACATATTAGGTTGTAATGAAATAACATTTAAAATGCAGTCTGAGAAAAGGCTTCATCTTGGAATCTGATTAATGACCTAAAGCTGAAACAAAACACTTCAGCTATAATTTAAGGGTGAGGTAAATATACAACAGCAAAGCAAGTGTGAATTATCCTACAGTCATAAAGCCTGCTGTGAGAAGAGAGGACAAGCTACAATAACTCAGCGTGTTAAAGGTGAGATGAAAGGTTGTAAAAATAAATCAACAAAGACGGGGATAGTGTGAGATCCCAAACCATCAACAAAATGACATACTGGAGCTTTAAAATTACAAATAAATACAATTTAAAGTTAAAATGAAAAGGCATTTTCCCTTCAATTTGCCAAGACTCAATTCCAAGATTCTTTGCTTCTCCCAGAAGAGTAGATGACATCACAAACACCTAGGACCTATAACATACACTGACTTCTGGAGAAAGCAGGTGGCACTCAATATCTTATACATCCAGACTTCAATGGAGCAGAGAACTGCCTTTGGTGTCAGTGAAGCCTGGTCTACAGTTAAGTTTTGGCACCATAGCTACGTCAGTTGGGAGTATGAAAGAATCACTCCCCTAACCAACATAGCTATGTTGGCAAAAGTCCTAGTGTAGATGCAGTTATAATGGCAATAATGTCTTTTTGTCAGGACAGCTTATTTCATTCGAGGATTTAGTATAAGGCTATACCAGCTAACGAACTCTTACCAGTATATGCTACGTCTCTCCTGGGAGGGTTATACTGGCAAACCCTTTCTTATGTAGGCAAGGCCTGAGCCCATTAGCTATTGCAGGAGAAACACAGAATCCTGAACTCAGAAGCTGACCGGTACATAAAAGAAGATTGAAACAGTTAATTCAACTCTCTGCTCACAAAACACGTGACTGCTACAGAATGAGACCTCCTCAAGCAGCAGGCAGAAATAATGCTGCCTGGCATGGAATGGCAACTAGTATTATTTAATATTTGTATTACAATAGTATCTAGAGGCCCCAGCTACGATCTTTCTCAAACCAGCATAAATCAGGAGTCACTGTTGAGTTTAACATGCAAGATTGAGGTGGTCTGACAATCAGGTGAATGCTATTTTAAAGTCAATTCCGTTCTGCTTCTTCATTACTCTGCAGCCATGAGGAAAACGTGCTCCATTTTAGAATAAGTACGCCAATTTCAAAATTTGATTAAAACTGGAATGAAAAACAGAGTTCACAGTGGTCTCAAGCATCAGGACCTCTTCTTTGGTGTAGTTTAAAACTTAAAACCAGGGATTGTTAAATCCCATTTCACAGCATCTGATTCCAGGTGTTCTGAAACCGAGGGCAGTTTCTTCCCTTATTAATTTTCTAACTGATGGCAGGTTCTAGCAATGTGCTCCCATTATTTTTCCTTCTACTACTGCACGGTGATGGAAATCCTGCAGTGAGAATCAGATAAATGTCTTTTATTTTCCTGCCTCCTGCTGCTATTCTCTCTCTCAGAGCTGCAGTGGGAAACAAAACTTGAGCAAAGCAGCCTTCAAGAAATGTTGCATTGCCTCTTGCAATTTTACTATTGACAGCATTTTGCAGCCCAGTGTCTCAGAAGGAAAAGAAAAACCTCTTAATTTTCAGCTTCCAATTCTAATTCAACAGGGAATGCCATTTACCCATGGGACAGCCTCAGGGGGAAGCAAAAAAATGGAATCCTATCCCTCCCTGAAAGATCCGCAGCTTGCAGAACACTAACCATTTCTAAATTATAGCAGTGGCCCGATCTTCCTAACCAGTTTTCTGCCTTCCATACAGCAACTCGAGGCTGGTAGCTGGCTAGAGAAAAGTGAAATTCTAACTTCCACTTGCCCTATGGCCAGAAGGTAAAGGAAATGGTTATCTACCCTTATGAGAATTCAGGGCTGGTGCAAGGATGTTTCGCGCCCTAGGCGAAACTTCCACCTTGTGCCCTCCCCGAGCCCCGCAGCAGTTCCCCACCCCCCTGCCCTGAGGCGCCCCCCCGTGGCAGCTCCCCACCCCCCCCCCCCCCCGGCCTGGGGAGCTGTGCGGCAGCTCCCCACCCCAGCTCACATCTGATCCGCCTCCTCCCCGAGCACGCCGTCGCTGTTTCACTTCTCCCACCTCCAAGGCTTGCGGTGCCAATCAGCTCTTTGGCGCCACAAGCCTGGGAGGGAGAGAAGCAGAGTGGGGTGGCATTTCTCTTTCCATCCCATTTGGAAGCCACAGGTGTAGAAACAGGCAAAAATGAAAAGCAATGATTTCCCACACAACAGTAATAATAATAATTAATAACACTTTGGCCTTTATAGCATCTTTTATCTGAGGATCTCAAAGACCTTTACAAACCTGAATGACTTAAGTCTCATACATGCCTATGATGTAAGTGGATATTATCATCATTGTACATAGGTACAGAGAGGTTACCCTGACATGCTCAAGGTCACACAGCAAAGCCAGGCATAGTAACCAAACCTCATGATTCCCAATCCTGTACTCAAGCCATAACAGTATCCTTCCCCTCAGAAAATCTGCTGATCAACAGTTCCACCTGAACATCCATAGAGTAACATTGCATACAAACTGAGAGAGTCTTTCTGAAGCTCCTGAAAGTGATTCAGAATCAGAGATTTAAAACTGCACATCACAGCTGTAATGTGCTGTAGGTAATGGACAGACTCTCATCTTTTTAAACGTCTAGTGTTATATTAGATCCTTCAGGTTTAAAATTTGATTAATGATCAACACGCTAGATGTGATTTACTTCTTCTTTTGGGAGATCTTTCCGCCTCAGGATGTTAGTGGTTTTTAAATATTGCTGACAAGATTGATGTAACAGAACTGAGATAACTTAGTTGTGATGCCTTGTGGACTTCGCGTTGGATATTGTTATTTATCATAACTTCAGAATTCATAAAAAACTACATAATTATTTTTAGTCTCCTTCTAGCAAAACACTATTCAAAGCCCCTCACTCACTTTATATACTTCCCACCCACAATACATTTCTGTCAACTGAGAGAACAAGTCTCACTTGCCCACTCAAGCTTTCATTCCCTCTGATGTTGTACATGCACTCACAGCCAGAGCTGCAGCATCAGTCTATTTCTGTCTGTGAGAGGAATATTCTGCACTTTGAAATCTGATTTTTAAAAAGAGAGAGCGCAACTTTTTACAATAAGTATTTTTTAGTATTACAAAAACAAAAATGTGATTTCCTTGTCCTCCTTTCTGAAGCCCGGAGATGGATAATCATTCACTCTATGTTCAGTGCCCTTCCTGAATTGTTTCTTGACAAAACTTGATTAATGTTTTGCGATAATCTTTCTTTTTGTAATTAATGTGATTGGAAAGGAAAATGGGAGTTGTTCTAGAAACTGCATAGCCAGTTAGATTTAGCTGTATAGCAAAAGATTATAGGATCTTCTCACAATATGTCAGATAAAATGTTACCCACTTTTGTGGATCAGTAAGACAGGAGTTTAGCAGGAGAAAAAAATACAAATAAGCAACAATCTAATACGATATTTGTTGTATACAATGATGAAACTGCCCTACCTGACATTCCATTCAGATAGGATAATTCTTTCTTCATTAAGGATATTTCAATTTGTCAGCAATTGTTAGGAAACCTTTCACTCTCCCATTATCTGCTACCAAACAAAAAAGAAAGACAAAAATATATCTTTGGTGCCTACATTTAAAGAGACCACACTGCAAAATGTAGCCTTTGATGCTAATACCTGAGGATGTGATGACTACAAGATATAAAATAATAACTGGCTTGGCTGCAGTTTACAAAACTAGAACACTAATAGAATATTTCTTTGTATGGGATTCCTTCCACAATCTCCACTGGAGGGCAAATCCTTCTGGTATACAAGTCTGCATTCTAATTAGATCGGTGCATCAGGAGGATAAGCGTTATGATTATTATTCTTCAGAGAAGTAAGCAAGCCGAGTTTCTAACAGATCCTGTTAGTGTTGGGGACAACAAGGGGGAGGGAAGGAGCAACAAGCAGAGGAGCTTTAACTAGTTTCAAAGCTGTCATTGGGGAGCATTTAAAGGGCATTATCAGTTAGGAAACAATACAAGTTCACCATGGATAGCATGTAGGAAATATTCTAACTTACCTGTTCATGTGGGAAATATCAATTATTAAGAGGACTACAGCTCTACTAAGCTAAAGGGAAGCCTGTGCTCTTAGGTGAGTAATGAAACCCATAAAGAGAGATGCATGAAACTGAACTGGGCCAAAAGTCCTGAAGATGAGGGGTATAAATCATCACAATATGTAAGGCAACAAATGTCTTCATGACAGATTTGGATTCCATATCACTGATCCAGGGAACTTGCTTTTGGGGGTAATCCAATACAAAGGAGTATTGCATTCAAGTTAATTTTATATTTGAAGAGTACAGACATTGTGACGCTGGAAAACCAGGTGCCAGCCCTTGCCAAGGTTGTAGGCGTCAGATGATCACTGACAAAATCATAGCTGGAAACCAGACCAGCTCACCTGTATGTTAATATTGTTCAGGATAGTTGCTGAGCTTGTTAGAATGTGTTTAGACTCTATAAAATGCTCATAAGTTGCTGCATGCATTAATCTTACCTGTAATGCCTGTAGCCCACGCTATAAGGTAATATGTAAGGTTTGCTTTATAACTGTAAAAATGCCTGCTCTGCACTTGTGAATCTAGGCAAGAAAAGTGGTGCCCCCACCAATACAGAAGAACTATCAAGACTAAATGGGCCAGTGTGAAACATCACAACACAAAGGCTGGTTTAATGACCCTTTTACACCCATAAAGGTGCTTTTGAGAAAGCACATCCCATCAGCTTGAATTCTGGAAGAGGGAAATAAAGATAGCTAACATGAACACTTTTCATCTCTTTGCTGTTTGGACAAGGGCTGGAGCTAAGAAACAAAAAGCAGAGATCCCCAGCATCAACCTGGGTTAGCCCTAAAAAGGCATTCAGTGTTGGCAGATTACTACAGCTTTGTCACCTTTTGTAACCATAGACTGAACTCATTTGTGCATATATCTTGCCTGCTTTAACCTATAAATAATTCTCATTTCTTTTTCCTAGTTAATAAATCCTGAATTCATTTTCTATAGCATTGGCTACCAGCATTGTCTTTGGTGTGAGATCTAAGGCACAAATTGATCTGGGGTAAGTGACTGGTCTCTTGGGATGGGGAGCAACCTGAATATTTTGTGATTTTTGTATAAGTGACCACTTATCACTAAATCCAGCTTGCCCGGGTGGCAAGATAGACTGGAGTGCCCCAGGGGACTGTCTGTGACTCCATGGTAAGACTGTTACAGTGATCTAGGAGTTCACATTTGTTACTGGGTTGGTGCAGTCTAGTTATAGAACATATCACCAGTTTGGGATGTCTGCCCTGCTTTTTGACAGTCTGCCCTGAGGTTGGCACTCTGGATCGTGAGCCACTCAGGACAGCGTGACGGACATATTTTACTTTTCCATCCAGGAGCTTGCTGTAGTTAACACAAGGACGTTGTGCAATTACAAACAGGATGGGAGATGGCCAGTGAGAATCCCTCTGCATAGACCACACCACGTTAAATACGAGAGCACCTGTGTTGTATAAAGCACAGACAATTCTTGAGAAGCCCGCCAAATGGCAAGCATGTCTCACATTCTCCTTCATTCACACACACCTATGCTGTCTTCCTTTTCTCTCACTGCAGGGGATCTATCTTGTGAACCCTGTTCACTCCTACAAATACAGGTACAGTTTACCAACTGAGAAGGTGTTAGTTACATAGAAGGTGGATAAAAAACAATTATTAAAATAAAAACATCAGAATTTTTAAATTTAAATTAAATACATTTTTTCTTTTAAAAATAAACCCATTTAAAATTAAAATCTAGGTTATGACAACCTATCTTAAGGCCTAAACTTACTATGACATATTACAATAATTAATAAATAATAATATTATGCAGTACACGTTTGCCGCTGAAGTTTTAAAGAAAGTCAGATCACTGAACTGGTGGAAATCACTGGCTAAACATCTGGAACCAGAGTTTGTTGAAGTGTTAAACCAGCTTTTGATAGCAGTTGTCTCTTCTGCAGGTGCAGAAGAAATATTATCTTCATTTCAGTTTATTAAACTAGCTCAGTTCAATGACTAGTTCATTCAAAGTTGAGAAATGGACTGGGAACTGAAAAAGCAAGGAAGCTTATTTTTGTCTTCGAATCCATGAATAGAGGGTGAGGATGAGATCTACTCATTCTAAAATCTTGACAGATATGGTGACCAGAAACAGTCACTTCAATTCACTATTTCCTTTGTCTAATAATTCAGTTAGTTTTAAATGATTTTTGATAAACTTACTTTTCCCCATATGTATCCAGCACATTAAAAGGTAGTTTTATTTAACTAATAAACATTTAAAATGCTGGTTTTGTGCATATTTAATTGAATTCCAATTTCTACCCATATAGAGGGTTGACACAAATCACAAGGAAAAAATTAATAATCTAGTAAATAGGAAATGCATCATTCACCATTTGTAACATAAAAAATTAAGAATCTGAATAAATGTAAAACCATATAATTACATACATAAACGTATATAGATGAGCATATACTCCTGTTTAGCAAAATGCATTACATGTACCATAAAAGCAATATTTTGTTGCAAATCAATGTTTTAACAATTACCAACCAACAAGAATCAACCTTTCTTTAGGAAAATACCAAAAAAGTAAAAATGCAAATAGAAGATTAAAATCAATTATTTAAGTAAAGAATTCCTGCCTCCTGATTTAAGTCATCATTAAAATTGGTAATTTAAATAATTTTGATTCAAATCAATCCACCCTGGTTGCATAGTGATTGTAGGGAGCCAGGGCAGCCTCCCTCCAAATCAGAGGGTAAAGAACCACTCTCTCAGCCTGAGGGGGCGGAGCCAGGCTAAGCTTACTCCACCCCCTGGAAGAGAAGGGATGGAACGGGAGGTATAAAAGGCCAGGCTCTTAGCCCCGTCAGGGCAGCACCAGGGAGGGAGACAGACACAGACTGCCGGCTGTTCCCTGTAGACCCTGCTGCCGAACCAGGGGACGCCCTGGACCAGGGGAAACCTGACCCAGAGGAAGGACTCGGGCTACCAGGACTGCCGGCTGCAGAGTACCCCGAAGAACTGGAGGAGCCGGGCAGCGACCCGAGCCCGAGTGAGCCCGACACTGAGGGGGAGCTGGAGCTACTGGTGGCTGAATACCCTGACAAGTTGGAGGAACTAGAGGGACCCACTTGAGAGACCAGGTAGGAAGTAGCCCAGGGGCAGAACTGGACAGTACGGTGAGTTAGTGTTTGGTCAGCACGTTGCGGACGGATCCCCGCTGACTCAGTGGCAGGACCCTCTTCTCCTGCCACTGTCAGGGCCCTGGGCTGGAACGCAGTGGAGTTGGGTGGGCCTGTGTTCCCCTACCCCTGCCACCCATGGCAGAACCCTGATAAAGAGCTGAGGACTCTTGATGGCGCTCCCCAGCCTGAGGGGCATGCCACGGACTCTTGCCGGAGCTCCCTGGCCTGAGATGCGCGCCACAGACTCCTGAGTCGTGCCAACTGCGACAGCACACCTCCCTCCGCTAATTCCCTGTCAACGGAGAGGTGTGACCAAGGCCTTTTGGCAAGGCAGTAGCTCCCCACCGTCCCCCAGCAGCTCAGCGGACCAACTGAGACCTTGATACATGGATATTGAAAAAGTGTTCTAATTCTCAAAATCTTGTGGGAAGCTTGATATTTACTGTGCAGCCAAATGGCTGATCAGATATCAGGCAGCTGCACTGCATACATTGTTAAGGGCAGAGAAAGGTACGCTAAGGAAAACTTTATCTTTAGTTTCTTAGTACTTCACGTTCCATTTGTTAAGAACCTTAGGAATAGTTCATTAAAACTCTGTGATTGAGCTCCTTCAATGCACTTTAGAATGGTTCCTGAATGCATGGTTGACTAATAGACTAATTATAAAGGCTAATTAACTAATTATAAAGTACATTTGTAAGTTGTACCCTAGAGAGAGTGACAAAGAACTTGCTGACTAGTACTGATTTCAGAGAGTTTGAACTACAATCTAAGGGCCAAAGTTTTAAAGGTTTTTAGGTGCCTAATAATTTATACAGGTATTTAGGCAACTAAACATACAGAGAAGTACCTAGTGCGATTTTCAAAAACACCTAGAGGCTAGATTTACAAAGAGGATTTAGGTCAGCTCTGGGTTAGGCCCCAAGCTGCCAATGTATTATATGGGGAGAATTAGGTGTTAAAGGACTGGATTCCCAGAAGCCAGCAAGCTGAGCAGGGAAATTCCTAAGCTAGCCAGAAGTGAAATGCAGAGGAAGAGACTGGGCACAAGGCCCAGATCCACAAAGGGACTTAGATGCCTAATTCCCATTGATTTGGGCTTTAGGCACCTCCCCATCTGCTCAGGACTCTCAGATGTTATCTCCAGTTTCCAACAAGAATAGGCTTTGGGAATACACTGCAATCTCTAAGGGCTTGTCTACACTTACAGTGATGCAGAGGCGCAGCTGTACTGATGCAGCTATACTGCTGTAACGCTCAGTGAAGACGCTACCTATGCCGATGGAAGAGCTTTTCCCCTTGGCATAGGTACTGCTCCTCCCCGACAGGAGAAGCCCTCTCCTCCTCATTATTTACCATCTCCCAATCTTTGTGTCATCTGCAAAGTTTCAGCACTGATTTTAGCATTTCTTCTAGGTCACTAATAAAAATGTTAGTGTAGGACCAAGAAATGATCCCTGTGGGACCTCACTAGAAACACACCCACTTAATGATTCCCTGTTTACAATTATATTTTGAGACTTGCCCATTAGTTTTTAATCCATGTAATGTGTGATTAATTTTGTATCGTTCTAGTTTTTTAATGAAAATACCATGCAATACAAAGCCAAATGCCTTACAGAAGTCTATTACATCAGCATTATTATCATTATCAACCAAATTGTAATCTGATTAAAAAGAGCATTTAAACAACTCAGCTCAGATTCTTGGGTCTGTCAGAATCCATTGTATCCAGGCCCTTGGTTAATAAAGAGAGGTTTTAAGTTTCCTCTCCAAGCAATTTTTTTCCTTTGGTGAAAATATGAATTATGGCCAGGTCTCCAAGCCCTCTATCATACCTTCATAACAAATTCAAGAGTTAACACCACCAATGTAATGAGCTGTGTGTACCTGAGGAAAAGCCTCAGTCTTATTAAAGTTTTTGCTTTTTTAAAGACATTTAGTCTACCCAGCTGGTGATGCTGGGTTTTGGAGTTTGAGTTTTTTGAAAGTCATAGTTTATTTCTTACCTGCAAATGTTATTTCTCTGCTTGACAAGGTCAGTCTCTAGCTGTGGTTTTGCTTTCAGCATATTTGTACAGGCACAATTGGTTAACTGAAACAGTAGAATTTTTGAGCACTGATATAAATTGTCTTGAGGCTCCCATTAGCTTTCCTGGCATGAATGACATTATTTATGAGAAGAGATTACAAAATGCAAAGTGAGACACCTGACTGGAAATTGGATACAGAATAATCAAATCTCACTCAAGCTTAAAGGGAACAACTTTTATCAAAAAAGTGCAAATTACAAATGATTAGCAGAGATTCTCCTCACTAGAAAGATGTCAGAAGTAGCATAGCAAATAAAAAGTGAACCTATTAATGTAACTGGTAATGGAACAAAACTCACTCTGATTAGCATAGGCTTTAGTAGAAAATTTTAATCCAATCAGAAAGAAGATAAGGTGAGTACTTAGAGACTGACCATGTTCACCAGCGAAATACTATTCACAGGTAAGAAAAGTTATTTATTCTCCAAAAGGAAAAGTCATTCTCTAACTAGATGGGATCTGAGTAGGTTCCTTCTATATCATATGGTGATAGGACTCCTCAAGAATCCAGGCTACAACAGTTCTGCAGCAAACTGCACCTGCAGAGGCATATGTGTTTACTGTGTTCAACATCTTGTATAACAAAAGTGTGGGCAGAGGATCATACAGCAGCTTCATAGATTTGTTGAAAAGAAACTTCCCTCCACCCTCATTCAGATAACTAATTATTCAAGAAAAAAGAACAGGAGTACTTGTGGCACCTTAGAGACTAACAAATTTATTTGAGCATAAGCTTTTGTGGGCTATAGCCCACTTCTTCAGATGCATAGACTGGAACATATAGTAAGGAGATATATATACATACAGAACATGAAAAGATGGAAGTAGCCACATCAACTCTAAGAGGCTAATTAATTAAGATGAGCTATTATCAGCCAGAGAAGAAAAACTTTCATTACACAGATTGAATCTAGTTCCCCATGTTAAGTATCCTCACACCTCTTGTCAACTGTCTGAAATGGGCCATCTTGATTATCACTACAAAAGTTTTTTTTCTCCTGCTGATAATAGCTCATCTTAATTAATTAACCTCTTAGAGTTGATATGGCTACTTCCACCTTTTCATGTTCTGTATGTATATATATCTCCTTACTATATGTTCCATTCTATGCATCTGATGAAGTGGGCTGTAGCCCATGAAAGCTTATGCTCAAATAAATGTGTTAGTCTCTAAGGTGCCACAAGTACTCCTGTTCTTTTTGCGGATACAGACTAACATGGCTGCTACTCTGAAACCTGTAATTATTCAAGAAGCAACTGCACTTCTTATTGCTATGGGACAAGGCTCACCTCAAGTGACATACATTTTAAGAATACACATTCTAATCCCTATGGATAGCAAATTCCTATGCCCCTAGTGTCCTGCCCTTTCTTTGGCCATCTCTCAATTTAGGTCATAGGCCTTCAGACATCTAAGATGTGGAGCTTCATTGGAAAGAAAATGTCATAAGAAAGCCAAGAAGGATAATCTTCTGACTGGTAAAAATCTGTCAGGCAATCTTGCACAAGAGGTGTCACAAAAGGGATGAGACCATGTACCACTTCAAAAATGAGAAAGGGAAAAACAATAATAAGATTCAGGAATACTTACTCTAAGAGACAGAAATGCTGCTGCAGCCAGTTGCAAAATAACTGGAGCTGCCCGTCATTGCCAAATTTAAAGGGCCAGCTCCAGAAAGGCATGCTGGGAAAGGTTTCCTATAAGACAACAACTTTATACTGAAGAGAGCCGATAGGAACCAACTAGTCACCAAGAAAATGCTACTCTGGGAAGGATTTGTTCTGTGCTTACCATCATTATATCACAATGTAAGACAGCTTTGGCATTTGGAAAAATATAAAGAGAGGTGTGTAGGAAAGGGTTACCCTCACACAGAGTCTTAAGGTTTAAACATTTTATAGTCTTAAATAAAGCATCACAATGGCCTGCTGGACAAAACTGAGCCATCAGATGTGATTTATCAGCTGAACAGTTGGCTGTGGTAGATAGCCTGGAGAGAAAACTGGCTTGCCTAACAGAATTCACTAGGGCCCACTATCCTCAAAGGTACTTAAGCACCTAGCTCCTATTGAAATCAATGGGAGATAAGCCTCTAGACAGCTTTGAGGATCTGGGCCTGGAAGGTTAAGAGGTAGCTCCTTTTACTTCTTTGCTCTTTAATGCTTATGTAGACCCTTTACTTGGAGTAGAACCATTCCTGTCCCCCAACCAGACAAATGTGTATCGCCTTTTAGAAGAGACCAATCAAGACTGGGCAGAGATGTGCCCTTTAATGAATGAAAGTCCTGAAGCCACCAGAAGGAGAAATGTTTCACCTGGAAAACATTACCTATCATCTCATTTAACCTAATTGGAGCCTGATCATATCTACGCAGAGAAAACACTGAGGCTTACTGCTAAATCAATGTCATACAAAATATTAATGCTACAACCACTTCCTCCATTATTGCAGGTCATTTGGCTGCATTGTGTGAACCCTGCAGTTGTGATCTTTGTTTCCTGCCCGTGATGCCCAGGGTTTGTTCTATTAGATATGGTGACCAACAAGGATCTTATAAGACTAAATGTAGCGCTCATCATCCCCCTTTACTACATTTTGACAGAAAAGTACAGAAATATTTCTGTGGAATTATTACTTTTTTGTTGCTAATAACACAAAGTAGCCATGTGCTGCAAGAGGGAGCTTTATTATCCATACATACATATGTAATTCTCCCTGAATTCCATTATAATTTCAGATACTAATGTTTGTTGATTTCCTGATTGGACATGGACTGGAACTTCGTTAGTGCTCTATGGAATCTCACAATTTGTTCTCCTAATCGAGATCCTTAAAGAAATGTCTAAATGACCTTAACAGAGGTACAGTTCAAGCAGTGGCTGTATCTGATTAATCTTTTAGCCCGCCAGATTTGCAATACCCCATATTTCCCCTGTCAACATGCTGTTTCTGTGGCTCAGACAAATACATTTTGATTTTACAGGAACCCAATTTGTACACACCTATGAAAGGTCAAATATTAAAAACTGATCACCCTAAATTATAGCTGCAAATACCTCATTTGCACTTACAAAATGGGTAATTGTATGAATAAGTACACCTTTGCATACACAATTTGTAAGTACAGATGTGAAATTTAGAACTACAATTTCATTGGCCAGTTGGAAAATTTAGAATATAATTTACATTGATGATTATAAACGAGACAATAATGGTTTGGATTTTCTGTTATTCAAACTCATTTACAACCCTTTTGAATTCAATGATACTTTAAGAACTCTAATATGGATACTCTAAATCTGAACACTCTTCTTTTCTCTGTGAAAGAAATCAAGTACATCTACTTAGGTCTAATCCTTTTTTCCTTTCAGCAGCAACCTCTGTCACAACAAAGAACTACAAGAGAGAACTTACCTACCTAAATCTGTGCTGAGTAGTAGATTTTGACAAAGCTTCTTCTAAGTGTTCTAGTTTTCTATTTGTACTTCACTTTAGTCTTAAACACCAGGTTTTCTTGTGCTCCTTTGTTTTTTGGTTTGTTTTTTTTTAGATCCATGGTGATGTTTAATGATGTTTAGCCTAAGTCAAATTGAAATCCATTCAAAATAATTGGCTTACAAAACTAAGCTGTCCATCAGCTTTAGAAAAAGGAGTTTGCTCCATGCCCACAACTCATTGAATTCCACTAATCCAATGTTACCATGAATGTTTATCATTAAAAATCTTATCTATGTCTTTAAAAAGATGGGTTTTCATATCATTATTTAAAACATATGGTTCGAAATTAGTACTCCATTGCCAAAGTTATAATATTATTAGCTGCCTTACATTCTTTTTTCAGCAATCAGGATGTCCTTAATTACGGTGCTGATAAGGGATATGTGATGGCCTACAGCGTTCCCTTTGGGCTATTACAGAAAAAACAAACCCTCTAAGGTCATGTGCAGTAAGGTCTTAATGCATAAGGCAGGCATAAAAACATGCATAATTCATTCATGAAAGATTAAAAAAGTGAATGCTGTCAGCCCTTTAAGGAGAGGTAAATGCATCTTTTATCTCCTCAGGTTATTTTTGTCCTGCCCATTTTTCAAACACGACTCTTCTTTGAGCTGTCTATTCCATTAATAGCTATTCTGGATGGAAGTATGGCTGGATCATATCTCGCTTTATCCTCTGCATGCTCCATGGGTGTGAATGCACTATAAGCAGACTTATTTGCCCATCTAATGTTCACGGTTATATAGTTTAGCTTATGTATCTATCTATCATGTTTCATAGTGTCCATAAAATAAGATTTACTTTGCCTTTCCATAAACTGCTGAGCTGAACCCTGGAAGACAGAAGGGCTGCTTTTCTGGCAGACACGTTATGCTAGGACTCTTCTCACAATAAATGTTCAGTGGAAGGTTGTGGGGAAAAACTTGACTCACCTTGCTGACCTATTCATACTGATTTACCAAGACATGAAAGTTCATTTGGATGGAAGTCTGTGTGTGGGGTTAGGGACAAGAGGGGCAGCAGTAGGATGGATATTTTTGCCAGCTCCCTCTGTCCTTTAACCAGAAATCCATGAGACTAAACAGGGCCTAAAACTCATGGTATACAGTAAAATGGCCTCAGATGCTATTCTCTCTCCCATGGGATCCTCCACCCTCAAAAATGGTCATTAAACGCCCTTGCTATTTTTGTGTTTCTCTACATCATTTAATAAATCTGCTGATTTATGCACTGGTGTTAGCCTGGGAAACAAGGAGAAGCTTGGAATGGAACATTTTTTGATACTGGAAGATAATTAATTCAGAGCTAAATTTGGGATGACACATCACATGAAATGGGACTACACAAGAGAATGATGAAACCTGGACTGTAGCGAGCTTCAGGGAGAGAATGAAGAAGAAGCCAAGTACTAAGAGTGAATGAATGCCGGAGCAGGTGGATATTAGCTCAAAGAAGCCAGTATAGCAAACATTTTGAAAATAAGAAGGGTAACCCTGACCTGGATTTGGAAGCTAATGCAAATTTTTTAGGGTTTGCATGAAACAGTCCTATTGTGTTAGGATTAAATGTTTTGACTTTTGTATTATAAATACATATAACACAAGTCAAAACAAAAAAGTCAAAAATAAATATTTTGATCTTATCAAAACAAAATGTTTCAATAATTTCCCATGAACATATTGGATAAGTAAATTTGTTTCCATGAAACATTCTGAGTTTGTTGAATCAGCATTTTCTGATGGAACACTGTTTCATTGGAAAATTTTCGACCAGCTCTAGTTAAAATGTTACCATGTTACTAGATTTTCCATAATGTCTGAAGAGCTTCTGTGTTCCAGTTATTCCTCGGTTCTATAACAGCTTCTTATGGGCTGTCAATAGCCAGCACAAGTTGGAGGTTAGTGGATTCTCTAACTTGCCACACAGGTCAGAATAGATTCAATATGCTGTGTAGCCACCTCTTCCACTCATCTCCACCCCACTTGGGTCCTGTGCTGACCATAGTTCGGGTGGACTTGAGGATTGAGGACTACACATTTTAGAAAGTAAGATTATTAAAAAGTAGGGCTTAAATCTTCATCTTATATTAAGAAATAGTTTAGAAAAAACATTCCTAACATAATGTTAAATTAATTGAAGCAATAAAATGCCAAAAACATGCTCCAAATTAAGGGAAAGAGTAATTTTAATGTATTATTAGTAGTATTTCCATACAGACCCTTTAGATGCACATGGTGCTTTTCAGAGCATTTTTAAGTGTTATAGAATGAATACATGCCACTGTACTGCCACTCTGGAAATAAATTTAATTGTGATAAATATGTTATTGTTGGAGATTTAGAAATACTGCTAATTAGACTGTAGGCATGAAGCATTATTCAGTAGAGACTAATTAGCATCTCAATAAGTAATAAATTCCCCAGACCTCTTCCTGAAATAGACGTTGATAGCCCTATTCATTTTATTTTTGACTTTTTCGAAGTACAACATTCAGAGGGGGAAATTATTATTTGGTAGTTATCTGCCTTAAAATAGTTAAATAATATCAAAGATAGGTTGTAACTGAAATAATCTGCTATTCTCAGGGGTCTTTTTTTAAAATAAATACATTGAGAATCTTCAGAAAGGAAGTTTCTTTTGAAATAATTACTTGTAATCTACGTTTACATACAGTATTCTATACTACTATAACATTTTATTTGCTTTTGTATCAGTCATCTTTACTTTGTTCTTTGGTCTGGATGAAGTTATTATACACGTGTGCTGTATCACTCCATAGTCTACATACTATTAGCGGTGGAAGTAACAAAAGTCCAATTTACCTGTAATGATGGGTACATACAGAAGTAACTCCTACTCTGTGCTTTCCAGGAACTTACACAACACCACTGGAATAGCATGTCTAACTATGTTCCATTCCTGGTCCTGCCACTCATTTGATATATCCCTTTGGAAGTCTCTGACTCGCTATGTGCCTCAGTTTACCCATCTATAAAATGTGTATTAAAATATTCATTTTACATACAGTAGTTCCCAGGGATATTGAGGGGCTGAGTTAATATTTATGTAAATGCTTTGGAATGGTGCAGTATGAGAAACAATATGAATACACAGCTATTTCTATTTTCCCGGACCTAATTAGACTTGATTTTCAGAGGTGCTGAGCACCTTCAACTCCCACTGATTTCAAATGGAGTTGTCGGTACTCCGAATTTCTGAAAATCAGGCTCATTACAAGTAAAAAAAAAAAAAAATCTAACTCACAGGTTCTTGATCCCAAACACACACCGACAGCACTCACACTACTTTGGTCACAGGTGAAGGCCATTCTTTTTCAAAGAAAAATAAGTTAGTAAAATGGACGAAGCTCAGATTCAATAAACTAAACATAACATGTAGTCTACAGTATTTTAAGGTGTCAATAACTTAAATTCACTAGTATGGGCCTGATTCTGCAAGGTACTGAGCATCTTCAACTCCCACTGACCTTAGTGTGAGTTGAGGATACTTACCACCTGACAGGATCAGGCCCTATGTGAACTAAGTACTCCTTTCAGGATAGTCCTTTGCCTAAGAAGATCCTCCCACTACAGTGGACTAGACACTAACCCAATCAGCGTCCATCAGACTGTGCTCTCCCTTACATAACAGGGTAATTTTGGTTCTAATGTTTTATACCATAATACCAAGTTCTATTTATACTATGTTACATGATTCATGAAGAGATCACAAAATGCTGTAGGGTTATGGTAAAAATAGTAATTGAAATAATCGTGGCTGTGTCGAGGATTACATTGTGTGTGCCTATGAAATCCAGAACCAGGGTGTGCTAAGCCAAAGTTCTATCAATATTTTTCTTGATTTGTCAGGAAAAAGGTCAGGCTGCCACCAGTAGTGCAGAGTCTAGGAATAGTTACTTGACTGATTAGGTGAATGAAGGGAGCAAACAGGATGAGAACTTGAACTCAGGTCGATCAAACACTCAGGTGCAGTTTCAGGTTCCCGCTAAACAACCAGAAAGGAGACAACACTATCTGAAAAATCAATCCGTCACAAGCTGGTGGAGACACCAGTGTAGAAGAAGTGGGATAAGGAGTTATAGTGTGTTCACAGTACAGGCAGTCCTCAGACTTATGGCACAATTGGTTCCTGAAAATTGTGTCATAAGTTGAAACATTGTAACTCGGAACCGCAATACACTCCATTGCGGGACCCAGTGTTGTAAAGTCGAAACCAATTGTTGTAAGTCAAATCAGGGTGTCAATTCAGAATCATCGTAAGTCGAACATTATAAAGTCAAGGACTACCTGTATGTAATAACTGCGCTACTTGGTGCATTTTCATAAGATGTAGGTGATACACAGAAGACTGTACCAGCCAAACAGGAACTTAGTGGCTTTTGAACATTTTACCCAAGTGACTTAGGCGCCTAAGTTCCATTAACTTTTGTGACGGGGTGTACCTGGCCTTTGCGGCTCCCTACAGGAAGCCCCACAGTCCTACCACACATTGCCCCAGGAAAGAAGAAGTGTTGGTGGGTTCCCCAGGCCTGCCTCGAGAGGTCTCATAGAAGCAACAAATCAGAGGCCAGCAAGCTCAGATAAAAGGAGCTGCAGGTCAGTTCTTGGCTGGGACCAGAGGGGCAAGGAAGGGTGCTCTTCTCTGTCTAGAGGACCTTGAGGGATAACTAGAGTTTATTTATGGCTGCATTTGCTTAAGCTGGGTTTGCAGGGAGAGAGAGGACCTAAGAACTTAAATAAGGGTGAAGTTAAGAGAGGCCTGGTAGGGTAAAAGCAGCACTGAACTGAAATTGAGCAGTGCATAGCTGCTGTTTATAGGGTTCCTGGGTGGAACCTGGCGTGGTGGGCGGGCCAGGGTTCCTCTACCAACTACAGTGGCATAAACCCCAGGAGGATGCCAGGGCCTATTTGAGAGCCTGAACAAAGGGCTGAAGATCCACCAAGGTTGGCTGGCAGCTCGTAGGTGGTGCCGGGGTGAGTACCACATCCAGCTGCTAGGAGGTGCTCAAGAGGTGAGTGCCCCGTTACAACTTTCAATAGCACTTCAGCACCTAAGTCAATTAGGCACTTTGGAAAATTTTACCTGTCAGTTGTTGTTACAGTATAAAAATGATATTAAGAATAATCAATTTCTGATAAGTATTTTTCTGTTAGGAAACTATGTATTTGATTCCAATAACATCTTTCTCTTCCTGTCCTCTCTTTGTCCCCAGTGTTTCAGGATTGTCTTACTCGGAAGAGATCTGGCAATATGCATCCATGATCTCCAGGCTTGATTACTGCAACGCATTACAGCCTTGACTTAGGAAAGCATTCCTCTTCAGGACAACACATAGGCATGTGCTTAGGTCCTACTGACATGCTTAGGTGCTTTCCAGGGCCTATAGCTAGGAACAAAACTATCCACCCTAAAACACATGGTTCAGAATGCAGCAGCCCATGTGTTAGCAGCATGCAAAGACGGATTGTCTAGTGCTTAGGGTGCTAGTCTCAGACCTGGGTTCAGTTCCTTGCTCTGCCACAAACTTCCTGTGTGACCTTAGGCTCATTACTTAGTCTGTCTGTGCCTCAGCTTCCCATGAACGGGGATAACACCACTACCCTACCTCACATGAATATGAGGAGAATAAATACCCTAAAGATTGTGAGGTGCTCAGATACTAGGGGAATGTGGACCACACAAGTACTAGGTTAGATAGCAGAGGTTCACAAGAGCACATCATTCTAGTACTCTGCTCAGCCCCTCCTCTGAATAGAATCTAGTTCCAGGTCTTTGTTTTAATATTCAAAGCCCTCTACAGGATTGGCCCTAACAACGTGTGAAATCATCGCTTCCCCAAGACCTCGCCCTCCATCAACCAAAGGGGGAGGCTTGTGAGTGCAAGGGATAGAACGTTCCTGGGAGACAGATCTAGACTGTGGAATTCAATCCAGGCAAGAAATAAGAATGGATCACAGGCCTCATTGTATTCATAATTTAATGCAAACCTCATCTCTTTGACATAGCTTTTCTACAATAAGCTCTCCCCACTGACTTACATACACAGTTCAGCACATGCTTCTCCTAGAGGTGGAGAAGGGAGCGGGAGTAAGAGAGACTTTTGTTTGTAGCTATGTTTTTTCCACTTGGGATATGCTCAGATACTAGGAAGAGGAGAGCTATTTAAATCCATAGCTACAGAAAGATTAATAGGGTATATTGTCTGGAAAAAATAAGGATGTCTTGGCTGTAATGATCTGTACCAAAACCTCCAAGTTTTTTAGTGTGCATGTGCCTTAATCTCCAACTCCAAAAGAAGGCAGTTTTAAGACCCAGACCTAAAAACTGGGGGCATAGAGAGAAAAGAGTGAGGGAAAAACTACAAAACCCACAAAAGTAAACTACCTTGGACAAACGAATTTAAAGAATAATGATCAGAACATTCTCAGCTAATGAAAGCCACCTCAGTATGATTTGATAGGTGAGAGTGCAGTAACCATATATTTTTGGGTCAAAATTCATGAAAATATTTAAACAATGCCACAAAATGTCATAGTTATTATCATCAATGTCAGATGAAATATCCAAAATCAGTAAGTAGGGTATGGCAACATAATCTCATGCTATTAATAAACCATTCCAGACCTATAACAAGACAGTTGCAGTACTCAGTAGCGAAACAGCAGGACTGAAACTTTGGGGGAAATGTCATTTCAGGACTAATAGAATTGTCTGGCTTCCATTTTTCTGAAAATGTCTAAAATGTCTGGGAAGTGATTTACATAGAACAGTTTTTAAATTTATTGAGAAACTATACACATTTTCAGATTTTAAAGTTAAACAGATTACAAAAGTGTAACAAATACAAGTGACCAAAAAATCTAAAAGGCTTGAGGTCAGAGATTTGTAATAAGGAAGCACATGATTGTATGGAAATCAGAAATCTGTAAATTGATGGGATACATTTTGCTAATAATCACTGATTATACGACCACAATGTGAACAGAAAATGGCAGAACAGATGAGTAGAAATACCAGTGTGGGGGAAAAAACAGGATACACAAATTTTGATGTCTTACAGGAGCAAGAACAGAACAACAAGAGTAAAACACACAGGTTTGAACTAATGAAACAAAATAATCAATAAGATGCTGTGAAAAAGAAGAAACCTAATGCGAGACATACAAAAGATGAACAATGGGGAAAAAGATCACTCTTGTAAAGCTCCTCAACGGACTTGTTAAGAGTTGCTAATTCACAACCCGCCTGGACCCTGTGGTCTGTGGATCACAGTAAATAACTTGGAAAGGAGCCAACAGAATACTGAGATTTAAAATGACTACCCAAAAGGCATAGGTAGCACTCCAGCTGCTAAAGCCACAGGAATACCTTTGCTCTCTTCTTTCTTTTCCCACATTGCCTGTTTTAGTTAACAGAGTGGAAAGAGAGAAGGAAAGCCAAAGTCCTAAAAATAGTTTATCACTTACCCACAAAACACAGTAGCTGTGTGTTGTTAATACCAGAAATCATGGTATTGTTCTACCTGTGCCTCAGAAAACGTAGTGTGAGAGAACATATACCTTCAAACATTATGGAAAACAAAGTATAATGAAAGTCTTGGGGAAAAAGCATTTATGCTTGGATTCATAAGATGATGATATAATGTGAGGACACTACAATGACACAAATCTGTGCACTCCACTTCCCTGGTGATCGCAGACTTTTACATATCAGCAGGAACTCTGAGACAATTAGATACCGAGAATGCTTCTGACTGTATCAACTGGAGTTTTTCTTTGGATTGCTGAATGAATCCAACATTCCTTCCAACACTTGACAGCTCTCAGCCCTTCACCAGAATCCATCAGCTGCAGTCATTCAGTACTAACAGACATCTCTTAGCACTGATTTTGGCTGGGGAAGCTTTCAGGGCTGTGTTTCATCCTTGCTTCTATGATGTAGAATCTTGTGATCAAACCCTTTGTGACAAGGATTTGTGACTACAGCTTCTGTTTTCCCCATTAACGCTGTTCAAGAGCATATCTCTGTTTTCTTTCTTATTTGGTGCCCCAAGGGCCTTGTAGTCTCTTGGATTTATGAACACTAGAAAAGCCGTTGAGGTTAGGTCAGGGGGTGTTAACTAAGCCTTTAGTTGACACCCTTTTGTTCCATTCAGCTCATCCAAGTGTACCCTAGCAACCAGCTGAACTGAGGTAAAGGTGCTAATCCAGAGCTACACTAGGGAAACATCATGGTTAGGTATCAAAGGGGTAGCCGTGTTAGTCTGGATCTGTAAAAGCAGCAAAGAGTCCTGTGGCACCTTATAGACTATGTTAGCTAGCGCACTCTGATCTAACCTCGACCTCTTTTCTAGTCTAGACAAGACCTTAGTGGTAGAATCGAACAGATATTAATGAACATCAGGTTATGGAGTCAATTTCAATAATGATGGTCACATTGCATCCATCCCAAAAGTAACAATTGAAATGTGCTTTGCCAGTTTCATGGATCAATGTTCCAACAAAAATCTGGTATCAAATTAACTATCTACCTATATAATACCAGCACACAAACAGCAGCTAGTGGCCATTAAGGTTGCAGTGGGGCACACCCCACCTACTCAAAACCTTAAAATAATGGAAATAAGACATTACAGGGAAAGACACATGCATTCCTTTCCACCTTCGTATTAACTGCAACACTTGATAACATACTCCAAAGCATCATAAGGCTTTCACGTCCATCTCCAACCCATACCCCAAAGCAATACATATTCCAACTTAATCAAACTTGTACTCAAAGTCAAAGCTTTACTGTGACCTAATGTCTGTTTATATCATTTATATCAACAGATCAGCACATCTGACCATCACACATTTCATCTGTTTGGAAGGTTATTCTACTTTAACACTGCTGTTTATGTTTTGCGTTAACGCGCAAAAGTGTGTGTGTGTACGTCACACTCTCCCTCAATTTCTTTTGCCCATGCAAGTGAGTGATCGTGTTCTGTCACGCCAGATTTGTTGTTGTCAAATGCAAATTAATGTTCTGCTATGGACAAAAAGTTATAAAATGCTCTATAGGCACTCACTCCTGATGCATAACTGATATTCCAAGAATGAGCAACAACATAGGTACAGGTCAGGTCCCAGAGAGTTTCAGATTTCTTGCAAACAGCATACAAGGAAAAGTGAGACAATCTAGTGAAAAACTGCCCAAGGAGGTAATTTTAAACTCTAATTATTCTCTTTGAATCAATTAATTTTTCATCAAGCCACCATGAAACATTCAAGCAATGCTCAAAGTTTATATTCTATGTTTTATATTTTGCTATTTCAATTAGACATTTTACAAAATAAAGGTTTAACACCACAACCACATTCAAAAGCATGCAACCATAAGCAAACCTGATTCCACAGTGCATTAGGCAGTGTCCTTTGCCTCAGGTTCTTACCTTGTGATGGGAAAATTCAATGAACAAATGTCCCTTTAACACATCACTCCCCTCTCCCTCCGTGGCACCCAAGTTAGCTGTCCTTGGTTAGCAAAGACTCAGAATTCGAAGGTGTGGTCACAGGGGTTCACTTCCTTAAGAAAGGGGTGGAGGAGGTGCGTCGTGCAATGTCTCTGTGCCTGCTGTATGCCTCTGCCACTGGTTGTTTGCTGCTGCCTCTGCTGCTTTTCCCTATTGCCATTTCTGAGGTTCTACTGTTTAACCCAGGTCGTTAGTGATTTCAGCTCTTAGTGATTTCACTGGGTATCAGGGAATCACACTGCCAGTACAGTCTCTGCATTGTCTTTCATTTCACCCCTGTCCCTAAGGTGTAGTCCTAAGACCTGCTTATCGGCTCTGGTAGTGTTGCCAACCCTCCAGGATTGTCTTGGAGTCTCCAGGAATTCAAAGATCAATCTTTAACTAAAAATTATGTCATGTGATGAAACCATCAGGAATATGCCCAACCAAAATTGGCAACCCTAGGCTCTGGTAATCACTGAACAGAGATAATGACTCTTAATTAAGTCTAATTAGCTTGGTCTTTAAACACTGAGGAGGGGAAGGTCAAACGGTGTCTAGGGGTGTGGGCTCTGCTCAAAGAATCCTAGGCAGGAACACCTGTCCCCATCCCCTCTTTCCTTCCAAGGGTCAGCAACATCCGTGGTAAAAATTTTGAGGTCTGTCGTAATTTTTTTTAAAAATTGAATGACTGAATGACATAACACCCTCCCCCCCCGCCCCAATCTCCATCACTAAGTACTGTAATTTTATCAAGTGTCCATCGCGCAACATGGTGGTGCCGACCTCTGTTTCCTTCACTAGGATTTGGCATCCCTATCCCCTGCTAAGTGAGTGAAGTTTGTTTAGGGTGATTCCTTCAGTCAGGGCAGGCTAAGTACAGTTCGGCTGCCCTTTACTCATACAATAAGGATAACAACATTTCATTCCCCTGGCACTCAATACTAAATGATTTGTAACCCATCACCAGCCCAAAGTGATCCTTCTGGCACAGCAGCTCCATCATGCTGAGCACTTAGGCAAAGTAGGCGTGTCTATGCAAACATGGCCTGTTCCCCCAGCTCATCACTGGATGTTAGGGGAGAGCTCATCCAGACCCTGCTTACATTTATTATTTTTTCCTAAAATAAAAAACCCTGATATTTCCAGTAGAATTGCAATTAGAATATACCAAGAGATGAGAAGCTGCTTCATAAATGAAAACATTATTAAAAAAAAAGAAACATTAAACATCTGCTTTGGGGGAGCAGGGAGGAATGAAAGAAAAGAACATTTCAGGTGCAATATAGAATTAAAGGAAATTCTAACTTGATGACAACATACCCCTTTCCCTTGTACCCCAGAGAAGTTGCTCCATATGTTTTGATAGAGTTGGAGGGCATAGAGTAGGAGACTCTCTGCTGTCAGACCATTACCTGCACACCCACCAGATTTCCATAAAGAAACATGGTTGCATGTGAATACACTTACAGCAATAAGTGAGGTCTGCGAGACTGGGCCCAGACTTCCCAGGGACAGAGTTAGAACTTATGAGGGAGCAAGAATAAAGACACAGATGCATCCAAAATGCTCTTAATTGTGAAGAGATGTGAGTAATTATAAACCAAGTAGCACTGTCATAAAGAAAGGTTTGGGGAAGAAATGGCACTTGTCATGTTCTGCATGCTGCCCTGCTGATCAGCTCGCAAGCATGCACCATTTCATTCCATTCCCAGAGTGGGGCATATGAATGGGTAGCTAAGAAATCATATGAACATCAAGCTTGCTCTCATCAGAGAGCCAAGCCTGAGACATAGGAAAAGGAAAGTAGATGACAAGCAAGAGAGAAACCAGAAGAGATGGGAGGAGGGATAGCTCCGTGGTTTGAGCATTGGCCTGCTAAACCCAGGGTTGTGAGTTCAATCCTTGAGGGGGCCATTTAGGGATCTGGGGCAAAAATCTGTCTGGGGATTGGTCCTGCTTTGTGCAGGAGTTGGACTAGATGACCTCCTAAGGTCCCTTCGAACCCTGATATTCTATGAAAAATTAATAATGGACAGATTTGGCCAATATAGACATACAGAAAGAACAGCAGATCAAGTTACAGGAAGAGACCTGTCATATTCAAATTAAGCAATAATGGCTAGATCCTGAAAGGTGCCAAACTCTCTGGTTCCAACCAGGCTCTTCAGCATATATTTAACTTTAATGAGGGACTCATGATTAAATTGAAGGTCAGGTGTGATGGGGTTTATAACCCCTCACTAGGTATGTCTACGCTGCAATAAAAGACCTATGGTTTAGTCGTGGCTGGCCAAGATCAGATGGCTTGGGGTGTGGGGTATAAAATTGCAGTGTAGACATTTGGGCTTGGGCTGGAGCCTGAGCTCTGAAATCCTGTGAGGGGGGAGGGAACATCTACACTGCAATTTTATAGTCCCACAGCCTGAGCTCTGTGAGCCCAAGTCAGTTGACCCAGGCTCTGAGAGTTGGTGCTACAAGTCTTTTATAGCAGTGTAGACTTATGCACTAAGGCTGAGGTCAGGGAAAGGCTGGAGCAGTACTGGACCAGGAAATCTTTGTCCCTCAAGCACTTCTGAGTATGCTCCTGGGAAAGTAACAGAATAAAAAGAGCTCCAGCAGCTCAGGTAGTGTGAAGAGAAACAATTTCCAGGAAGAGAACGGCCAAGAAGCTCTTTCCAAGGAGGTCTGGCTGAGAGTCTTCCCATCCTCCCCACTCCCTTTGAGATATCACCCCAGAAGTAGGGAGAACCATGTGTGAAGGCACCAGAGGGTCACTTGCATCAGCCTTGAGAGTCTGGGGATTTGGAGCAAAGGACTATAATCAAACAGCAGCCGCTCTTCAGACTCAGACATCAGGTGGTTAGGAAGTGGACCTGGAAAGGTTAATAGGAGGTGGGCTGAATATAGGCCATCCCAAGCTGTCACACTTTCAGGACCATGGACTAGGACCTGGTGGAGTGAGAGGGCCCGGGTCTCCCTATCCACCCCAGATTCCCCCACGCCTAGCCCTGGGGCTTTCTGACAAGGAAGCTAACCCCAGCTGAACCCTGAACCTACTGGACAAAGAGAGAGACTGGGGCAGCTGATCACTAGGCCAGATGACTGAAAAGATAACCCTGCTACAGCAGGTTAGAGGGAGGGCTGCCCTTTGCAGAATGACGTTGTGATTCCAATTCCAAACTTTGTAGATTAGAAGGCTCTATAGGAGGCAAGAGCCAATGTAGGAGAAGGCCTTTGGAACTCCGGCACCTCCCCTTTGCTCACTGGCCATGTGGCTCCCATTTAAGAACACAGTAACTGCTATAACGGATCCAACCAGAGGCCCATCTAGTCCCGTGTCCTGTCTCTGCAGGGACTGAGAGCTGCTACCACCTTCCCAGAAGTTCCTGAGCTGCTGCATTGAGTCCAACCACTCCACAGTGCATGGAGCCATGCCATTATGTGCCACTGCCTGAGCGTGGCTGCTACTGCTAGGACCAAAGTGTGAGCAGGGCGGCTACCTCCAAGCCTACGTGGCACTGGCAGGTGAGTGGTGGCACTTTCCCAAGTGTAGTCAGGCATCACAGGGTGTAGGCAGCTGGGTGCTGTGAGGATCCATGCTGAGCTAGGGCTGGGGAACCTGCAAAGTCATTTTGCCTTGGGCTGGAAAACCAGGAGCACACGTGAGGGTGGCACAGGCTGGGAGGGGAGCAGGCACTGAAAGAGGTCCTGTATCTCTGTGCCTTGCCCCACAGGGCCTCTCCGTGCCTGCCTGGAACATGTGGCTGCTGAATAGGCGTCATTGACTAAATCCTCCATGCTGGGGCAGCTCCGCATGGGGCCAGTGCCACTCTCCCTCTGAGGATGACGGCGCCTGCAGGTGTCTGCAGGTATCCTTGTCCTCCTGGAGTGTCTCAAACAGTGACTCCAGCTAAAGTGATTGCCCGTCTACCATGAGTTGAGGCCAACCCAAATTTTGACTGCTAGCTATGCTGCTTCTGCACCCCATGGGAAGTTCCTTTCTAACTCTGGTCAGTTAGTGGCTGGTTTATGCCCTGATCATGTAGCATTTCTCAAATAATGCACCATAATTAGATGCAGTCAAATTTAAATGACTATTTCTGGGACATGAATCTTTTTTTCAACTCAGCTCAAATCAGCCCATTAAAAAAACCTATTCTTAACTTTCCATGAGCAGAGCAAAAATGTCTTTCTGCTAGGACATCGGCATTTAGCATTTTTCTTTCATATTTTAATTTAATTCAAATTATTTAGACTGTAAGCATTTTGGGGCTAGGACCATAATTTTGTAGTTTTAAAGTTGTATAATTCAGAATAGTAAAGTGATGAGAAATGCAGTGCTCAATATAATAAAAGAAATATCAAGCAACAGCAAAAGGATGTGTAAAGATACAGGAAGGCATAAGTCTACAGAAAGGCAAAAAAATAGATAAACATGAAAAAACCTTTGCAGAGAGAAACCACCAGAGACAGTAGGTAACTTCCTCAATTGTGGGAAATCAACAGAGTTCCATAGAACCCAGTGGAGCTACACCAATTCACACAAGCTGAGGCTCTGGCCACAAGTCTGTTCTACAATATCAACAACAGCCTTCCAGATAGAGGCCCTCTCCCTCCATCACCTATACAGTCATTTACAAGAGTTTCAAATAAGCATTAAAATATAAGAAAATGTGTAAGAATCAAGTCTGTGACAGAACAGTTTTACACTCTCTACAACATACGTTATGTATCATAATATGTGGGATGCTTCAAAATAAAAAATTAATAGAAAATAAGGGTCTACTGCAGTGCTTCTCAAAGTCGGGCCGCCGCTCATTCAGGGAAAGCCCTTGGCAGTCCGGGCCGGTTTGTTTACCTGCCGCGTCCGCAGGTTCGGCCGATCGTCGCTCCCACTGGCTGCGGTTTGCCACTCCAGGCCAATGGGGGCTGCGGGAAGGGCGGCCAGCACATCCCTCGGCCTGCGCTGCTTCCCTCAGCCCCTCTTGGCCTGGAGCGGCAGGTAAACAAACCAGCCCGGACCACCAGGGGCTTTCCCTGAACAAGTGGTGGACCGGCTTTGAGAAGCACTGTACTACAGGGATCCTAGATTCATGAATCCAAGGCCAGAAGGGACCATTGTGATCATCTATCTAGTCTGTATAACAGGCCACAGAAAAAATACTTCCTAGAGCATATATCTTTTAGAAAACATCCAATCTTGATTTAATTGCCAGCAATGGAGAATCCACGACAACCCCTGGAAAATTGTTCCACTGGTTATTTACCCTCATGGTTAAAAATGTCGTCTTCCCAGCCTGAATTTGTCCAGATTCAACTTCCAGACTTTGGATCATGTTGCGCCTTTCTCTATTACATTGAAATCCCATTATTAAATATTTGTTCCCCACATGGGTACTTTCAGTATTTCTAATCAACTCATTCCTTAACTTTCTCTTTATTAAGATAAATAGCTTAAGCTCCTTGCATCTATCACTATAAGGCATGTTTTCTAATCCTTTAATCATTCTCATGGCTCTTCTCTGAACCCTCTACAATTTATCAAAATCCTTCTTGAATTGTGGACATCAGAACTGGAAGGATTTTAATTGATTTCAATGGGCATTGGATCAAGTCCTTAGTGAATGCTTCCTTGGTGCATGGAGAAATGCTGGTGTCCACACTCTACTCTTCTTATTCTATAAAAAGCAACAGAAGGTCCTGTGGCACCTTTGAGACTAACAGAAGTATTGGGAGCATAAGCTTTCGTGGGTAAGAACCTCACTTCTTCAGATGAGATGCGAGGTTCTTACCCACGAAAGCTTATGCTCCCGATACTTCTCTTAGTCTCAAAGGTGCCACAGGACCCTCTGTTGCTTTTTACAGATTCAGACTAACACGGCTACCCCTCTGATACTCTTCTTATTCTGTTCCCCTCCCAAAAGGTTTTTTATTTAGCCACTTCCTGACCTACATTTATTCCAGAACTAAATGAATGATAAATATTTTAAACAGCTCCCTGGCCAAATTTCAATGTCAGTAATTACATTCTGCCTAACAACATTTCCCCTGTAGTTTAAAGTAAACACAGTATTCTTCTAAACTTTCTGTCTTATAATATTATCTAGTGTTTCTGTGTGCCATTAAACAGGGTGGTTACATTCCAAAGGCTGCCTTTCCACATTGGGAGAAGTAAGATGCTATATAAAACTGATATCCAAAAAACAAAAAAAAAACAAAAAAAAACAAAAAAAAAAAACCTATGATAAAAGAACATTAAGGTTGCAAAGTCAAGCACTCAAAAGCTGATTAATATCAGAATTAAGGTTGCCTATGCAACCTTAATTTGTCCCCTTTGTGCATATGATACTGTCTTTAATTACATGATCACAGCATATTTTTCCACAGCATTCATCACTCATGCTCATAGTTTTCATCTTTAATTAATATTTAAGCTATCTGGTACAGTTTTCAATGAAAGTTTATCAGTTTGAGAGCCTTGGATGAATGCCACAGTAGTGAGCCTGACAAACAGAGACAGACAGATAGCTATTATAGATAAATGAATCATATTCTAAGAGAAATTTTAGAATGGCTTCTCTCATATCTCGTAAGCTCTGCCCATCTGTTCTTCTAAACCACTCACCCTCCTTGGAATACTTCTATCATCCTTTTATAGACCCCTATTTATCCAGGGTGGCAGCTGAAATAAGTGTCTGGTATTGCAAGGAAATATTGTATTTGCTCCTGAATGAAGTGAAGAGGTTACTTTACTGAACATGCGTATGCTATGTATACTGGTCCCAAAACTGCTCAACTAAACTGGTAGTCTTCTATTTCTTTAAAAAGATTCTTTGCTCTTATGACATTCTTTCTGCAATGTATTGTTCTCTTCCAGTTCTGAAAGATGTGGAGAGAAATTAAATTATCTCTAGCAAACCATATATATTTTTGAATTCACTATTTCATAGTTCAGTTTTATATTTTCCTTAACTAAGGGTTTTTCAGGTGAAAGTCTCCTGTCTGCAGAGAACCAGCACCACATCTATGCACCAATTAAGTACCAGGGTTTAAGTGGGACTTATCGGTAAATTGTTAGCTCTTCTGCTGGCCCTTTGATTATGCAGGTGAATTTCACCTGTGCATATCTAACAAGAATTTTTGTTGCTGTTCCACTATTTAATTGATTACCATTGCTGCAAAATCTTTTCAAGTTATTCTATAAGCAGGTAATTTATTTGTGATTTAAAAAAAAATTACAACTATACCGTAATCACTCTCTTTTTATTACCTAATAATTGCGTGTCTCCTTGTAAGACAGAAAACAATGGCTACAGACTGGAATAGATGCCATCTGGAATGTTTAGCTATAACTGCTTTATAATATTATGTCTCCAAAACCATTGAAAATTAATGTTTTGAGACAATTAGCATACAGGACATGTTAAATTAGCTTGACAATTACTATGATTGCCAGGAAAATTAGACACTCACCAACAATGTAGAACAGTTAATAATGAAAATATATTCCGAATTGGCATAATAAGCAAGCAATACAATTGAAATAAATACATATTTTTACTGAATTCTGACTATTATGTTGTCAAAGGGACTGTCACCTCTGGATACCATCAGATGATTCATCTCACTGGAGATATCCTGGTTAAATATTTTAATAAATATACATAAATTCCTCTAGGCTTCATCTCTATATATCTTAAAATAGTAAAATACAACAAAATAAGGCATGCAGTTTCCATTTTTGGTTCTGTTACCCCTGCCCTTAAGAATTAATTTAGAAATAAAATCCCTCAGCTTCAAATCACACCAAAATTCATATCCAGTTGCAGAGTAAAGCTCTTTGCATTCTTACCAGCACACGTCAACTTCTGGTCATTTTAGGTACCTGGGGACTGATTTTTAAAGGTTTTTAGGAGTTAGGCACCTAGGTGCTTTTGAAAACGCCACTAAGTGCCTATCTGTATCTTTAGGAGCCTAAATGCCTTGGAGCCCAATCCTGTGAGCTGCTGAGCACCTCCTGCTAGACACTGAGGGTGTGTCTACACTTGGAACTGGAGGTGTAAATGCCAAATCAAGGTGACATAGCTCAGTCAGAGCTAACGCAGGTATCACATGCAGCACGAGGGCCAGGAGGGGCGAGCCACCTTGAGGTTGATCCCATCTAAGACTCTAGGTACGTACTTGGGCGGTGAGCCCTCATGCTGCCGCAGCTACATTCTATTTTTAGTGTGCTAGCTCTACCAGAGCTTGCATAGGCATTTCTCTTTGAGCTGGGAATCACACCCCAGCCTGAAGTGTAGACGTACTCTGGGAGCCCTCAACTCCCACTGGAGCCAGACTGAAGACAATGAGAATTAAGGGTGCTCAGCAACCTTCAAAATCAGCCCTTTGTTCCCTGCCATAATTCAGATACAGGTGCTGTATACTGGGCGAGAAATGGGTTTCCTGTCCTGTGAGAATGTTCAAGATTTTAAACAGACATTTCCATCCCTAACCAGAGCAAAAAGTTGAAATCTCTACAATCTCTCTGAATGGAAAATCTGAAAAAAAAAATCCTCACTGGGCAAATTGAAATATTTATTTCCAATAAATCTGAAAGGTTTCATTTAGACTTTTTATATCATTTTTATTATAAATTAACTTATTTTTTTTAATTAAAAAGTTGTTTGGATCCCCCAAACAGAACCTTTTTCAGTTAGAAAATGTCAAAACAGGATGTTTTGACAATTCAAAACTTTTTTTCCAAAATCATGAAATTAATCAAAACTGAGCCGTTCCTGCAAAGTTTCAGTTTTAAGAAATTGGCAGTTACCTACAAAAAATAGTTTTAAAATTCCCAGCCAGTTCTAGTACTGTACTTCCTTACACACTTTTTACAAAAGTTTATTTTATTTTTGTTTCCATTGCTCCACGCCAGGCCAGTTTTCATACCATTCTACTCCCAACAGCTTTCTCCTCAGGTGGGAGTTAAGTGGATGTTTTTACTTCTATAATTATATTATAAACTCGGTGGGGTGGCAACCTTTTCTTATTTTGTATCTTTAAAGCATGATGCACACCTATGATGCTATGTAAATTATGACAAATATTCCCACATTGGGCTTAAAAATAAAACAATTCAATTTCAGAGTCTCACTACTCGGATTTTTTTAAATGTACCCCAAATGCAGGTATCCAGTCAGGCACTGACCATCCATATGGGAAGGGCAGCCATAACCCTCAGTGTTTATGTTTTACTCCCTTTCTGTATAGTTTTGCCAGGTAACAGGACTCTGCAGACTCTTTCCTTCTGGATTGAGGTTTTATAGTTGTCACATCCTGGAAATGCTCAGTGTGTTTTGGAGGATACAGGCTTCCTATCCATCCCAGATTATGCAGAGGATGGTCCCCCCGGCTACAAGAGGCTTTGGGAGAGATCCAAAGGGACATACATAAGGTCATCCACTTCTGATGATCATGTTCTTGGACCCCTGTGGGATTAGGTGCCATGTCACTCAGATAACATCCACCTTCTCTGCAGGGAGCAGCTCCTGAATTTTCTTAAGCACATTTAAATCTGTAATGTCAGCATTAGACAGGAAGACTGCTCCTTCCAGAGGGAAGTATGAAGGTCAGTTCCAAAGACAAAACCAATTGGGTCATTGGGCCTCTATACAGCAACCTGCCTCCAAGCACCAGGAGCTGCCCCGTAGTCTATCACAGAGAGTCCTGGACCAAGAATCTGATGCTTGTCTTCTATCTCCAGCAGTTTGAAGGTGCTCCGGTAACAATAATTCTGTTGCCTTCACAAATGGCTCATCCAAGTGCCACTCCAGCCAGCAATGCTCTACCCCAGTTTTGCTCTTCAGACACCCTGCTGCAGCGTGGAACCTTTGATACTGAAGCGTAGTGCTCACCAACCACCGTAACAGCTCATGGCCCCAGCCAAGTTCTGTGGGTCAGACCCTTTAAAAAGTTGTTATAACTACAGACTTTTAAAACATAGCAGAGAAAACTGGATGACTTAGGATACCAGTAAAGCCTTTTCCTTTTCGGACATTTGTTCAAATCCAGCCTTTGTCAGTACTAACTGGAACTTGTTACCATCTGATGGCTGTTCGATGACACGTGAAATGAGATAGTGTTCTTAAACAGTTATTGTGCTGATGTCTGCATCACAATTGGCACCCTTGTTGGCAGCCTTAGGAGAAAGTGAGAAGACTGGGGTATGTCTACACTACAATTAGACACACAGGCCTGGCCCATGCCAGCTGACTCGGGCTAAGGGGCTGTTTAATTGCGGTGTAGACGTTTGGGCTGCAGCTCTGGGACCTACCACCTCGCGAGGTCCTAGTGCCCAGGCTCGAGCCTGAGCCTGAACATCTACACTGCAATTAAACAGCTCTTTAGCCCGGGCCTAAGTTAGCTGGCATGGGCCAGCCGCAGGTTTTTAATTGCATTGTAGACATACCCTAAAAGAGCATAGCAAATTGAACTATTTTCTCTAATCCCCTAGAGGTGGTCCCTCCAAGACATGCATAAGACATACTGTTGGGACTGTATGGAGAAACTTGCAGTATCATTGCTAGTTCTGTGCTTGTCCTGTGACCGTTGTCAGTGTTGCCAGTCTCATGATTTTATCACAAGGCTTTCAATACTTGGTTTTTTCCTTCTTAAAGCCCCAGCTCTTGGAATCAAATGAAAACATGAGACTCAGCTTTCCTTTTGAAAAGTTTCTAGCCCTTATGGTTGTGAAGATAAGCTTGAAAGCATGTCCTGGACGTACCACAAAGGTTCAAAACTCAGAAGGCAAATGTATTGTTTTTCTAGTGGATATCATGATTTTTAGGGGGTCCTGACTCATGATTTTGGAACACTTTGGGCTGGTAATAGCGTTTCCAATTCTGTCGATCTGACATCTTTCACAAACACTATTACATTTTCAAGAAACAGTATTTGACAAAATAAATATCACAGTATCTGAATATATGGCACTTTTTATAGCAGCCGGCAAAGAGTGCCCAGTTGTGAGCCTGTTTTCAGAAGCACCAAAGCAATGAAAGGATCAAGAGCTTTTCAAAGAAAGACCTGAAAATACAAGAGAACAATTTCTCTCCAATAGTTTTGCAGCAAGGAATGAAGAAATGTAATCAGTCTGGCTTGCTCCTGCAGATTTAAGCTGTGAAGAAATTATTGTTAGAGGCTGGCAGTGTCCTTTTGAGATACTTATGCACTGGGACTGGTAACAGTTAAAAGCCAGGGTTTTACAATGGCTTGGCATCTGAATTTTGTTTTAAATATTTTCTTTTACTTAAAAGCAACCATAAATTCAGTGATCAGTACATTATTTTGGCATTATTGCTGCCTGTTCATTTTACAATAAGCATGCAAATTCTAATTCCTGAAAACTACAGCAAACCAAAATACTGTATCTTGCTCATAATGCATACAACAAAAGAGAAAAGCATTAAAATAACCCCCTCACCTCTTCTAAATTCTTAGGTGTACACAAATTCAGACAGCTACATTTTTAACAATAAATCAGAAAGTCGGTGCCAAATATAGTCCTGTAGTGCCACCTTGAGTTCAGAAACAATGTGCAATCCCAGCTAATTCCTAAAATTATCATTCTGGCAGCAGTGCCCTCCAACATTAGATAGACTGAAACAGATACACTTTGAAGATTGTTTAGTAACTGAGCGTCTCCTGGGGCATCAGAGAATGTGCCATAGGGACCTTTACATATATAATTTCATGAAATCTAGAAAAACACAATTTACAATTTTCAGAGTGGTAGCCGTGTTAGTCTGTATCAGCAAAAAGAATGAGGAGTACTTGTGGCACCTTAGAGACTAACAAATTTATTTGGGCATAAGCTTTTGTGGGGTAACACCCACTTCATCAGATGCATGGAGTTGAAAATACAGTAGGAAGATATATATATCTTATATATACACACACACACACACACACACACACACACACACAGAGAGAGAGAGAACATGAAAACATAGAGGTTGCGATACTAACTCTAATGAGACAAATCAATTAAGGTGGGCTATTATCAGCAGGAGAAAAAAAACTTTTGTAGTGATAATTAGGATGGCCCATTTCAAACAGTTGACAAGAAGGTGTGAGTAACAGGAGGAGGAAAAATTAGCATGGGGAAATAGTTTTTAGTTTGTGTAATGACCCATCCACTCCCAGTCTTGATTGGCTGCTTGGGAAATCTAGATAGCTGACAACTCCTGATTTTATTGCAAGCCTCATGATACTTGATATTTTATTATAGCCCGAACTCCTGCATTCATCGCTTATGTGAGAATCTTTTAAAAAAAATACATTCCTAGTCCTCCTGGGTATGGAGAAAAACCTTGAAAATGTGACCCAAGTACACCCTGGAGGCTCAGAAACCAGAAAGCAAAAAGCTCCCATACTCCTAAATTTATGATGTTTTTAAAATCTTACGATTTTTAAGTCTCTCTCATGATATTTTGACCCCTGACTGATTATTTATGAATGTCTGGAGTTAGCTGTACTGAATATATAAGGCAGGGAACAGCAGAGGCAGGCACTGAAGTTACGGACAGGGGATAGTGTGTGTGTGGGAAAGTTACTGGTGTATAAATCAGAGGCTGGGGAATGAGAGTAGCAAAAGACCTCTTCCTCCCTCCAACTCACAGGAGCCAGGAGACTCTGGAGAACTGAATTTCTCTTCCACCAGTAAGAGGAGCTAGAGCACCAAATATGTCAGACATCTAATTAGCTAATAGCTGATATGAAACCAAGCAGAAACCAAGGACAGCATGTTACTGGAAATCCGAGCATCATGCCCCTTCGCGCCAGTTTAGAGTGGCAAGAAGGCTGGGCTTCACACAAAGGGCTTGTCTAGACAAACAGTGTATGGCAAGCTGGGGTGTAAATGTATAGCGCACCAGTGTGCCAGACACTAGCAGTCCATGTGACTCTGAAACACCCCCTTTCTCCAAGCTTCAGAGACTGAGCTCCAGCCCCAGTTCAAAGCACTGTTATTTTTAAAATGCCAGCGCTAGCCCAAGTCTGTGGACCTGAACTGGGATACTTGCTCCCGCAAGCTAGGTAAGCCCTAGGACCCTGAGCTCCAGGCCATTGCCAGGGGAATTCTCTCCCCCTACATATTGTTAACCATCATATCACAGCAACACCAGTCTTTATGTGATAAAAGAAGTTAAGGATAACAGAGATATGAAATGAGTCCCAAAGGTTTTAACTTTGTATTTAAAGTTAAAATATTTGTTCTTTGGGTGGTTGTCACATCTTACCTTGTGCTTCCTTCAGGTTAGCTTACTGGGAGATTGTTCTGCCTGGCTGTGAAAACTATCTAATCAGTGCAAAATGAAGCAATGTGGTGGACTTTAGGAAACTACGCACACACTTACCTCACCCTCCCGCACTACTATCTTGTATGAGTTACCAAGGACTGCCTCCCAAGATGCCTGTGTAGGCTATATGACAGAGTACACATGAACTAGAACATTAATCTTTATGCTGTCTTGCTGTTTAAGTATGAACTTATGAATATTGCACATGTGTATATTGGATCTAATATTCCTGAGCTTAAGACCATGAACAAGAACTTCAGCAGATTTCAGAACTGTAAAGTGGCAACAGGAAAAGGAAGAGAATTGAAAATTTGCTAGAAAAGTTCCCAATGTCACAGCATTCTGTGAAGGCAGTAGCCAAAGCAATTTAGAATTGAGTCACAGAGGTAAAAGCATTACCATTAGCTGACATTGAGCAACAGGTTTGAGAGACAGTGAATGGCATGAAAACCCTGATATCCTGAAGCAAATGTCATTTATAAAGCTGTTAGCAGAGCAAATAATATTTTCACCAGTAAAACAGTTTTTTCATAGATTCCAAGGCCAGAGGGGACCATTGTAATTATCTAGTCCAGTGGTTCCCAAATTTGTTCCACCGCTTGTGCAGAGAAAGCCCCTGGCGGGCCGGGCCAGTTTGTTTACCTGCCGCGTCCATAGGTTCGGCCAATCGCGGCACCCAGTGGCCGTGGTTCGCTGCTCCAGGCCAATGGGAGCTGCTGGAAGAGGTGGCCAGTATGTCCCTCAGCCCGCGCCACTTCCAGCAGCTCCCATTGGCCTGGAGCAGCGAACCGCGGCCACTGGGAGCCGCGATCCGCCAAACCTTCAGACGCAGCAGGTAAACAAACCAGTCTGGCCCTCCAGGGGCTTTCCCTGCACTAGCGGCGGAACAAGTTTGGGAACCACTGATTTAGTCTGACCTCTTGTATAACACAGGCCATAGAAGTCCCCCAAAATAATTCCTAGAGTAGAAATTTTAGAAAAAACATCCAATCTTGATTTAAAAATTATCAGTGCTGGAGAATCTATCACAACCCTTGCTAAATTGTTCCAATGGTTAATTACTTTCACTGTTAAAAATTCATGCCTTATTTCCAGTCTGAATTTGTCTAGCTTCAACTTCCAGCCATTAATTGTGTTATATTTTTCTCTGCTAGACTGGAGAGCCCATTATTAAATATTTTTTCCTTGTGTAGGTACTTTTAAACCATAATCAAGTCACTCTTTAACATTCTCTTTGTTAAACTGAAAAGACTGGGCTCTGTTAGTTGGTCACTTTAAGGCATGTTTTCTAAGCATTTAATCACTCTGTGGCTCTTCTCTGAACCTCTCTGGGATGCTGACAGACCAGATGCCGGTCCATGCCAAGGCCTCTAGGCTTCACTGAACACTCACAGATGCATAGCTGGAAACCAGTCTGGCTCACCTGCGCATTAGTATTGTTAAAACAGGTACCAGACATACAGAGAAGTGTTGAGTGTTTGGACTTTATGAAATGCTTGTGTAGTTGCTGCATGCATTAATCTCACTTGTAATATATGTAGCCCATGTAATAAGGTAATATTTAAGTATTTGCTATGTATGTTTACCCGCTTTAACCTTGTAAATAACTCCTGTTTCCTTTCCTTAATTAATACATCTTTAGTTAGTTTATTACAGGATTGGCTACAAGCATTGCCTTTGGTGTATGATCTCAGGTGCAATCGACCTGGGGTAAGCAACTGATCCTTTAGGGCGGGGAGTAACCTGAATATTATTGTGATTTTTGGTGTAAGGGACCATCTATCACAAAGGCAAGCTTGCCTGGGTGGCAAGATTGACCGGAGTATCCAAGGGGACTGTCTGTGACTCCATATTAGGCTGTTCTAGTGCTTGAGGAGTTCACACTTAATACTTGGTTGGTGAAATCCACTTCTAGAACACACAACCAGTTTGGGGTTTGTGTCCAGGTTTGTAACAGCCTGCCTTGAAGTTGGCACCCATGTTCATGAGACACTCCAGACAGCTTGATACTCTCTACTTTATCAACCCCCTTCTTGAACTTTGGGCATCAGAACTGGAGATAGTTTTCCAGCAGCAGTTGTACCAGAACAAAATACAGAGGTAAAATAACCTCTCTACTCCTACTCAAGATTCTCCTGATTATTCATCCAAGGATTGCATTAGCCCTTTTGGCCATCTCATCACACTGGGAGCCCACATTCAGCTGATTACCAGTTACAACAGAACAGAAAGTTAATTCAGAAGTTTCCACTATGAGTTTAGCACCACTAGCTACGGAAACATTTTTTCCTCAGCATTCTTTATGAAGCCCAGATTTTTCATCACCAGCAATGTATTTGGAATTATTTCACTTCAGAACCAGTTACGGTTGCCAGGCGTCCAGTTTTTAACCAGACCACCCGGGCCATTAAAAGTCCAGTCAGTGGTGCTGTGGGTCTAAGGTAGGCTAGTCCCGACCTGTCCTGGCTGTACCCCGGAAGTGGCCAGCAGGTCCGGCTCCGAGACGCTCCGTGCGCTGCCCCTACCTCAAGCACCAGCTCCACACTCCCATTGGCTGGGAACTGTGGCCAATGGGAGCTGCAGGGGCAGTGCCTGCGGGCGAGAGCAGCATGCGGAACCTCCTGCTCCCCCGCCCCCCGTCTAGGAGCCGGACCTGCTGGCCGCTTCCGGGGCGCAGTGTGGAGTCAGGACAGCCAGGGAGCCTACCTTAGCGCCCCCACTGTGCCGCTGACCAGGAGCTGTCAGAGGTAAGCCTGCCCCACAACCCCCTACCCCAGCCCTGTACCCCCTTAAGCCCAGAGCCCACTCCTGCACCCCAAACCCCTCACCCCCAGCCCCACCCCAGAGCCCACCCCACCAGCCCAGAGCCTGTACCCCCTCCTGTACCCCAACCCCCTGCATCAACCCACAGCCCCCTCCCGCACTCCGAATCTCTTGGCCCCACCCCAACCCCTCATCCCTGGCCCCACACCAGAGTCCGCACCCTGAGCCCAGAGCCCGTACCCTCTTTCATACCCCAACTCCCTGCCTCAACCCGCAGCCCCCTCCTGCACTCCGAATCCATCAGCCCCACCCCCCAGCCTGAAGCCCCCTCTGGTACTCCCAACCCATTATCCTTAGCCCCACCCCAGAGCCCACACACCCAGCCAGAGCCCTCAACCCCTCCTGCACCCCAACTCCCTGCCCCAGCCTAAAGCACCCTCCCGCACCCTGAACCCATTTCTGGCCCCACCCCAGAGCCTGCACCCCCAGTTAAAGTCCTCACCCCCTCCTGCACCCCAACCTCCTCCCCTAGCCCAGTGAAAGTGAGTGAGGGGGAATGTAGTGAGGGGGGTGGGGCCTCAGGGAAGGGACGGGACAGGGGGTAGAGCCTCAGGGAAGGGGCGGGGTTAGGGTGTTCAGTTTTGTGAGATTAGAAAGGTGGCAATCCTAGAACCAGTTGATCAGAGACTATTCTTTCTCCACCAATAATCAGTACTATATGCTTCAAAGAAGACTGTAAGACCCCCCAGAATGGTGGGAAGAGGAATACTTCACAGCTCTACCCCTTGCTATTGTGTGTCAGAGACTAAAATATCCCATTCCATGCTAGGCATGGGATGAGGGGTGAGGAGATGGGAAAATATAACATTTAACCCTCTGACAGAGAAGGGAGTGGTTAATATTAGATCTAAACAGACACTCCTGTCTCTTTTGCTGTTTATCTTGTATGTGTAGCTATTAGATCTATCCTTTGACAGGCTGGAAAACAAATTAAACCATTTGATTCCATATAGAGGAAAGAAAAAATTAAGAGAAAAGACGTGTTACATAGAGATTTATGGAATATTTCACCATGACAGACAACCATTAATTCAAAAGCACTGTTTTACAGATATAGGCCTACAGTCAAGCCAGAGTGGACAAAAAGGTGGTGATGCACCTTAGTTCTAAAACTTAGTTCTTGCAGAACAGAACTGAGTTGCCGACATCAAGGAATCCATGGTGGGTGCCAACATGTCAATAGCAACATCCTCACTGATAAAGAGACAGATTTAAAAATGAATGTGTCACTTAATGGCTGGGTAAGAACCCTGTCTGAAAATCTCCTTCAGTTTGAAACTAAGAGACAAGCAGAGCTCCAATAAAAGTTGCAGTTGATCTAGTACACAGATTGTCCCTCTGGAAACCCTTATTCTGTAGCCAGAACAAAGTATCTGCATTTGGCTTGAAAGCAAAATTGGTTAGGAAGATGAAAAATCCCTTCTCACCTGCAATTAATATAGACAATAATTCAGACTTGGCGGAAGATGAATCCTCTAACAGTGATGGCATTTAAAGCAATTTGAACCCATATAGAACCCCTTGAGAGGTGTGTGAGATTTCAGTTCCCAAGGTAATCTCAGTGATAAGTACAGCACAGGCTAAGAACCCTTCCATTTATGTAAGGAGATGGCCATGCTTCATCATACACAATATCCCCTCAGGTACCTCAGTTACTTTTTTAAACACTTTGGGATCTGATATTAAAGACCTTAGTGTGGACGTCATTTATTGGTTTGACAGAAGCATCAAGGAAATACTGCAGTTTTTCCTGTGTGTTTTGTGATAAAAATCTAAGAAAATACTTGATCATATGACCACTCACTGACAACACCATGGACAAACCATATACAGAGGGAATTCAGGAAGTACAGAGGATTGGAAAGCTGCTTCTTGTCCAGCACCAAGAGTCATAACAGATTTAAAAGTCTACATGCCCCAAACTAATGGCAGAGGTGGTCATGTTCTTCTCTCTGATCAGCCTCTACAGGACTGAACACAATTCTGCAAAGACAGATTCCCTGTGTATTTACCTGTTAACATCACAAATGCAGAAGTTCCTGAAGAACTTCCTGGGGCATTTCCTTAAAGTGATAGCAGTTACTCACTCAGCCATATATCTGACTTCATTTCATCCCAAAAACATGGAGGATCATCTCTCTGATAAGGGACCACACACTGTATTTATCACAAAACAAAAGATGCAGATACCACTCAAAGAAGGTAATTTACAGATAGAGAATCCAGCACATTTTATACTGGTATTGGTGTTTTCCTCTTTGAAGCTGCCCATTTTGCCTGCAAGTAGCTGCCACTGCAGAATCCAGTTCTCCACAATTCAGTTTATGGAACAAAAAGACCAGAAAACCTGCAGAGCATGCCCAGGTATTGTTCTTTGTGAAATGATTTAAGACTTTCCTCAAATGATGGTGAATCAAGAAATCCTGAAGAAGCCAAAGCAACTGAAAAGCCCCAAGGCAGAATAATTGCTGAACACTACATCTTATGGAATTACTGTTTTATCACAGATTGTTGAGCCATGCATTGGACAGCTGTTTCCCCAGGCTGACAGTGGCTGCATGGCTGGTCCTGATGCAGTCACACTCCAGCCCAGGTGAGGAAAGAATTCTGTCAGTGATTCAAAACAACCCCCCCAAACAAAATAAAAAAATCCAATAGATACTGGGGAAGTTGATGGACCATTCAGAGTCTCCTGCTGGTCACAACAGAAACAGAAGGACTTGGGAATCTCTTCCTAAAGTCTGTGCAAGAGATGTAAAAGCTGTACACATAAGTTGGGAATGTACCTGAAGCCTGCACATTTAACTAGCTCATCTGGCTGAGTACAGACTTCTAGTCCAGACTTTATTTATACAGATGATGCAGGAAAGCAAGGGCTCTTTGGGTGAGGTGCAACAACTTCCATTGGGTTGTCCACAGAATTCAGCCCCCAAAGAATGCTCAGAGACCTCTTCATGCTGGCAAAAATTGAACAAGACTCTCTTTCAAGACTGTTGCTGGGACCACCCAGGCTCTCTTGCCCAGTCTCTTTGGGGAGTGGGAAATGAAACCCATCAAATCTCTCTTTAGCCTCCCTTGAGTAAAAAGGAATTGTCCTTTTGCACCCTGTTTTCTCTGCTGCCTTTCTCCACTGTAACCATTGGAATGAAGACGTGGGTGCACTCCCCCATTCAAGGAGAGGGTTAACCCTTTTGACTCCCCAAGATAGGGTGGGGTCTGCACACTTCACCAGACTATTTTTTTGCCTGATAGGTTGAAGAATGGGGTGTGCAATCTCATACACTAAGGAAGAAAGTGTCTCTCAGCCAGCTGGAAACCTATGTATTTTTCCCCAAATTTTCTTTCACATAATTTCCCAAAAAGCCTGTGACCCCTTGGCACCCTTCCTGTGTTTTGATCAAGGGCATTTACATTAAATATATTTACATTTTTACTTGCGGTAATTATTAATGGAGTAATTTTTTGTTATTTCACAGTAAAGAACAGATAGTTCAAATCTCATTCTCTGCTCAAGTACTGAGCACATATTCTGCAAGCCTGGAGCTGAAATTGGGCAGCTCTGCTGTAAGTTGATTTGTAGGAGCCTGGAGCAGAGGCATTAGCTAAGCATAGCTATTTTAGATGCCAGTCTTTGCTCCTTTAAGAAAACTGGCAGCGGGATGAGCTGTACTTCAAAGAATAAAGTCTCAGGCAATTATTTTCTTCAGGGTGCCTGATACAGACCTGAACTGTATAATAAGAACAAAGAGTTTCTGTACAAATGTGTATATTAAACGTTACTAAATGAGCAATCCAGATACACTGGAGAGAAGGTGTACTAAGGTCAGATCTGGTGAAGAGGCACAGGGCGCTGCCTGGATGGTCCTGACCTCCCAAAGACCCAGTGGGGGTTGGCCATGCTGCCTTTTCCTCCTGACTCAAAACTTGCCTTTCCCCCCCCCCACGCCTGATGGGACAATGAGGGAAGTCTTCTACACGGGGATCACCACACCGATTCCTTCTCCCTGATCCCCTGCTGAAGAGTTTTCTATGGGAGGAGATGATCTGGGCCCTGGGTTATAAGACAAAATATTCTTACCTACGCAGTCAGGGAAACTGTGCTAAAATTCTGCTAGTTTCAATCTACTTGTAGCTGTCACTATTCTATTCCCAGTGTGGACATGAAGTTAGTTGCCCGATTTCCTTCTCACTGGATTCAGAAAGATTCACATTTCTGGTGACTGAGAAAGGAATCTGTCTTTCAACCCAATCTACCCTTTAACCATAGAACAAGAATGTACATCAAATGCAGCCACTCTCTCCACCACATTGTCCTCATGGGATGAGTACAGTGTATGTGTGTGAAGAGTGCAGATCAGTAAAATAAATTCTGAGAGCAAAAGTTTGCATTCTTTGGCTTGAAGCACTGAACACATCTCTAAGAAGGTTTTACGCCTAAGCAGAACTCCTCAAGTCTCTGAAGATATTTCTCCAAGTAATTTGAAAAGACAGACTCTAGTAAGTCAGAACCGTCTAATTTTAAGTCTAGAGCACATTTTCTTTTTGGAATTCTTGTTAGATGATGATCCTTGTTAGAACAATACAATAAAACTGAAATGGCTGTAATTATTTTTCAAAAAGTATGTGTATACTGTACAGTGAACTGCAGCTTTGAAGTTTGTACCTTTTGAAAAATAATTACAGCCATTTCAGTTTTATTGTATTGTTCTGCTGCTATGGGATTGTGCCAGCTATTAAACTGTCTCATGTGAAATCGAGTCTATGACTTAAAAGCTTTTAACACTCCTTCTGCCAGTACTTAAAGAACTGAACATAAAGTGAATAGACATTTAAGTTTAGTAGTACTTCTGGCCCACTTATTATGTGATGCTAGTATGTGAAACATTAAAAAGAAACAGCTAGTTTTTACTCATCTTTTAAATCATTTCTCTGCATTTCTTCTTGAATTCTAGCGAAGAGCTTCCTCTTCAGGCAATTTATAACCTGGTTCTGGGAAGTTATTCAGCTATCTCAAATCCATCACATTTGTCAATGCTCAGTGGTTTTATGAATCTGAAGAGTGTGAGTAAGATTTTCAAAATTAATCAGCTGAGCTCTTTCAGTGATACGAGGGGACTTGTACAAATGTGTCTAAATGATAGATTAAGCTCAGATTAGGGTATAAAGCTATGGTTAACCTAACTAAATATACAGTAGAACAATAAACTTAGAACATCAATGTCTTTCAGAAAAATGAGGTAAGATACTAACCAACTATAGAGATTATACATTCAGTGCTGAATTTTGTCACCTTTGATATTCTTCACTCATCAGCGAGATCATGTATGACGTGATAAAGACATCTCGTCTAATATTTCACCATGACTGCTAGGCTAACTCTTAATGTTTTGTGCCTAAAAGGCAAACTATCAAAGATGTTAAATCTTTTCCATGTAAAATGGAGAAATACCAGTATTGACAACCCCAAGCATTCAAAAATCAGGAGTTAGGTCCCAAAATCATGAGATTGGTATAGTTGGGGTTTCTTAATCTGTCTTCTGGTTTTTGAGACTTTAGGGTACACCTGGGTTACATTTTCAAGCTTCTCTATGCAAATTTGAGGGCTAGAAATTTACATTTTAAAAAAATAGAAGCTTCACTTAATCAAAGGATTCCAGGAACTGGGGCTATAAGTAGGGTTACCAGATAGCAACTGTGAAAAAACGGGACATGGGGTAGGGGGTAATAGGCACCTATATAAGAAAAAGTCCCCCAAAATGGGACTGTCCCTTTAAAAACGGGACATCTGGTGACCCTAGCTATAAGAAAAACAACAAATATCAAGATTCATGATAAAAATCGCGAGAGCTGGGAATAGTGAAATACTTTGTAATTCTGCTTCTCTGAAGATATGCAGGATTTTCATTCCTGTGTCTTGTGCCTCCTGCATTGGTCATGCAGGACCACCCCCTCACTCTTATGTTTGATCTCTTCAGGTGGTTTAAGTGCCTTGCTCTGCTGAGCTTGCTCCAACCTCAGGTACCTCATGTCCAACAGTCAAAATCTCTCAAAACCTCTAAAATTACATACAAAAAAAGAATAAATTCTTTTTCGGCTGTAGGTTGTGTGTTTATTTTTAAATTGTTACACAACAGTTGATGAGTCTAGATCAAGGAAGGTTAAGGCATGTCCCACCCATAAATAATATAATGATGAACTCTGTCAGTTCCGAGTGAAACAACACCTCACATGGACAAGTTTTCTTGGCCCCATAGACTGACTGACTGGAAGACAGAGGAAAGTGAAAAGGACACCAAGCCTCTAACGGGGGCTGCAGAATTACCAGCTAGTGACACCAAGGTTAGAACTATTATTTCTAGGGTGGGCTGGTGCTCCATCCCTGACTGCGTTCGGAAAGGAAAGTTCTGGGGTCTCAGAGGTTGGATACTGCTAAGTAGGAGTTTCCATACAGCTGGACGGCAGGCAACTCAGAGGGCCAAAAGTCTAAAGAGTTAAGGGAGTTTCCTACATCTCTCACATTGGAGGCATAGGACCCAGGAGTGAGTTAAAGTTGCACACAGGTTAAAATTGTAACTTTCCATAAAACCCAATTCAGTGGGACTCTGTGCAGGCATATGGGTCTGACATTGCTGATCCCTTTTTAGGATCAGGCCCTTGGAGAGATTAGCAGACTCCAGATTCACAAGATGTTTAGGCTCCTAAAGATGCAGACAGGCTCCTAATGGGGTTTTCAGAAGTGCTGATTTCAATGGGAGTTAGGCACTTTTGTAAATCTCACTAGGTGCCTAGCTGCTTCTATAGGTGCCCAAACACCTTTGTAAGTCTGGCCTTATGTCCACAACAGTCTTTAAAAGATCATCGTTTCCTAGACTGGCTGACAACTGGTTTGATAAAATTTAGAAAAATTAGGCCTAAACTACTTTGCAGCATCATGCAAGACAAGCAGCAGCAGAGAACAACAAACAAAACCAAAGCTCCTTTTATCTGGTAATTACCGATCAGCCTAGCACATGAAGATTGAATGGTGCAAAGCCCAATTCATAACAGAAAACAAACAACCCCTCCCCCCTAAATTGCAGGCACTTGTCATACACTGGCTTTTGGCATGTGATCATGTCTGCCTGTAGTGGCTGACCCCTGTGACTATACAATCTGCTACTTTCACACAACTAAGGAAACTCTCCTTCAGCCCTCATAGTACAGGCTTGTGCTTTTGGTGCTGCACCGTGTAGGATTAGATTCCTGTAATGACCAGGTTTGTCTGTACATGCATGTGGCAGTCATTCTTTACACATTATGAAAGCATTTAGCCCCAAAATTCCAGGGCACTCATTAAAAACTAACTCCACCAAAAGTAGGCTGTGCCAGCAGAAATCCAAGATGGCATTACACTTTTTATTAATAATTTATCATTTATTTTTAATACATGGCTTTGCATTTCTTTCTTTAAAACTTATTCTCACTCTATCCTCATTTCACTCCTTAATCCCTCCCATATACATAATCACTTCTTTATAGGAATAATTATTATTCATACTAGCTCTCCCATCGAGTGGCCTATGTGCCTACTGGCATGAGTAAAGCTTGCTTGCCAACTCTCTCCCCTCCTTTCTCTCCACCCCACCACCCCATGCCTGCTAATAATCCCACTGGAGCGGATTCTCTTCTTGTATTGCTGCCAGAGCAGCCCCGTACAAAACTCTGCCTTAAAGGCTTTTCTGTAAATGCTTCTATTCTTCAGATACTGCAGGAAGCAGCATCAAACAAGTTAGAAAATTAGGAAGAATGCAGTGATTTACAGGTGTGACCTCATGAGCATACACAATGATGGACAAGTTACAGCATTCAGACATGTGAATTAGGTAAACATGGGAAAACTGCGCTCTGAAACGTGGGTAGCTAATGATTTGCAAAAACCTGATTAAGAAGAAATAAATGCACAACAAAATGGTTAGGATTCTAGGAATCCCTGAAGATAAAGACATGTCAGATACATTTATGTGACTGTACAGTGGTCATACTTAGAAAACTCATTCTGTGTTTAGAGAGATTTCTGGCTCCAGCAGTATCCCCCATATAAGGAATCTCTCTGAAGTGACTTTTAAAATGGAATGACCTTTTTAAGTGCAACCCCATGTATCTGGAAAACCTTATATCTACTTTGCTAAATTTAGTCATCATATTTTATAGATATATAGGACTCAATTCTCCAGGGCTTTGCACCTTGTGCAGCTACTTATACTTATGCAAAGTTGATGTAAAATGCTACCACTGGTGTGAGTGAAGAATGCTGATTTGATAGTATTTTACACCCATTGTGCACAGATGCAAATGATTACCGTAGGTGAAAAGCAGTGGGGGAAAAAAGTCAGACCCATACATGCTTTATCTAACTATGGGCTAGTCTACAATTAAAATTTAGATCAACATAGGTGCATTGGAGAGGGTGTGAAAAATCCCAACGTAGGTATGCTGACCTAACCCCCAGTGTAGACATAGCTAGGTCAAGGGAAGAATGCTTCTATCAGCTACTATTCTTTGGGGAGGTGGTGTTCATACACTGACAGAAAAACCCGTTGCATCAATGTAGGCCCCATCTATGCTATGGGGTTATGCTGACATCGCTACTGTGACGTAACTATGCCAATATAGCCTCTATATTGCAGACATACTCTGTATGTATACTACAGTGGAAGGTGGTAGCAAACTGTATATTTAGGTGACCACACTTTCCATTATTTAAGAAAAGATTGTTGTGCCATTTTTTGAGAAGTTTTACATTTCCACTGTAGCTGGTCTTTGAGATTTGACAGGAAGATAGCCCTTGGACTAGACAAGTGCCGTTACTCAATCCCATTCAGGTTTAGTTGAAGATTGGCATTTCCCTTTTCTTACTTTTGTTGCTCATGAAAATTTTGGCAGCAGGCAAAAGGGAACACTCAAAGTTAACCAATGCCAGAATTAAAGTTGGCTGTGCAACCTTAATCCAGCCCCCAGTGTGTATGTATTTTGATACATTTTTAATCACATGATCACATACTGTTTTTTTCCACAGGACCCTGCCTCATTCAGAACATGGTCAGTGAGCAGCTATTCAGTATTTTTCTCCTTGTTGTTCAACACCTGGCCCTAGGCCTCACTGACTGCATACTTATCAAACCCTGCTCTGAACAGAGTTATCAATTTCCTCATGGGTTTCCCTGTGGTGCTCCTCTCCATAGAATCTAAATGCTCCACAAACATTAATTAATTTTCACAACACCCCTGTGAGGGTTGGTGTTACCCCCATTTTACAGATGGGGAACTAAGGAACAGAAAAGTTAAGGTCAAGAGTGTCTACTAATTGTGGGTAACCAACTTGAGACAACTATGGCCTGATTTTTCACAGGACTTCCTATGTTCAAAGCACAGCTCCCATTGACTTCGGTTGCAGCTTTGAGTGCTGAGCGTTTCTGCAAATCATACACCTGCGTCTCAAGTCAGGCAGGAACATACCATTAGTGACTACCTGTAAAAAGTTTGATATAAGTGGTCTTGCACTACATCACATAGGAATTAAGTGGCAGAGGCTGGGACTGAATCTAATTCTCCAGGGCAGCATTCAATTGTCTTCTGTTCTTTCTCGTCCTATAATCCCCTGCCTCATTCACTACACACCTTGCAACTTCTGCAACAAATGATGCAGGAGTCCTATAGCAACAATTGCCTTTTCATTACATCAGCCCTGATTGATCCCCAGAGTGCCAACCATCCCGTGCACTGAATGAGGCAGGGCTCCTGTGGAAAAAAATAGTATGTTCTCACAGCATTAAAGAATGTATCATAATGCATCTGCACAAAGGGGGTAATAAAAGTACCTCAATTCTGGCATTTCCTAACCTTTGAGCATTTGACTTTGCAATCGTAATAATGTTCTTTTAATGTAGTTTGCATGGGTGTAATTTCCTTGTTTTTTTAAAAAACAATCAAAAATTGAAAAAACAGAAATTCCATCACGTAACATATGGACACTCATGTGGGACATCAGCAGAGTTGGAATCTTTAGATCCATGGCACAGACCTCTGCCACTTGAGCAAAGGGAGTGACTCCTAGCAATAGCAGGTTGTAATCCTCTACATGGATCAACACTGGGGGAGGGGGGTGAGACATGTGTCTTGTTAGTGGGTTTTGCAGATATTTGCTGACAGCAGAGAAATGGAGAGACTCGGTAAACTTGGGTTCCATTCCAGGCTCTGGAGGGGTGTGTGCGCCAGTGTGCATAGACCTTTCTGCCCATTCACCCTCTGCCCCAAGTCTGACCCCTTGCCCTCCAAACTGTCCTTATCCCAGACCTGTCTCTTCCCCACAGCTGGCTCCTTTCCCAGGCTCCACTCCTCAGAATCCTTAGCCCAGTCCCAATCTCAATGCCCATTCAGTCCTAGTCTCCACCTCTGGGCTCTGCATGAGTCTCAGTCTTCCTCTATTTGCAATCACAGTCACTCCCTCCTGCTCCCCAGCCACAGTCTCCTTGCCCAGTCCCACCCCCAGCTTCTTGTCCTCATTCACCTCGCCCAGCCAAGTCTCAATTCTCTATTCCTGACTCCCAGTCTTATCTGTCTCTCTGCCTGCTCTTGTTTACCCTTTCCACTGGCTCCCAATCCCAGTCTCCCTCCCCAGGTTCCTCATTCAATCTCAATTTCCCCAGCTCCTTGTCCCAGTTTCACCTTTCCTTGACCTCTTGTCCAGCCAATTCCAGGTCTCCCGCAAACTCCAGCTCCTCATAAAATCTGTCCCACCCTCCCTTGCTCCCCTCCCACTAGGTTCCCAGTCCTAGTCTCCATACCCAGCCAGTCTCAGTCTCCTGGGGACCTTGTCCAGTCTCAGCCTTCCTTCCCAAAATTGCCTCCCAGTCCCCATTATGTTTCCCTCCCTGGAGTCCCAGTCTCTCCTCCCCCAGCATCTTGTTTCAGTCTTCTTGCTCAGCTAGTGCCAATCTTCCCCACCCCTTCTTCCCACACACCTGGCACTCAGTCCAAGTTTCTCTCTGTTTCCATCCACCCAACTAGTCTCTCAGTCCAGTCTTCCCCAGGTTCTTGTCTCAATCTACTCTTTCTCCCTCCTCCAACCCCAGGTCCATCCTTTCCATATCTGATTCAGGAAGCTTCCTCCTCCAGGCTGCTTCAGAGCCAGCAAAGGGAGTACTGAGGGCACAGGGAAAACAGTCTCCCTGCTCTTAGTTTGGGTGCCCATCCCAGTCAGGAGTAGCTGAGGGCTGCAATTACAGGGAAAGGCTCACTTTGCCCCTGTACCCCATGGCTGGAGAATGCTCAGTGTGGATGGAATCTTCAGCTGCAATGGAAATGTATTTTCCTCCTTTCCCCATTGTCTCAAAAAGGGCTCAGTTGTTTTTTAAAAAGAAGTACCTCTGCCTCAGGCAAAGACCCGGCTTGGAATGTTTCATCCTGAATGATGAAAATTTCAGAAAGTTGTATGCAAATGAAAGAATGAGTTTACAATGATAACACTTACGCACCTAAGCTACAGGTTGTTTGCAGTGTTGTTGTAGCCATGTTGATCCCAGGAGATTAGAGAGACAAGGTGGGTGAGGTAATATCTTTTATTGGACCAACTTCTGTTGGTGAAAGAGACAAGCTTTAGAGATCCAGAAAAAGAGCTCTGAGTAAGCTTGAAATCTTGTCTCTTTTACTAACAGAAGTTGGTCCAATAAAAGGTATTGCCTCCCCCACCTTGTCTTTCTAAACTATCGATGTCAGTAATGCTCCATCTATAATGTGCAGAGATCCCCCACTTACAGACTTGTGCACAGAAAACAGTGCAGAAAAATTACTAATCTGTCTCAGTAAAACAATGCTTGTCATCATTAATTGCTTGATACTGCCACTAACAGGTGACGGGAGTTGAGCAATGGTCCCATGGTCCATATTGCATCCTTCCTGCCAAGAGCAAAGCAGCTAGCTAAAACTTTACATATAATACAAATTAACAAGGCTTCTAAATTATGAACCTGAGAAACAAACGGTGAGCACAAGTTTTCAATCAAAGGGGACAAGATAATCTATGCCACTCCTTCCAGTTGTTGCCCACAGCTTACAAACATCACCTCAATCTTCTCTAGGTGAAGCCTCATCCAGCTAGCTCTCACCCAAGCCCTAATCTTATTCTGGTCCTAGGAAAGCTACTCACGTGCACCAGACGGGTCAGACAAGATGGAGTTATTTTGTTCAATGAGGATGCTTTCCTTATTTTCATAACTAACAACATGATGAAGGTTGGGATATATGGAAAACATTATATATCCACATAGAAAATACCTGTAAAATTACAAAATATAGGTAAATTCTAATTTGTTTATTGTTATCAATAGTACAATTCATATATTGGACAGGGCAGCGTTTAGGTAACATGAGGCTACTGGTCATGGTCTCCAAGTCCTAAGTGGAAGGGGAATGAACAATAAGCTTTGGCAGTTGTTGGAAACTTAACAGCGAGTTTCTACCATCTGGTACTTATTTTAAAATATGGATATTTAATGTTCTATTCAAATCAATTTAAAAGGAAGTCTAGTGTTAGCCCTCATTCCATCATAACCAGGGTTATTTTTGTCTGGAAATATATATTTATGTGCACACCTTATATTCATAGCACATATCATTCCAGAAAACGTGACCATGATCTCATGTAGGCTGATATTCACATCTGTGCAGAGAATCTACCTAAGGCCTATGCACCCTATAACTCCTCAAAATAGTGCTTACATGAGATTTAAGTGATGAGCATGCTTTGTATAAGCACACTGGTGATTTTCCCTTATAATGGAGATCTGCTAGAAAAATGTGACAGTCAGTGGTACTCCATCAAAGCTCACACTGCTTCATTGTGTTAGTCTTGTCTGGTAATAGAATTTGAAACAGCTAGAAAAACTATAAAAATCTTCAGCAAAAGGTGTGTCTTAATGTACCACATATAAACAAATTGGTTATTCTGTCTTGCATTTTGAATCATGCTAGAACAGAGGGCCCTGGAGCTAAGAATTAGATTGGCTTCAAAATAGAGATGTTAGGGACAACAGAACCTAAGCTTTCAGGGAAGAAAGCAAGCTTTGAAGGGTCCAATAAACCGAGAAATTACTTGGAGTGTCAGCCCTACTACATGTACTAGAATAGCCACGGACTGAATAGTAATCATAAGGCTTAACAATTCTCTAAATTCAGCAACAGCTGTTATCTGAACTGTGCAGTATTTTACATTCACCTCTAAAACGCTACATAATTTATTAACTCATTTTTATAAAATTTGAATCAAATTAGGACCAGAAGGATGGTTTAATGGCTAAGGCACTAGCTGGAGACCTGGGTTCAATTCCTTGCTCTGCCACTAACTTGCTGCATGATTTTGGGTAAGTCACTTAGTCTCTCTGTGTTCTCTATATGCAAAGTGGGAATAATAGTTCCCTATTTCATATAGGTGTTGTGAAGATAAACACATTAATAGATTGTTAAGTGTTCAGATATTATAATAATAAAAGTATCTGTGATCAAGTGATATACAGAGTATTCTAACAGGACAAGACTAAATTCACTTTTTTCCTTTTGTGAAGGAACCAATAGGCTAAAATGGACATTTTATTCAAATGTCAATGTTGAAACACAAAGAACAACTTTTATTCCAGGGCTGCTATGGACTATGTTAGGAGTGCACACAGGTCTGTGAGCTGCAGCAGAGTTACTATATAATGTAATTTTGGAGCTTCCTAGTGATTAAAAATTGTACCTTCTCCAGTACACTTATCCTACATATACTACTTAAGCCTGGTGTATGCAGCTTTCATGAATGAGTATTACATGTGCACATCAAAAGATTGCAACCTAAAGTATCAAAAGAAAATTCAGACTAGACTGTTATTCATCAATATCCTGAAAGAGAGAAAGCTGATTTTCTTCCTCAAAAGGTTGTTCATGTTTATTAAGAATAAGAGATATTCTCATACAAGTCCCTCACTCCAGCTGTCAAAGATTCTTCTTGAATAATTCAACACTTTTCAACTTACACTAGCATTCTACACTGACAAAAATACAGTGATACTATTATAATTTACTGTAACTTTTTACTATCCAATTTTACTACATTTCTGTCAAATATCTGGGAGATGCAAATTCAGAAATGGCTATGTATATGCAGAAATATATATACCCCAAACTGAGACATATGTACGAGTACATGTCCTTTGCTGGAATATTTTTACAAGGTGAATAGGTGCATAGAATAAACTCTGTTGCAAAAAAAAAAATGCATATTTTAAAGGGAAGTGGTGTCTAGGTTATTTTGACTTTTAAATAGTGACAATCCTGGGATGGAATGCAACACAATTACTAAAACCAACCCTCAGAGGAAGACACCTCCTGTAGATTTACAGCCACCCTTCTTGCTGATCCAGGTGAGGGTTTGTTGAGCCCAGCAGGGTGCTATAATCAACCCTTTTTGGTCAGGATGGATCAGGTCATTATAGGGCTTGTCTAGACTAGACAACAACTGAGGCTAGGTCAAAGTTAGCTAACACGGGTGGGGAAGGGGGTGGGGGCGGAGGATGAAGGCTGGGTGGTCTATGGTCTACCTCAATCAGCTAAATCAGAGTCAAGGGTGTTAAACTGCATCTTTAAACACAATTCAAAAGGGCCTGGCTAAATTCTGGTTAGCTATCTTGGGGTTAGTTAATGCTGACCTAGCCTTTTCCTGATCACAGGTTCTGAGGGATTAATGGAATCCTGGACGATTTTCCTCGGGGGGGGAAAAAAAAAATCAGGAATTCCAAAGTCAATATTTTAAACTAAATTACCATCAATACGTCTAAAGAACATGCATATCTTTTAAAATGTATGGCTTCTATGGTTGTAATATATACATTGCAACAGTCCGTTCATCAGGTAAGAGATTTGATTCACATGAGTTGAAAGGAAAATAAAGTTATGTTTTGGCTGTTTGAGGCACAAATTATTATAACCTTTAAGTAGTCAGTTAATACATTTGAAAAAAGGACTTAGACACTGTACTATTTCTATGCATGCTTTTTTTAGGCTGCAAGTATTATAACAGATAAGGCCAAGATTCAGCAATCCACTGTATCTTGCCAGCAGTTGATATCAATGGAGACAGAAGCAACTGCTTGAATAAGACGTCAGAAAACTCATAGGTTTCAGAGTAGCAGCCGTGTTAGTCCGTATCCACAAAAAGAACAGGAGTACTTGTGTCACCTTAGAGACTAACAAATTTATTAGAGCATAAGCTTTCGTGGGCTACAGCCCACTTCTTCGGATGCATAACGGAAAACTCATAATGAGACATGCCCACAAATGTTTTGCAAGGAGGAAAAGTGCAATGAAACAAAGGTGGCTAAAAGTGAGTAATTATTATTTGAAAACTATGGAGGCTGGTTAATGCCATGGACTGGATTCCATGATTTTCATATTTGTTTTTGTCATATTGGGGTCTTGGCCTCTAGCTGGGCAGATGTAATGGTAAATAGAACAAACTTTAGCAACAGATCTGATAGCTGCATCAGAGACAAAGCAGAATCTCAGCAAATGCAGAGTGGCAACACAGGATCCTACGAATGGTCTCTCAGTGAAAGCTTAAGTCTTCCAAGAGGCCATGCAGCTCCTCATCCAAAATCCTTAAGATTTAAAAATGAGACAATTTGTTTTCATATAGTAGTTTTAAGTCAGCCAGATTAGATTTTATAAGGATAGTTAGGTTATTTATAAAGTAACTTGTAAACTTTTTTGTCCTTTTTTATCTCTCAAGGACTCTCTCTCTACTTGCCTGCAGACTCCACAGTTCAGATCCTTTCTTTGACAGAAGAGGGAGGACTGGAGCGGCTGACATAGGACTTCATTAATAAAGAATTAAAGGAGGGCAATGTAATCAATACCAGTCAACATGGGTTTATGGGAAATCGAGCCTGCAAACTAACTTGATATCTTTTTTTGACGAGATTACGTATATGTGCTGCCGAAGCGAGCACTACTTAGGCCTGGTCTACACTAGGCGTTTATGTCGAAGTTAGCGCCGTTACATCGAATTAACCCTGCACCCGTCCACACCGCGAAGGTATTTAGTTCGACATAGAGGTCTCTTTAATTCGACTTCTGTACTCCTCCCCGACGAGGGGAGTAGCGCTAAATTCGACATGGCCATGTCGAATTAGGCTAGGTGTGGATGGAAATCGACGCTAATAGCTCCAGGAGCTATCCCACAGTGCACCACTCTGTTGACGCTCTGGACAGCAGTAAGAGCTCGGATGTTCTGAACTGCCACACAGGAAAAGCCCCGGGAAAATTTGAATTTGAATTCCTTTTCCTGTCTGGCCAGTTTGAATCTCATTTCCTGTCTGGACATCGTGGCGAGCTCAGCAGCACTGGCAACGATGCAGAGCTCTCCAGCACTGATGGCAGTGCAGTCTGTGAATAGAAAGAGGGCCCCAGCATGGACTGATCGGGAAGTCTTGGATCTCATCGCTGTGTGGGGCGATGAGTCCGTGCTTTCCGAGCTGCGATCCAAAAGACGGAATGCAAAGATCTATGAGAAGATCTCTAAAGACATGGCAGAGAGAGGATACAGCCGGGATGTAACGCAGTGCCGCGTGAAAATCAAGGAGCTGAGGCAAGGCTACCAGAAGACCAAAGAGGCAAACGGACGCTCCGGATCCCATCCCCAGACATCCCGTTTCTACGAGGCACTGCATTCCATCCTCGGTGCGGCCGCCACCACTACCCCACCACTGACTGTGGACTCTGAGGATGGGATAGTGTCCACGGCCGGATCCTCGGACATGTTAGCGGACGGGGAAGATGAGGAAGGAGATGAGGAGGACGAGGCAGTCGACAGCGCTCACAACGCTGATTTCCCCGACAGCCAGGATCTCTTCATCACCCTTACAGAGATCCCCTACCAACCCTCCCCAGCCGTTACCCCAGACACAGAATCTGGTGAAGGATCATCCAGTAAGTGTTGTAAACATCTAAACATTTATTTGTAACAGAACATGATTATTAACAATTTAAAAAATGGGTTTCTCATGATTAGTTTGATTAACTTAACGGTTCAGTCATGGGCAGTGCAACTATTTGAAAAAAATCTAGCAATGTCCGGTTTTGCATGATTGTCCTGCCCAAGCCGCTCTACTGTTTAGTCCCTGCTACTGCAGCTACAGTAAGATGCGGTCTATATGTCCGGGGATGGAGCAGAAATCCTCCTGGGACATCTCAAGGAAGCTCTCCTGCAGGTAATTTGAAATCCGCTGCATTAGGTTCTTGGGGAGAGCGGCCTTATTGGGTCCTCCGTAGTAGGACACGTTGCCGCGCCACGAGACTAGCAAGTACTCTGGAATCATTGCTTGGCACAGCATGGCGGCATACGGCCCTGGTCTTTGAAGGCTTTCCCGGAGCATTCTCTGTCTGTCGCTCTCAGAGATCCTCATGAGGGTGATGTCGCTCATGATGACCTGCTTTGAATGAGGTAGGGGAATGTTAGTGTTGGGACTGCTTTACCGTTCCTTTACAGAACTGTAACCGCTGGTTTGCAGCCACGCGGTGGAGGCGGGAGAGGGTCAGCCGAAAGGGATCGTTCCCGGGGACAGCCGCGAGGGTGTGGGACAGGAGCAGACTTCCTGCTTGCCGGATTGCTGGCAGCAGGGACCGACATTGATTTCAATGTGAAATGAGGCCATTGCTAATATTAAAGTTTTAAGCTGCCACGAATCTACGGCTTACCATGTCTGCGTGCAAGAGCAATTCCGTTGTCCTGACAGGGTTCTCAAAAGTGCTCTGCAAAACCCCAGACACTGAATGCGAAGGCCGAGAATTCGACCTTGTGCTGAGTGCGCATGTGATAGGTGCTGTGCATGGTCCTGTTCACAGAGAAAGACTATGTTCTTTGTTCACAACTACATTTATCTTTCTGAGGAATTCACTCCCTTTTTCCCATTCCCACAGCCCCATCTGCGACTGTCTCACAACCTAGCCTGTCATCACACTCCCAGAGGCTAGGGAGGATTAGGCATAAGAAGAAGAGGACACGGGAGGACATGTTCTCAGAGCTTATAGCCTGCTCCCGAGCCCAGGCAGCACAGCAGACCCAGTGGCGGGAGAACTTGTCCCAAATGCACCAAGCCAACATGGATCGGGAGGAGAGGTGGCGTCAGGAAGACCAGCAGGCGACTCAAACCCTGCTTGGACTACTGAGGGAGCAAACGGACACGCTCCGGCGCCTTGTGGATGTTCTGCAGGAACGGAGGCAGGAGGACAGAGCCCCGCTGCAGTCCATCTCTAACCGCCCTCCCCCGCCACCAAGTCCCATACTCCCTTCACCCAAAGTGCACAGAAGGAGAGGCGGCAGAGTCCCTGCTAACTCTCACTCCACCCCTGCAGAGAGCTCGAGCAGCAGAAGGCTCTCATTCCCCAAAGTTTGACAAGTTCTTTCCTTCCCGCCTGACACAAGCCCCCGTCCAAGTTTCACTTCCCAGTCCCATGTGTAGTTGATAATAAAAAATATGTTTCTGTTAACTACTGTTTCCATCATGTTCTTTTGGAGGAGGGGGGGGAAAGGGGGTTGGTAATTGGACAGGACAGTCACCTTTGGCAGGGTACATAGTAGGGGGCAGGCACAGCAGCAGGGCACATACATAGTGCAGTGATGCAGTGACTACTTACCCTGGTTAGTCTGGGAGGTTCTTTTCATGTTATGTGGTGGGGGGTGGGTTGCTCTGTGACTTTGTGTCAGGGGAGGGCAGTTAGAGATCTTAAGCGGCGGTCCTTAGGCAGGATCACAGAGCCACACAGCAGGGGATCTGTAACCGTCCCACCCCTGCCACAAACTCACATAGACCCCCCATACACACAGTCCGTATCAGGAGGGGTGACAGGCTCCGTTGAAAGAACCATCCCACCGCAGCGGAGCCTGTCAGTCCTTGAGTTTAGAAGCTGCATTCGCGCGACTACACTACACCCGCTCCGCACCACAGTCTGCGTCCCAGTTTTAAAAAATTCCCGCGAAAACAGTATTAAAGAAAACGGTGTGCTTTAACAAAGTAGAACTATTTTTATTTTGAAACGTGTGTTGGAAGTGGGGTGAAGGCTTCTCTGTACACAAAATTAGAAAGTCACAGGTTACCCTGCTCACTCAGGAACTTTGCTTTCAAAGCCTCCCGGATGCACAGCGCTTCCCGCTGGTCTCTTCTAATCGCCCGGCTGTCTGGCTGTGAGTAATCAGCAGCCAGGCTAATTTCCTCAACCTCCCACCCCGCCATAAAGGTCTCCCCCTTGCTCTCACAGAGATTGTGGAGCACACAGCAAGCTGCTATAACAATGGGGATATTGGTTTCGCTGAGATCACAGCGAGTCAGCAAGCTTCTCCATCTCCCCTTGAGACGTCCAAAAGCACACTCCACCACCATTCTGCACTTGCTCAGCCGGTAGTTGAAGAGTTCTTTTTCAGTGTCCAGGGCACCTGTATAGGGCTTCATGAGCCAGGGCATTAGCGGGTAGGCTGGGTCCCCGAGGATGACTATAGGCATCTCCACATCCCCAACAGTTATTTTGTGGTCCGGGAAGTAAATACCTTGCTGCAGCCGTCTAAACAGACCAGAGTTCCTGAAAACACGAGCGTCATGAACCTTGCCCGGCCATCCGACATTGATGTTGGTAAAACGTCCCCTGTGGTCCACCAGTGCTTGCAGCACCATGGAAAAGTAGCCCTTTCTGTTAATGTACTGGCTGGCCTGGTGGTCCGGTGCCAGGATAGGGATGTGAGTTCCATCTATGGCCCCACCGCAGTTTGGGAATCCCATCGCTGCGAAGCCATCTATGATCGCCTCCAAGTTTCCCAGGGTCACTACCTTTGGCAGCAGTACATCAACGATTGCCTTGGCTACTTGCATCACAACAACCCCCACGGTAGATTTGCCCACCCCAAACTGGCTCGCGACTGACCGGTAGCTGTCAGGCGTTGCAAGCTTCCAGAGGGCTATGGCCACTCGCTTCTGGACAGTCAGGGCTGGTCGCATCTGGGTGTCATTGCGCTTCAGGGCAGGGGACAGCAACTCACAAAGTTCAAGGAAAGTTCCCTTCCGCATGCGGAAGTTTCGCAGCCACTGTGATTCATCCCAGACCTGCAGCACTATGCGGTCCCACCACTCAGTGCTTGTTTCCCGTGCCCAGAATCGCCGTTTCACAGCATCAACATGACCCATTGCCACCGTGATGTCCTCGGCGCTGGGTCCCCTGCTTTCTGAGAGGTCTGTGCTACTCTCAGACTTCAGGTCATCACCGCGTTGACGTAGCCTCCTCGCCTGACTTTTCTGCATCTGCCTCAGGGCAACCTGTATGATAAGCTGCGAGGCGTTGAGAGCGGCCACAACTGCAGCGATGGTTGCAGTGGGCTCCATGCTCACAGTGCTGTGGCGTCCGCGCTGTCAATGACTTGAAAAGTGCGCGAAATGATTTCCCGCCGGCGCTTTCAGGGAGGGAGGGAGGGCGGGAGTGATGGACGGATGACGACAGTTACCCAAAAGCACCCTGGCCCCTTTTTTTTTTACCCAGAAGGCATTTGCGGCTCCACCCAGAATTCCAATGGGCGGCGGGGACTCCGGGAACTGTGGGATAGCTGCCCTCAGTGCACCGCTTCCAATGTCGACGCTTTCCCCGTTAGTGTGGACTCACAAAGTCGAATTACTGTCCTTAGTGTGGACACACACGTTCGACTTTGCAATATCGATTCCAAATATTCGATTTAAGTAAAATCGAACTACTCTCGTAGTGTAGACAAGGCCTTAGACTTCTGTAGAAAGTTTGACTTGGTACCACATGTTGTTTCCAATAAAAGGTATTACTTCACCCATCTTGTCTCTTTTAGTATCACATGACATTTTGATTAAAAAAACTAGAGCAATGTAAAATTAACATGGCACATATTCAATGGATTTATGAGATGGCTAATTGCTAGGTCTCAAAATGTAATTGTAAATGGGGAATCATCATCAAAAGGTTTGTAAAAAAAACAGAAAGTCACTCTGCTCTAGTTCTGCCTTATTTAGGTCATGGTTATCACCTTACGACAGCGTGCAAGAGTGCAAGGCCCCGCCTCTGCCCTTTCCCTCTCCCACAATGCACCAGCCAGCAGCACTGGTGCAGAAAGGGAAATAATCTGCTGCTGGTATATACTAGTGGCGGACTGGCTCCCCCTTGCTCTAGTGAGGAAGTAGAGAGTCACAGTTCCCTTCCGATTCTGCTCCTTGGAGCTATGTTATTATGCATTACCCTTTCTTGGGGCAAATTGTTACATCTGACAGTCTAACTCATAGATTGCAAGCAATAGGTCTCATGGGTCTCAAGTATAAACCTTTACTCCTCACAGTACTCCAAATTCACATGAGTATTCCCACTGACATCAATCAGAATATTCAGGTAAGTATGAACTATTTGCATGTGTAGGGTATTGCCCTAGCCCAGTGGTTCTCAAAGCCGGTCCGCCGCTTGATCAGGGTAAGCCCCTGGCAGTCCAGGCTGGTTTGTTTACCTGCCGCGTCTGCAGGTTTGGCCAATCACGGCTCCCACTGGCCGCAGTTCACCACTCCAGGCCAATGGGGGCTGCGGGAAGGGCAGCCAGCACATCCCTCAGCCTGCGCCACTTCCCGCAGCCTGGAGCAGCGAACCACAGCCAGTGGGAGCCGCGATCGGCCGAACCTGCAGACGCAGCAGGTAAACAAACTGGCCCGGCCCACCAGGGTCTTTCCCTGAACAAGCGGCGGACCGGCTTTGAGAACCACTGCCCTAGCCCATATAGTAATGTCATATTTTACCAGTGTAAAATACTAAAAGCCATCATAACGCATATTTAAATAACTTTTCTGACTATGTGCCATATAGATGAGTTTGCTTATTTTCACAGTGATGGTACAAGGTGCTTTATAAAGGCAGCTTTTCAATTAAGAGCCCAAATCAGTAATAAATAAAAATAACAATAAAATCTCTTAATGATATCTATGGGAGATTTTCTTGAACAAAGACTATTTACTGGGCCCCATGTGAATACTAGCAAGAATTGGATGACTTTAGATATATTCAGGATTGAAAAACAAAAACAACACACACACAAACAAATACCCCTAGTGAAGCTATGAAGGTTGCCTCACTGTTTCTTCAAGTCCCTGAGAATCAGCTGTGTAATAACCAAACTGCACAGCAATGTTCCTGAAATTAATTCAGTTGCAAGGCACATGAATAATCTAGGACTAAGAGGTAATTATTTCGCTAAGCGACTCTGTCACAAGTTTTCACCATTACTGTTGCAATCTCAAATACCATTCTCTCCTTTTTATTTCCTAAAATGCCTATTGTTCTAGGTGAAGTTAAAAGTAATGAAACTTTATTGATTAAAAAGGCACAGATAAAAGCATCCACACCCTTTTAAAAAATCATCATACAATTATCTAGCAATTTACTAATCAACACAATAGCCACTCAAAATATTCATGTGCAGTGCCAGGAGGAGGAAAAAAATCTGAGTTATAGTTAACAGGGATAGCACAGCAAGCATAACATTAGACAGAATTTCATCACCACTAATCTTTTATTCAAAACCTTACATCTTTAAAATCTTTCATTTTTTATGATTTTATTGTCATCTACTAAATGAAAAACTGCAGCCGCTTTGAATTTTGTATATCTTATCAAAAAAGCACCCCCCCAGGCTAATATTTATCATAAAATTGCATAGTGTATGCTAGTAGCTATAACCCTAGATTTATTGTGTTGTTTTCATTTTTCCTAAAATGCTGATTTACATCTGCAAAAAAAAAAAAGGGAAAACTACAGGTTTCAGTGAAATGTGCTTACTTTTTATCGTAAACACATGTTTACAGGATCATTCCTGTAAAGGTTGTACAATTTTTGTGTCTTAGGGCTCCATTCAGAAAAAAACTTCAGCAAATATCTAACTTTAAGCACATGCTTAACAACTCCATGAAACCAGAGTTTAGAATTAAGCATGCATGTACTTAAGTGCTAAATCAGGTCCACAATTTTATATCTATATTAGTCTGTATGTACAATTGACTATATTATAAATTGACCGTGTCCCTTCAAAATTCCACCAAAAAGAATGGACAATAAAAATCTTGAATAGTAGTGATCTCTTAAAAACAGATTAATATTTAAAGGGACACAGTCAACTGGAAATCTAGTTGTTGCTTTTTAAAGAGTGTAAAGTAATTTCAGATACTACATCTGGCCCTGACTCTGCCTGCCAATGGTTATGGTCTTCCAATCACATTTTCCTATTTTAAAAAAGATTTCTCTCTATTTGCTCTTCAAAAGACCACATAAACTACAAAAGAAAATGACTGACTGTACAGGAGAAAGTGATTATTACAATGTGCCATCAAATGCAAAGTGAACAAACTAAATACAGGTCTGTCGCATCTTATGCGCATTTAACATGTGCGATTTCAGCTTTACAAGGTCGGCAAAAACAAAACAAAAAACCAAAAAAGAGAAAAATAACAATTTTAATACTGTACCTGTAGTGCGGGCGATTTCGCCCGCCATTGAACTCAATGTAATTTTGACTATACGCAGTTTTCGCTTTATGCGCTAACCGCGGAACGGAACCCCCGCGTAAGATGAGACAGACCTGTAAAGCAAATAAACATCTTCCCCCTACAATTTCCTTCAATTACATTAACCTTTGTAGTTAGTTTAACAACAGCTGTTTAAAAATTCCTAAACAAAAGGGTGATTTTTAAATTGAATTCATCCCTTTAAGTCTACTTTCAAATGAAATAAATGCAGGAAAACATTTGCAAATAAAAAGTGTGATTTTTAAGTTGACAGTTTCCCTTTAAAAACACAGCAGATTTATTTAGGTAAAAATAAGAGAGGAAGTTTTTTTCAAATGTTCCATCTGAAAAAAAAAAAAAGAAAATTTTTTATGGAAACACAAAGTACACATTTTATTCTGAAAATTTAATTGCAATGAGTTTTTCTTTTGATACAACACAACTACAGAATATATTAGCTTACAGTCAACACTTCAGTAGGAAAACGTGTCCTGAATCGTTCAGCCATCTTAATGGATTACTTTCTAAGCTCATACATGAGACAAACAACCGGATGTGAGGTCTGACAAAGATTATAGCAATATGAAAAGTTAACTCAATCCAATAAAGAATCAGTGTACTGTTTCATATCATACGATGTGATAAAAAGAAAGAGAAAGATGACACTTTCCAATTTTATTTGCAAGTGTAAAATGCTCATAATCATCCTTAACAAGATAATGATCTACTGGAATATTTTTTCTGTATTTTTCAGACAAAGTTTTTGACTGTTTCACAGTTTCACATTATAATACAAAAAAAGCAAAACAAATTGTGTTTAAATAAGTTTTTAGAAAAAATCTTTGAGAAAAAACCCCCACATACTTAAAATTACAAATGAATGCCTCGAATTTCCTTATGTACAGTACATGGGTTTGAGCAATTAAACACTATCATACCACATCGTGAAACAAAATAACTTCTCTAATAGTCCAGTATACATACAATGATGGGGGCTAATTTAGCTACAACTAATCAGGAAAGAGATCTTGGAGTCATCTTAGATAGTTCTCTGAAGACGTCCACGCAGTGTGCAGCGGCAGTCAAAAAAAGCAAACAGCATGTTAGGAATCATTAAAAAGGGGATAGAGAATAAGACGGAGAATATCTTATTGCCCTTATATAAATCCATAGAACACCCACATCTTGAATACTGCATACAGATGTGGTCTCCTTATCTCAAAAAGATATACTGGCATTAGAAAAGGTTCAGAGAAGGGCAACTAAAATGATTAGGGGTTTGGAACGGGTCCCATATGAGGAGAGATTAAAAAGGCTAGGACTTTTCAGCTTGGAAAAGAGGAGACTAAGGGGAGATATGATAGAGATATATAAAATCATGAATGGTGTGGAGAAAGTGAATAAGGAAAAGCTATTTACTTGTTCCCATAATATAAGAACTAGGGGCCACCAAATGAAATTAATGGGCAGCAGGTTTATAACAAATAAAAGGAAGTTCTTCATGCAGCACCAAGTCAACCTGTGGAAATCCTTACCTGAGGAGGTTGTGAAGGCTAGGACTATAACTATAAATTCATGGAGGTTAAGTCCATTAACGGCTATTAGCCAGGATGGGTAAGGAATGGTGTCCCTAGCCTCTGTTTGTCAGAGGGTGGAGATGGATGGCAGGAGAGAGATCACTTGATCGTTATCTGTTAAGTTCACTCCTTCTGGGGCACCTGGCATTGGCCACTGTCAGCAGATAGGATACTGTGCTGGATGAACCTCTGGTCTGACCCAGTATGGCCATTCTTATGTTTTTATGTTCTTAAGAACTCTGATGATCAAATCCTTCCAAGATCAAGACAATTTTCTATAGTTGCAAGGATTCTATTCTTTTAATAAAAACTAAGGCCCCAGTTCTGCAAATACTTGTTCTCATGATAACTTTATGCACATGTGCTGTCCCATTATACTCATTGGGAATGCTTATGTGCATAACTATTTGAAAGATCAAGGTCTAAATAGGCATGCAGTTCAGAAAAGGATAATTCTGTTTTATATTAAACAATTCAGCTTGCAGCTACAGTCTCTGGAGACTGATGTATTTCAGAACACAATATTACTAATAGCACTATTACTTTCATTATGACATTCCTTTAATGACATCTGAGAATAAACAGGGGGAACTGATCTTCAATAGTTTAGTATTACTAGAAAAGATTCCAGTGGGTGCTTGACATGAGAGGCAGATCCTCAACTGGTGTATCAAAGGTGCATTGAGAAAAAAAATAAAAAAAAAAATCCCCCCAAATACTACTTTAAGCTCTGATTATGCATGGTCAACTACATGGGTTGATGGAGCCCCATTTATTATAATAGGGTTCTTCATGGGTGTAGCAGTCCGTCCTCACAGAGCTCTGCTGAAGTCATATAACTATAATATTAACTATCTGCCTGAACCAAAACTATTATTTATAGATAAATGAAGGATCAGTTCTGTAAAGTATGTAAAATTATGTAGAAATACTGAAGTGTGGTTAATTTAGATTTTCAACACATTTAGGGCTCATTGAAGCATCAACAGGCAGGGTAAACTTTGGGATTTTGAGCCTGATCCAAAGCCCATTGAAGTCAATAGAAAAAACTCACATTGATTACAATAGGCTTTGAGTCAGGCACTTTGAATGAAACAGCTTGCCAGGGAAAAAATATCTAAGGAATAAAACTGTCCTGCTGGAACAGTACAGGAACGGAATATTATTCAGTGGAACTCACCCAGCAGCACAGGAAGAATTTCACAAGGCTAAGTCTGGCAATATCTGAAGTCCTTACTCATCTGAAATTCCCATTGGTATTAACTCCACCTGACATTACTCTAGTACATAATTAGTAATGGCCAAATCCTGCAGCCCTTTCTGACTGAAAGACTGGCAAGGAGCTCTGTTTTGTGTAACTGAGGTTAAAAATCTACCAAAAATAACTGAAATAAACTTTCCCTAAGTGCAATAACACACTTCAAAGTATGTGATTCCAATGTCATTTTGTATGTGTATTGCTTGGGTGCTGTAGGCACTCAGCCATTCATAGCATATACAGGGGTATACACAGTAAGCTATTTGTTCTATTCCAGGGATGTTTTAAAAGGCATGCAATGAAGACCTAGCTAGCAATTGCATTCACACCAAGCGCAAGCTCTATTCCCCATCGATCTGACAAAATTATCATTGAAAACAGTAGGATACAGAACCAAAATAGGATTTTACCACGGCAGAAACGTTTCCCTGGACACATTTCTGTTAGGAACAAAAAATGAAAAGGAGATCTGGAACAGCACTGAATGAGAAGCCACAGCCCCCTAGCCCTGATAAGAAACAAAATGATGCCAGTAGCAGGATATCCTCAGACACTGACACAGAAAAAGATAGTCAGCAGTGGGGAAGAAATTACACAGAATATTACCACAGTAATGGAAAAAAACATGTGAAGGTTTTCAGTCCTCCGTATTCTGTCTTGAAGGTGTTTTCAACTGAACTAAAAAGACCTAACTGAAAACAAGGAAGTACTAGGCCAATAACTCACACTGATAAAGAAAACTCAGCAGGAATATGAGGACAGATTCCTGACCCTGGAAAGGAAAGTCAAACAGCTTGAGGAATGTCCAAAAGAGCGAAAACAAGGACTGTAGGAAAAATATTTGTATTGTAGGACTCCCCAAAGATCCTGAACTGTAATTTGTTTTCATCTTTCTTTCCAAATTTATTAGAAATTCCAACAAAAGGACACACTCGTTCCTAGCCCTGCAGATGACAGAGACCATAATCCATATTGGTTTCGGTTCCACAACCATAAACATAGAAAGGCTGATCTAACTGCTGCAATTTACAATAACATAAATAATACAAAACAGCAAGCACATCACGGTTTTCCATGATTTATCTGCAGCAATTCTATGCAGTCCTTCTGTCCCTGTGTCAGGGTGTCCCTACATACCCAGAGACGCCTCACTGGCTCCCTGGACTTCTTCCTACCTTGGGCTTGCTTCTGGCCCTTTCCCACAGCCCCTCTCTGGGCTTACTGTATATCTACCTCTCTCTGTGCCCTTCCTTCACTCTCTACCGACTGGGGAAGGACTGCAGAGTTCTCCCTGCAGCCCTCCTTCTCATCTGAGCTTCCTCCTTTCATGCTCACTGTGACAGATACAGCAATCCCATGCAGTATCGTTGGAGGCCATTGTATTAAAATTATGAATGAGTTATGTATGATTGTGTTCTACCTCATGAGGGGAGGGTTACCACAGCTCCCCCAGGAACTAAAAACATTGGGGCATGAGTAAGGTGAGTCACTCGGACTGTAAATAACTCCAGAAAGGTACCACACCCACTGGGGAGGTTTGCATATACTGGTTCAAAGCGACCAAGAGATAAAGAAAGATTGGTATAAAAGACTGAGTTTAAACAGACTCAGAGCCTTCATGTTGATTCAGGAAACAGATAGCATCTTCTGTCCAAAGCAGGGGGGCAACCCTTGCTGAAGCATTGGATGGGACAGTGGCCTGCCAGACACCCCAATTTTGGTATGTTTAGTAAGCGGGTAGGAATTTGTAGGGTGTTTGTTTTCTATGTTATGCTTTTACTCTAAGAATAAATGTACTTTACTTTGGAAGAGCTGTGTGGTCACTGGTGACTTGTAACCACTGGCACTGGTGACCTTGTAACCACTGTTCATAGCCCTTGGAGAGAAAGCAAACCACATGGGCAGGCCTTTAGGTAGACTGGCTTGCTGGGGATACCACAGTGTATGACAGGGGGAGAGAGATTCTGGTCTCATCCCAAGAGAGGTGACAGCTGGGAACCTGAAACCTTACGTGGGTGTCCTAGTCTAGGAAATATAGTTGAGGTTAGTGCAGGGTTAACTAAAACATGTTAATCTGCATATACACTAGGGAAAAATCCCCTGATTTAGCTTGGTGAGGTGAACCCTATGGGAGAACCTAGAGTGGACCATGATCAGTTAAATCTACATATAAGATGAGGTTAAGTAAAACATGTTAGTTAACCCCAACCTAACCTCAACCACTTTTCCTAGTCTAGACAAAACCGATAGTGAGAGTCACTGGCATACTCCTCGCCAAAGGAACTATTAGGAAAAAATAACCACAAAGGTGCCCAATGCCTGCAAATGGTGTGAAAGGACTTTCTCCCATGAATATCTCTGCAGAAATGGGATTCTAGAGTGTAAAAACAGAAGACAAATTCTTCAGGAGCAAGGCAACTTTCAATGAGCTAAGAGGAATTTTTCAAGTATGGTACAGTATACTTGGGTACATCCCGCACAATGAAATCTGAGATAATGTTCCTGAGATTTCCCACAGCTTATTTACATCTCAGTTAGGTTCACTTCATTTGATCAAAAGCACTCCTGTATTCACACCTTACACACCACTGTAATAATCTTTGTACAAAATATGCCATGTGAGGTATCATTTGAAAACTAATAACTCACTGACCAATAATATCTTGTTGAAATGTATGTAGCAACATTATATGTAAAGTTATGAATTTCCCCTGTATGATGTTATTAGCACACCTTCAAAACCAGACAGCTCTGCCTAAGCAAAAGTTGTTAAACAGGCCTATCCTAAACAAAGAAGTGTGGGTTTACCTCAATTTACATATAAGTAGTAAACAGGGTCCTCAGAACAGCAGGGGGAAAGAGATGTCAGAAAACCAAACAATTTGGATTTCAGCAAACTCAAGTGGGGGAAGAAAGAACATGGAGCCTCTTTCACTGCCAGACTGCACATTGCTTTCCTCACTGTTTGGATAAACTTTGTTTTGACTTCCACTTCAAAAGTTCATTGGACAATAAAAGAAAGGGGCAGAGAACCCCAAGTTTTCTTTCACCTAAGAAGACAAAGGGACCGGCACCTTTGGGCCTCTGGAAGAGATCCTGACCAAGGAAAGGGTCAGTCACCATCTTGTTGGAAGACTGTGGGTGAGACAGGCCATCTTCAACAAAGCCTTGAACCAAAACTTGCTAGATTACGTTTTAGACTTTTAGATGCCTGTTTTCCCTTTTATTTGCTTGTAACCATTTGTAACTTTATCTCTTGTATTTGAACTCACTTAAATCCTACCTTCTTTTGTTAATACATTTATTTTATTTTGTTAAATAAATTTATTTCTTATGTAAGGCAATCCTGTGCTGTGTTTAAACTGATTATTTGGTAACTCCAGCTAAAGTAACAAACTGTTGAATATTGACTCCTTTTGGGAGCCACAAACTGTAATATCTGAACCATCCAGGAAAGGGCTGGACATTGCAGAACACGTTTCTGGAAAAATCCAGGACTGTGAGTGTGCTGGGGTCACCCTGCAAGTAGTAACCCAGGCTGGTGGAAGCCAAAGTGGGTTGTGGGGCTGTAGCCCAGCTGCTGGGGTCAGAGCTGCTGAACCAGGGCTGTCTAGCACAGTGACACTCAGACTGAAACTCAGGAGCTGCAAGTGGCTCTTTAATGTGTCTCCTGCAGCTCTTTGCAGCACATGGTATTAAAACACTGTGTGATTTAATTATTAACCAGTCTATGTATATATATATTGTGTGTATATTATATATATATATATATGTATATATATATATATATACACACACACACACACACACACACACACACACACACACACACACTGAATATTTCCCATCATTCTCTTTAAATATGGATATATAGTACTATAGTAAATGAAACAATGAATTCACACTACTGTGGCTCTTTTCGGTAATGCCGATCGCTAATTTGACTCCTGAACCAATAAAGTCTAGCACACAGATACTCAGGATGTGACCTGCATGCTGGTAGCTGGTTGTGAAAAACCCAGGTTGGGAGCTACAAGAACAGAGCATTGTCAGGCATCCAGGATTACGGGGCAGGAAATAACACACTCTCTCACTGGACTGCACCCCAGAATGTGACACTATCCAACAGCATTAGAAAGCATTCTTTTTGCTTAGATGTAGCATGTACTGACAGGTAGAGTGTACAGCAGTTATTTATCTTCCAGGGATTGGATTGGCTAAATTTCTTGCCCTGGACCAAAGATGTGAAAAATAGAACTATATACTAGAACAGGGGTCGGCAACCTTTCAGAAGTGGTGTGCCGAGTCTTCATTTATTCACTCTGATTTAAGGTTTCGCGTGCCAGTAATACATTTTAATGTTTTTAGAAGGTCTCTTTCTATAAGTCTATAATATATAACTAAACTATTGTTGTACGTAAAATAAATAAGATTTTTAAAGTGTTTAAGAAGCTTCATTTAAAATTAAATTAAAATGCAGAGCCCCCCGGACCAGTGGCCAGGACCCGGTCAGTATGAGTGCCACTGAAGATCAGCTCGCGTGCTGCCTTCAGCACGCGTGCCATAGGTTGCCTACCCCTGACTAGAATGACACAAGATGAGCAATAATAGTTGAAGGAGCACAAATTAAACTTCAGAATGTATGACGCTCTGAATAGGATACACAAGCAGTTTTGGGTCCCAAATTTAACCTATGTAAAGTTGATTGTATGGTTGGAAATGTCCTCTCAAGATTAAGTGTCTACTGAAGAAAAATAAAAGAAAGAAATATATACTACTCTGTTGCCAAGAAACTGAAAAAAATATCTTGAAACAAATAGTCACTCTTTAAAGTTACAGCTAAATTGTGTTGAGTTCTATTTCTAAAGATCACTTCAGTCAGCCAAGGAAGCATAAGTAAAACTCTACTCTCAGAGCTGTGATGACATTGCTGAGCATGTCATCAATTATGTTCAAGCTCAAAGAGGAAAGTAACCAGAACATAAACAAGAGCTATGTTAATTTTGTTTCCATTCAAAATATGGGAACAAATCAGCGGTAAAGGACAAAGCTGACAGAGAAAGAAATTTTACTTAGAACATAGAAAATATGGGTTGGAAGACACCTCAGGAGATCATATAGTCCAATCCCCTGCTCAAAGCAGGACGAACCCCAACTAAATCATCCCAGCCAGGGTTTTGTCAAGCTGGGCCTTAAAAACCTCTCAGGATGGAGATTCCACCACCTTCCTAGGTAACCTATTCAAGTGCTTCACCACCCTCCTAGTGAAATAGTGTGACATTGTGCAGTCTATATGGTTTTATAAAAACTTGATAATAAGTCAATATAATGTAACTGGGATAGTTTTAGAGAAAATATGGTAATAAGTGAATGTAACGTAACTGGGATATGCTTCATGCAAAAGGTCTCTTGTAAGGTATCATTACAAAGCTTATAATCTACTGAGTATGATCATCTGATTTGTATAAATGTACCACTCTTGTACCTAAAACTAGAAATATAAAATGTAACTCTGAGGGCCTACTGTAATTATGTAAAGTGTGGGCCATTATGATGGTTTGGAATCTTGAGGACTCCCATTGTCTGCAGATGGCTGTTTACCTGTGAGTCTCCCTGTATATGTGTGTGCTGGCAAGTGAGTAATGAAGTCTTGCAGTGACATGTGATCATGTCACCTGACCTGGAATCCATCTTTGACCTGGAATCCATCTTTAACCTGGTGCTTTTCCAGTGAGGGGGGGTGGAAACCCAGAGGGACAAAGGGTTCCCGCCTTATGCAAAAGATATATAGAGGGGTGGAACAGAAGAGAGAGGGAGAGGAGCCATCATGAAGAATCCCCTAGCTACCACCTGAGCTGCAACAAGAGCTGTACCAGGGGAAAGAATTGTGCCCAGGCCTGGAAGGTGTCCAGTCTGAGAAAAACTTACTGAAACATCTCTGAGGGTGAGATTATATGTATTCAGTTTGATTAGGCATAGATTTACGCATTTTATTTTATTTTGCTTGTGACTTACTTTGTTCTGTCTGTTACTACTTGGAACCACTTAAATCCTACTGTCTGTATTTAATAAAATCACTTTTTATTTAGTAATTTACTCAGAGTATGTATTAATACCTGGGGGGAGCAAACAACTGTGCATACCTCTCTATCAGTGTTATAGAGGGCGAACAATTTATCAGTTTACTCTGCGTAAGCTTTATACAGGGTAAAACGGATTTATTTGGGTTTAGACCCCATTGGGAATTGGGCATCTAAGTGCTAAAGACAAGCACACTTCTGGGAGCTGTTTTCGGGTAAACCTGCAGCTTTGGGACAAGTGATTCAGACCCTGGGTCTGTGTTGGAGCAGATGAGAGTGTCTGGCTCAGCAAGACAGGGTGCTGGAGTCCTGAGCTGGCAGGGAAAACTGCACAACGTCACAAATAGTTTTTCCTAATATCCAACCTAGACCTCCCCCACTGCAACTTGAGACATTGCTTCTTGTTCTGTCATCTGCCACCATTGAGAACTGCCTAACTCCATCCTCTTTGGAACCTCCCTTCAGGTAGATGAAGGCTGCTATCAAATCTCCCCTCACTCTTTTCTTCTGCAGACTAAATAAGCCCAGCTCCCTCAGCCTCTCCTCATAAGTCATGTGCCCCAGAACCTCTAATCATTTTCATTGCCCTCCACTAGACTCTCTCCAATTTGTCCACATCCTTTCTGTAGTGGGGGGCCCAAAACTGCACACAGTACTTCAATCTGTAGTTCCCCTGATTCTCCTTCTTCCCTTTTTTAAAGATGGGCACTATATTTGCCTTTTTCCAATCATACGGGACCTCCCCCGATCACCACGAGTTTTCAAAGATAATGGCCAATAGCATCAACCAACTCCCTCAGCACCCTCAGATGCACTGCATCCAGCCCCATGGACTTGCGCACGTCCATCTTTTCTAAATTGTCCTTACCCTGTTCTTTCACCACAGAGGGCTGCTCACCTCCTCCCCCATACTGTGCTGCCAAGTGCAGCAGTCTGGGAGCTCACCTTGTCTGTGGAGATTGAGGCAAAAAAAAGCATTGAGTACTTCAAGCTTTTTCCACATCATCTGTCAGTAGGTTGTCTCCCCCATTCAGTAAGGGTCCCACACTTTCCCTGACTTTTTCTTGTTGTTGCTAACATACCTGTAGAAACCCTTCTTGTTACCCTTCACATCCCTTGCTAGCTGTAATTGCAATTGTGCTTTGGCCTTCCTGATTACCTCCCTGCATGCTCGAGCAATATTTGGGCCGTGGTTCCCAGCCAATGGGAGTGCGGAGCCGGTGTTCAGAGGGGGGCAGAGCACAGAGCCCCCCACTTCAGAGCTGGACCTGCTGGCCGCTTCTGGGGTGTAGCGCGGAGCCAGGACAGGTAGGGACTAGCCTGCCGTAGCTCTGCAGCACTGCCAACTGGACTTTTAATGGCCAGGTTGGCGATGCTGACCAGAGCCGCCAGGGTACCTTTTCGACCAGGTGTTCTGGTTGAAAACTGGACACATGGTCACCCTAATGTTAAGCCAAGCTGGTCACCTGCCAAATTTGCTATTCTTTCTGCACATCGGCATTGTTTGTTTCTGCTTCCTCAATAAGGCTTCTTTAAAATATAGCCAGCTCTTCTGGACTCCTTGTAAGCTCCTAAGAAGCCACCTGAAACAATGCAAAGTACAAATATAAACAGCTGAAGCTATACTTTTAAAAAAGCACTGACCATGACACCTTAATGTAGCCAGAGTATAGAATACTGTAATAGGCAAGTATTTGTGCATTATGTATATGTCATGACAAATTGCTGACAAGGATTCTAGAAACAACTTGACAAGTCAGCATTCAAAAGCCATCATCTATAATATCACTTTGAAGCTCCAGTAACATCTCTGATGCGAACCAGAAATGATATACAGAAACCTGAAAAGATTTTTCAGGAAGAGGAGGAAGAAGAAGATCACTTGAAGCCTATTGAAAAATACATTCCTTTATGACAAATATAAAGATTTCAGTTCCAACCAAAAAGATGGCAGATTCTTCTAAGGTAAGGCCCCGTGACACTCAAACCCACACTTTTGGGTTTTGAGCAGTCCTAGATAGAGTTCCAGGGTTTTTAGAAAACTGGAATGGAAAGAAATGTTAGTTATTGCAATATCTATGAAAGCTTTGCAGATTTTCATTCTCAACCAACCATTCATCTGAACCCCTCCCCCCCAACAATTCGCTGACAAAACTTATGCTAATAGAAAGTTAACACTGAGAATGTAAACATAAAAGCAAAAAAAATTAGAAAAATCTCCATTAACATTCCTGTATGCGAACTGCAACTGAGGATGGGCAAACTGCTTTGGCTGAAAATAAACACAGACCTTTGCTCATCTCTTCAGCGGACCAAGTACAAATAGCATTTTGACATTTGGAATGGGATCTGTTAATTACTCCCCTTAACTTTTGGTGCTAGTATCCAAGCCCTTTAGAAAAATTCCTTTTTGTGGCTTCCTTAGTAACAGAAATGTTGGAAGGACCCAAATATTGAACATTCTAGAGTCTCTTAAGAACACCCACACCATCACCAGACTACTACTACTGCCTACTGCCAGTGAAGCAGGCAGGACATAAAATAACTCCTCAATGACTTTTTCAGGAAAAAGATAAGTCTTCATCCAAGAAAACAGTGGATAAGGAAGAGGGCAGCTGCTATTCCTTCACCAAACTGTAATGCCTTTTCACAATGAAAGTACCCACATAGAGTGCTCTCATGTACAAGTGCATATGGGAGCTTATGATACGAAACCACTGGCTAACATAACATATTATTTGGTAATTTATACATACACTATTCATTTAAAAAGTATTAGGTTAAAAGATATTATTAATATTGTGTTTTCAAAGATTCAAAATTAGAAAATGCCAGAATTAATGTATCAATCAATCTTAGTAAGGCTCCTTGTGCATTGGCATTATGATACAGTCTTTAATTACATGATCATATATTATTTGGAATACCTGACCCTATGCCCACTTGCTTCCTTCCTCCCTCAAATAGGGAGGAACAGGTTTAGAATTTGAAAGTGGAAGGTATCATGGGTGAAATATGGCAAAAGACCACTCTGGCTTAACCAGGATATCTTCAATGACCTGAAACTCAACAAAGAATCCTACAAAAAGTGGAAACTAGGTCAAATTCATATAACCAAATAACACAAGTATGTAGGGACAAAATTAAAAAGGCCAAGGCACAAAACAAGATTAAACTAGCTAGACATAAAGTGTAACAAGAAAACATTCTACGAATACATCAGAAGCCAGAGGAAGACCAAGAACAGGGTAGGCCCATGAGACAATAATACAAAATGTGGAAATGGCAGAAGTGCTAAATGACTTTTTGTTTCAGTTTTCACAAAAAAGTTTACTAGTGATTGGACATCCAATCATACCGTGAATGCCAGTAAAAATGAGTATCAGAGGGGTAGCCGTGTTTTGTATCCACAAAAACAACAAGGAATTCGGTGGCACCTTAAAGACTAACAGATTTATTTGGGCATAAGCTTTCGTGGATAAAAACCCACTTCTTCAGATGCAAACATATGCCCAAATAAATCTGTTAGTCTTTAAGGTGCCACCGGACTCCTCATTGTTTTAGTGAAAATGAGGTAAGATCAGAGGCTAAAATAGGGAAAGAAAAAGTTAAAATTTATGTAGGCAAATGAGATGTCTTCAAGTCATCAGGGCCTGATGACACATCCTAGAATACTCAAGGAGCTGACTAAGGAGATATCTGAACCATTAGTGATTATCTTTGAAAAGTCATGGACGATGGGAAAGATTCCAGAACACTGGAAAAGAATAAATATATTGCCAATCTAAAAAAAGGGGAATAAGGACAACCCAGGGAATTACAGATAAGTCAGTACCCAAAAAGATAATAATTAAGCAATCAATTTGCAAACACCTAGAAGATAATAAGGTAATAAACAACAGTCAGAATGAATTTGTCAAGAACAAATTGTGTCAAACCAACCTAATGGCTTTCTTTGACAGGGTAACAAGCCTTGTGGATGGGGGGAAATGGTAGATATGTTCTGGATCCGGTTCTGTTCAATATCTTCATCAATGACTTAGATAATGGCATGGAGAGTACACTTATAAAGTTTGTGGATGATACCAAGCTGGGAGAGGTTGCAAGTGCTTTGGAGGATAGGATTAAAATTAAAAATTATCTGGATAAACTGGAGAAATGGTTTGAAGTAAATAGGATAAAATTCAAGAACATAAGAACATAAGAATGGCCATACTGGGTCAGACCAAAGGTCCATCCAGCCCAGTATCCTGTCTACCGACAGTGGCCAATGTCAGGTGCCCCAGAGGGAGTGAACCTAACAGATAATGATCAAGTGATCTCTCTCCTGAAATCCATCCATCTCCACTCTCTGACAAACAGAGGCTAGGGACACCATTCCTTACCCATCTTGGCTAATAGCTGTTAATGGACTTAACCTCCATGAATTTATCTAGTCCTCTTTTAAACCCTGTTATAGTCCTTGCCTTCACAACCTCCTCAGGTAAGGAGTTCCACAGGTTGACTGGGCACTGTGTGAAGAAGAACTTCCTTTTATTTGTTTTAAACCTGCTGCCCATTAATTTCATTTGGTGGCCCCTAGTTCTTATATTATGGGAACAAGTAAATAACTTTTCTTTATTCACTTTCTTCACACCACTCGTGATTTTACATACCTCTATCATATCCCCCCGTAGTCTCCTCTTTTCCAAGCTGAAAAGTCCTACCTAATCTCTCCTCATATGGGACCCGTTCCAAACCCCTAATCATTTTAGTTGCCCTTTGCTGAACCTTTTCTAATGCCAGTATATCTTTTTTGAGATGAGGAGACCACATCTGTACGCAGTATTCAAGATGTGGGTGTTCCATGGATTTATATAAGGGCAATAAGATATTCTCCATCTTATTCTCTATCCCTTTTTTAATGATTCCTAACATGCTGTTTGCTTTTTTGACTGCCGCTGCACACTGCGTGGACGTCTTCAGAGAACTATCCATGATGACTCCAAGATCTCTTTCCTGATTAGTTGTAGCTAAATTAGCCCCCATCATATGGTATGTATAGTTGGGGTTATTTTTTCCAATGTGCATTACTTTACATTTATCCACATTAAATTTCATTTGCCATTTTGTTGCCCAATCACTTAGTTTTGTGAGATCTTTTTGAAGTTCTTCACAGTCTGCTTTGGTCTTAACTATCTTGAGCAGTTTAGTATCATCTGCAAACTTTGCCACCTCACTGTTTACCCCTTTCTCCAGATCATTTATGAATAAGTTGAATAGGATTGGTCCTAGGACTGACCCTTGAGGAACACCACTAGTTACCCCTCTCCATTCTGAAAATTTACCATTTATTCCTACCCTTTGTTCCCTGTCTTTTAACCAGTTCTCAATCCATGAAAGGATCTTCCCTCTAATCCCATGACAACTTAATTTACGTAAGAGTCTTTGGTAAGGGACCTTGTCAAAGACTTGCTGGAAATCTAAGTACACTATGTCCACTGGATCCCCCTTGTCCATGTTTGTTGACCCTTCGAAGAACTAATAGATTAGTAACACCTGATTTCCCTTTACAGAAACCATGTTGACTTTTGCCCAACAATTTATATTCTTCTACATGTCTGACAATTTTATTCTTTACTATTGTTTCAACTAATTTGCCCGATACTGACATTAGACTTACCCCTCTGTAATTGCCAGGATCACCTCTAGAGCCCTTTTAAAATACTGGCGTTACATTAGCTATCTTCCAGTCATTGGGTACAGAACCTGATTTAAAGGACAGGTTACAAACCATAGTTAACAGTTCTGCAATTTCACATTTGAGTTCTTTCAGAACTCTTGGGTGAATGCCATCTGGTCCCGGTGACTTGTTACTGTTAAGTTTATCAATTAATTCCAAAACTTCCTCTAATGACACTTCAATCTGTGACAATTCCTCACAGATTGTCCTTCAATAAGAACAAATGCAAAATACACCACTTAGGAAGGAACAATCAGTTGCACACCCACAAAATGGAAAATGACTACTTAGGAAGGAATACTGCGGAAAGGGATCTGGGGGTCACAGAGGATCGCAAGCTAAATATGAGTCAACAGTGTAACACTGTTCCAAAAAAAAACCCATCATTCTGAGATGTATTAGCAGGAGTGTTGTAAGCAAGACATGAGAAGTAATTCTTCCACTCTACTCCGCTCTGATTAGGCCTCAACTGGAGTATTGTGTTTAGTTCTGGGCATCACATTTCAGGAAGGATGTGGACAAATTGGAGAGAATCCAGAGAAGAGTGACAAAAAGGATTAAAGGTCTAGAAAACATGATCTATGAGGGAAGATTGAAAAATTTGGGTTTGTTTAGTCTGGAGAAAAGACTGAGGGGAGGACATGATAACAGTTTTCAAGTACACAAAAGGTTGTTACAAGAAGGAGGGAGAAATAATGTTCTCTTTAACCTCTGAGGATAGACCAGGAAGCAATGGGCTTAAATTGCAACAATGGAGGTTTAGGTTGGACATTAGGAAAATCTTCCTATCAGGGTGGTTAAGCACTGGAATAAATTGCCTAGGGAGGTTGTGGATTTCCAAACACCTGTCAGAGATGGTCTAGATAATACTTAGTCCTGCCTTGAGTGCAGGGGACTGGACTAGATGACCTCTCGAGCTCCCTTCCAGTCCTACGATTCTATGATTATTATTTTACGATTCTAAGTTCTCTTGATAATTTATAGGTAAATCTGGTCCCCATGTCAAACCCTTCTACACAAAATTGGTTCCAGTGATCTCTCCAGGATATGGACGTGAGTGTGTGTGTGTGGGGGGAGAGACACAGAATCTTCCGTCAGTGGTAGAGAGGTTATCCCATCATTGCTCCTGCAGCCTTTCAGCTGGAATAGTGTCCACTCTGGCTGCCAGTAGATCCATAAAGTAAATGGTCACTCTTCTCCTTCTGCTTCTTCTCACTCCTTGGCCTACATAGTGGTGTTCGATACAACTGTGGAGAGCTGGGTACTACAGTACAGTATGCAGTCCAAATCTGCTCTCATACACTATATGAGGTTCATACCAGGAATAAGGCCCAGATCACTTCACCCACATGAATCACCACGACACTGCAGAGTGGGCAAAACATGATGCCAAAGCAAGCCACTCCTCTCCACCTAAATCAGTCTGTAGTCATCAATCTCCATGTCATGGTGTACTCCTTCCTCTCCCAAATTTCTGCAACCTCGTGATCCAGGAATTGCTCAGAATCCATACATTGGTAACCCTGGCAGTGCACATATTTCTTCTCCCTCAGTGGTCAAGGTACCTGCACTGTCAGTTTCAAACCTCTGCGCTGTGTGTCTTTGGAAACATCACCTTAATCTGCCCTGAAATCAGGAAGTAACCACTTCCCCTCAAGGCTAGTAAAATTCCTGCATGCAAATTTGCCACATAATGGCATGTACATATTTTGTACTCTTAGGTCACCAGGTAGACATTGCAGAATGGCCCAAAATGCCTTGCAGTTTAATTGATTGGTTTGAAGTAGAAGCATCCAAATAGTTTTGAAATAAAACCTCTGTAGGAAAACACATTAAAGATAAGTAAAATGTTATGTCTTAAATACTGACAATGTTTCTTTAAGATCACTTTCCTCTCCAGCTTCTCTTAGAATCTCCCTTTTAGAGCCAATTTAGAAGAAAGATTATTTCTTCTATGGCTATCTACAATGAATTGACATCTAATCTCCTGTCTCCATGGATGCTAATATTTGCTTTCCTTGGTATTGCTATTACAAGTCACAATGACATCTACAACACTTTAAATAGTGCACCCTTACTTGATTCCCTGATGGTCAGAAAGCCTTTGTGTTTGTCACAAACAAGGTTCATTTAAGTCAGTTATGACTGATTCTGACAGGAGACACAAGACTTCTCAAGGAATTTGCTTCAGAACCTGTAACGTATCAAATTGTGGAAACCATTAAGGGAGAAAAAACACTAAAGAACAGTATACCATATTGCCCTGGAACTGCAATGAAAGTGCTATAGTACAAGGGTCAAGTATAGGCTGACAGAAAGTTGTTCAATAATTTAAAGTGTGTTTGCATAATGTACTTAACTTCTCTGTCTCTCCAGGGAATCCTTACATTTTGAATGAAAGAATAATTAAAAATATAGTAGCATTTATTTTGACATATACGTTGGCAGTCAATAAATAACATGAGCTCCCAGACAGCAAGCAAACATTGCAGTCAGAGACAACAGGGTTGGCTGGACACCCAGTCCATCCCCATACAGCTCGGTATACTGTGTGTGTTTTATGGAACCTTCTCTACAGCATGTCTAATGACTGATTAGATCTGAGAAATCCTCATAATTATAAATGCTGAAAAGTAACTCTATATAAATGGAAAAAAAATCTGCTCAGGTTACTAAAAGAAGAATGTTTAATTTTCTAGATAGTGGCTATCACCTCCCTGTACTCGGACACCACTGAATAGGCTGTAGAACAATGTATTGACCATTTTTGATCCCTTATTTTATAAATTTATATTGGATTAGCTGTCCATTATAATAATTCCCAAGACTTTTTGGCATTATTGCTATCTAGATTTCTTCATTCCATTCATTATCAGTGTATACTTTCCTTGTCATGTTAACCTGCATTTTTCCAAGATGACTCACATTCTAGTTTTCCATTTCTATTTGCTACATGTCTTTTCATAATAATTCACATTTCCTAATGATATCTGCAACTCCTCCCACTTTAGGATCCTCTGCAAACTCCATTACGGGGCTATTTACTCTGTTCTATCTCCGCAAGAAGATATAAAATAGCTGTACATTTAAAATACATATTTCTTCAATTTCTATATTATGTCTCTTCATCTTTCTTTCAGCTACTAACATTTAAATTTTATAAAAAGAAAAACTATCAATTTTGTCTGCAACGTGAATAGAAAAGGTTACAGAAGTGCAACATATCCCTTACCATTTCTTATTCTCATTTATATTCTATCACTGGGCCAAATAATACTTCAATATACAGTAAGAAAGTAGTGCAGTGATTTTGTATGCAAACGTATGCCATTATGAATTCATTCATTTCTCAATGACAGTCATACATTTTAGAAAGAGAAAATTGGCCACAATATCAGAGTTATCCATTATTCTTTTAGGAATAATTACCACCTGCATGATTACAAGGCAAAAGAGACATTGGTTTAAAGTATCATCCAACGAACAACATTTTCAAATTCGGAAATTTGATGTACATGCATGTTCCCTGACTTTGACTTCTCCGCTCCGTTTTTTAAAAAAACAAACAGCCTGACAAGGTCATGTAGAGTACTTGGCTGTTCCTTCCATATTGGAATTGTGTTCCTCATAAAGAGGTTGTGTCATAACTATAAAGGGAAGGGTAACAGCTGTCCTGTGTACAGTACTATAAAACTCCTCCTGGCCAGAGACTCCAAAATCCTTTTCCCTGTAAAGGGTTAAGAAGCTCAGGTAACCTGGCTGGCATCTGACCTAAAGGACCAATAAGGGGACAAGATACTTTCAAATCTTGGGGGGGGAAGGCTGTTGTTTGTGTTCTTTGTTTGGGAGTGTGTTCGTTCTCGGGACTGAGAGGGACCAGACATCAATCCAGGTTCTCCGCGTCTTTCTAAACAAGCCTCTCCTATTTCAAACTTGTAAGTAAATAGTCAGGCAAGGCGTGTTAGTTTTCCTTTGTTTTTCTCAACTTGTAAATGTACCTTTTACTAGAGTGTTTATCTTTGTTTGCTGTACTTTGAACCTGAGACTAGAGGGGAGTCCTCTGAGCTCTTTAAGTTTGATAACCCTGTAAGGTTAATTTCCATACTGATTTTACAGAGATGATTTTTACCTTTTTCTTTAATTAAAAGCCTTCTTTTTAAGAACCTGATTGATTTTTCCTTGTTTTAAGATCCAAGGGGTTTGGATCTTGATTCACCAGGAGTTGGTGGGAGGAAGGAGGGGGGATGGTTAATTTCTCCCTGTTGTAGATTCCAGGGGGGTTGGAACTGATTCACCAGGAGTTGGTGGGAGGAAGGAGGGGAATGGTTAATTTCCCCTTGTTTTAAGATCCAAGGGGTTTGGATCTGTTTTCACCAGGGATTTGGTGAAGGTTTTTTCAAGGTTTCCCAGGAATGGAATCCATTGAAATGGTGGCAGCAGAACCAGAGCTAAGCTGGTAGTTAAGCTTAGAAGTTTTCATGCAGGCCCCTACATTTGCACCCTAAAGTTCAAAGTGGGGATCCAGCCTTGACAGGTTGTCTTCAAAATCATCACATACCGGTTGCTTTAATAGAGGGTAGAAGCAGGCTCCTCAGAGCTGCTACAACTCCCACTCCTCAGGATGGTGGGTGGAAGGTGCTGGAGGGGGTGGAGAGTGGGTAGAGCTTTAACTCCACCTCCCCAATGTACCTAGTAACATAGTTACACTTAGGGTGACCAGATGTCCCGATAAAATCGGGACTGTCCCGATATTTAACCCTTTGTCCCACGTCCCGATCAATGTATGATTGGGATGCCATTTGTCTCGATATTCAGGTAAGAAGGCGAACTGTAGGGAGGCGCCGACTCCATGAGTGCCCTGGGGCTGGAGCACCCACGGGAAAAAATTAGTGGGTGCTCCGCACCCACTGGCAGCCAAGCTCTCCCCTCCCGCGTGCCGTATCCCCGATCCTCCCCATTCCTCCCAGCGCTTCCTGCTGTCTAACAGCTGTTTGGCGGCACTTAAGAGGGAGGGGGAAGAGCGGGGACGTGGCTCGCTCAGGGGAGGAGGCAGAGAAGAGGCAGGGCAGGGGCGGGGACTTGGGGGAAGGGGATGGAATGGGGTGGGGCGGGGGTGGTGCAGGGCCGGGAAAGAGGCGGGTTGGGGGGGTGAACACCCACCGGACAGAGGGGAAGTTGGTGCCATAGGAGCAGTGGCAGGGGTGTGTGTGAAAAGGTGAGTGGCAAGCGAGCGGTAGGTGGGGGGGGAGTGAAGAGGCGAGCAGTGGGTGGGGGACTGAGGAGGGAGGGGGCGGGACCTTGGGCAGAGTGGGGGTGGAGCCTGGGAGGAGCTGGGGTGGACTGCGGGCAGGGCTGACAGCACCCCAATGTGTCCTGATATTTTACTGTTGTGATCTGGTCACCTAGTTATATTTGCTCATCAGGGTATGCAGCAATGAGTATAAACCTCAGTTCACTCCCCAGAGTAGCAAGGCGACCAAGAGAAAGACTGTGACCCTAATAGTCACAATCTGCCTCCTAGAATGCTCCAGGAGCAGCACACAATGTGCTGTGCCTTGCTAGGGGTTAGATTGCATACTGACAATCTAGACCTTTAAAAGTTATGAGAAAATTCATAATGGTGCCCAGGTTCTTCCACTTAAGTAAAGGAGGAAAGTCTAAATTAAGCCCTTGCAAGTACTGGGACTATGAAATCTGGGCTCACAAGTCTTCCATCCATCCAGACTGATTTCACTCATGAAACAGTTGTTCTCAAACATGCAAAACCTTAACAGGGTTTACATTAGCATCTCATTCTGAATGTAGCAGGCAAATTACAATGAGTTCATGAGTTTTTTCCCCAAGTGAAACCACTCAGTCCCACCATTGAATCTTTTACTATACTGTTGTGCAAAAATTATGATGGCTTTCTTCTTTTTGGTAGGCTGTATTCAGTTTCTCATATAGCTAGTACTTTTCTCACCTCAACCTTTTGCTTTCCCAATAAACTTCCAGTTTCAGTTGTAGATTCAGATTACAATTAGGGAAACCTGAGATTAGAGAGTTAATTTAGGATGAAGGAATTTGCTTCTGCAAACTGTTGCCTTTTACTTCTTTGGCAAGTTCTTCATGCTTTCATGCAGACTTTAAGCTTAAATCTCTTCTCTAAGCTCTGTAAAGCTTTAATTTGCTTTTTGACCATAAAATCCCCACCAGCTTCCCCCTCCCTTACTGGATTTATTTGTATTTAGGTCTAATTCAAACCCTATTCTGTACTTCATACTATAGCCATTTTTAGGCACACGGTGCCACTTTACAGTCATCTATATACTCATGTACACAGGTTAATATAGATTTCCCATACAAAGCAGTGTCCAACTAAAGTTATCTCATCTTATCTGATGAGCACTATCCTTACCCTTATCATTGTCTGATCAATTATATTAAATAAAAAAACTCTAATCACTGAGGCCCATTGTGTCTGTCACAGTTCAGGGCAACTGCACCTGCATTTCCCCTCAATGGTCTAACAAGGGCATCCACTCCCAGGCTTCTACCTCCCCAGCCATTGTCTTTCTTGTGTGGAGATCCACATCTCACTCCCTTCTGACCAGAGTATTTCCAGACCGCACAGTTCCCTGCCTTCAGTGTTATTCCCAGCATAGAGAGGCTGCCCAAGCACATTTGCTTGCTTTCTGTTCAGAGACTGATATAATTGTTGACAATCACTCTAAGTACCACATAGTTCTTTCTAAGCAAGCCTATTTTATTCTTAAGGTAAAAGCACTACAGAGAAAATGTATTTAAAACAACAGAAGAACATACACGCATGCTAATAGATTTGCCAGACATCACCCCAGCTCTAACATGGGCTCTGTCAGAAGCAGTTCTTCATCACTACACCCAAGGGAATTTCTTTGTGGTCACAAGTTCATCACAGCTTCAGCTCAGAACAAGCATCCTCATAACATGTTTAGTCCACCCTTTATACATTTCAGGGGTCTTTGACCGGTATTTCCAAGGGCACATAATTAGCAGACAATGGGTTTTCCTTCACAGGGTGTAACTTCAAAAGGGGGGATTGGCCGTGGGTCATTTGCATTATCCCCTTATCCCCAGATACTTCCTAGGAAATCCATTTCACAGGTACTGTTCCAAAAAGTTCCTAATACCCTCCAGAGACTGCATTCGTCAGCCTCCTAGAGATGTAACATACATACATTTCCACAATAACACATACACAATTGCAATTTTAATACAAAGGATCCCAAAGGTATTAAAACTAAGTCAATCAGGTTTAACTTAATCCAATAAAGTTCATTCAGGATACTGCTGGATATTGCGAGTCTCTCACAGTGTGTAAACCCTAATGTAAACAGTTTCACTGTTAATGTCAGCATTAACATTAAATCCTAAGCCAAAAGACATAGTGGGATAAATCTGAATAAATATTTCTTGTCAGTATGTAAATTATTTATTATTTGGCTACTTACAGCACTTACCATTCCATCTTCCCAGTAAAACTTGCAGGGGGTAGGGGGAATGGTGCACAAGGATACAGAAAATTCCTTAGGGTTCACCTCATAGTTTCTTTTGACTGCTTTGGTCCATGGAGGAGACCGGGGTTACAGAGCCAAATCTCACCAAAATTAAACACCAATGTTGTGCACCTGCACTGCTCTCTGGTCTACCCTCCTGCCAGCAGCACAGCTCCCTCAAAAGCTTTGTTGCCACTGGCCATCTGTACCACTTAGGAAGCAAAGGGTCGTTCTGCCCAGTTTGGAGTGGATCATGTCATGTCAATAGGCTGCTCCCTGTTTCTGATCCTTCCTTTAGATCACCTGCCCCACCATCAGAGCCACATAACATTGACTCCACAGAGCTGTCACAGTGGGATTTCTGTGGGCCCATAGGAAGGTGAAAGCATGCTGTGGAGCCACTGCTCCTGTCAGGGCTGTTTCACTCATTTTACTCACCTGTGCTCCCCTTGGTGCCTTCCAAGTGATTTGAGGCAAATTTGTTAAAATTATGGATGAGAAACTGAACTGACTTAAAAACACACTGAAAAAAAATAGCTTGAGTGAGTCTTCACTGAAATGATGTATGAACTGATTCGATTTTCTCTTAGAATGTTTCTACTGTATATGCTCACTGGCTGGGACTAAGAAAATTAAATCGCAGTTGCTATTAAAACTACAAGATTTACAGATGGCTTTTAATAGGTTATGTCTCATCAACATGATCTATTGGTTTGCTTATCCCTGTATCACCTTAAAGACAGCAGATGTCCGATTCTTCTTTATAAAGGAGTTTATGATTGAAGTCTGGGGGAAAATCCTGCTACCCACTCATAAGAGATAATTTGAAGCAGCTGTTGGCACCACATTTTTCCTAAAAACACTTGCCATTGCTGCTGCTGAAGGATTTTGGAACTAAGGATAGGTTCCATGCTTTTGATGCCACTTTTAAATCAAAGCTACAGCAGAAAGGTTAGTCTTGTGAAGTTCAAGCCACTTGTGCTGTAAGAGGAGCTGTAAAACTGCATTAGCTGGGGATGGAATAGTAAAACCAAGATAAGAAGAGACAGGAATGGATATAGCAAGTGAGAAAGGGGTAGGGAGGGAGAAGGCTGGCACAGAAAGAGACTGAAAAACTGCTAGACAGAGTGGAATAGAAAATGGCTGAAAAATCAGGGACTAGAAAATTTAATTCAAGTCAGTTTAAATCATTGCTTTAAATTGCTTGACTTTTTTAAAAAAAGTTTGATTTAAATCAAGTTATCAAGGTCAGGCTTTGTCAACTAATCTGAAAAATTGTGCTGTTGCAACTTTAGATTAAAATTTATAATGAACTAAGTTATAAATTCTGGTATTTTTTACATTTCACTATTTCCAGGGTAACTTATTTAATTTTACAAAATTGCTGTGAGCAAAACACAAAATGACGAATATTAAGGCCCTGGTCCTGCAAATACTTAAGTAGGCACATAACATTACTCACCTGAACATCCCATTTACTTTAAAATTAAGCATGTATGTAAGTGTTTGCAGCATCAGGGGCTAAAATTGTATTATATAAACACTTTTCTCTTAGTTGCATAAAATATTTGTCATGGCAAAACAAAATTGTTTCAGTGTTAACAATGAAAAGTTATTTCAATTTCCAAAGCATTAATCAAGTTACTGTGAACATTTTAATACACACAGGCCAATTTTAAAAAAAATAGGCATCTAAAGTTAGGCTCCTGAACTCATATTCAGGCATCTTAAGTAGGGATTTTCAAAAACATGTAAGTGATTTAGAAGCACAAGCCCCATTGGCTTTCAGCTGCAAACCCTAATGTAAAAGTATAAACCTGGTCTAAGTATTGTAGATTTCTTGACTTGTAGAAGTTCAATATATCCGATAGTGGTGTTGGTTGGAAACATAGTAAAAACAATTTGCTTCTCAATTTTGTGTGTGTGTTGTTCTCATAGTAAGGATGTTAATGAGGCCCTGGATTTGTATTTTTCAGCACAAATGAGCATTTTAAGGGTGAAACCTCTTAGGAGAAAAAAAAATCTCTCTAAAATCTGAAACAGGAAACATTCAAGAAACAAGTACAAAATGTCCACTTTGCCAATTTCAGATTACAAAATGGGAAGAAAATAAAGAATCAGCAGTATGGAAATTTAAAAAATATTGTTTAAATTATTTTTAACTTCTTTTGGGGTCCTTTTTTATTTTTGTTTTTAAAATCATGATTTTATCCACCTGTGAAAAACAAAGATATTGGAAGGTTAAGAGAAGAATACAGGCCAGGCTGATGATAAAATAGAGACATGAGAGATATTAAATAGAAAAATTATATAAGGTCAGACATAGATAGATTCGTTCATAAACTATTTCCAATAGACAGATGTAATAGTTCAGTGGTTCTCAAACTTTTGTACTGGTGACCCCTTTCACGTAGCAAGGCTCTGAGTGCGACCCGCCCTTATAAATTAATAACATGCGACCCCCCATGTAATAACCTCACGATCCCCTGAGGGGTCTTGACCCCCAGTTTGAGAACCCCTGTAATAGTTAGACTAGGGTTACCATATTTTAATATTCTAAAAGGAGGACACTCCACGGGGCCCCAGCCCCGCCCCTTCCCCGCCCACAGCTACACCCAACTCCGCCCCTTCCCCAAAGTCCCCACCCCAACCCCGCCCCTCCCCTGAATGCTCCGCCCCCTGCTCCTTCCCCTCCCCTGCTTCCTGCGAATCAAATGTTCGCGGGAAGCCTGAGGCAGGCAGGCAGCAGGTAAGCTGGGGCGGTGGGGGCGCGAGGAGGCACGGCCCAGTCCGGCTCCCCCGGCCGAGCGGCTCCCTCTGGTGGCCGGCCCCGGCGTCTCCGGCCCGGCTCACGCGCTGGGGTGCTGGCCCTGGTTCCGGCTGAGCACGCCAGCCCCGGCCAAGCAGCTCGGCCCTAGCGACTCCAGCTTGGCTCGGGCCCCGGGGCCCTGGCCGAGTGGCGCCAGCCGGCGGCTGAGCACCCCCAGCCCCGGTCCCAGAGGCTCAGGCCCGGCTCAGCTCGGGCCCCAGTTCTGGATGAGCGGTTCTGGCCCGGCCCCGACCCCGGCCCTGGGTGAGCGGTGCCGGCCGAGCACCCTCAGCCCCGGTCCCAACGGCTTGGGCCCCGGTTCCGGTCGAGCGGCTCCGGCCCGGCCCCGGCCGAGCGGCGTCAGCTGGTGGCCAAGCACAGCCGGCCCCAGCGGCTCCAGCCCCAGTGGCTCCGGTCCAGATCCAAGCCCCACGACCCCTCCCTATTTTCCGGGACATGTCCGGCTTTTTGGAATTTCCTCCCGGATAGGGATTTGAGGGCCAAAAAGCCAGACATGTCCGGAAAAATCCGGACGTATGTTAACCCTAAGTTAGACTAGATGTATAAATCTAGTCTTTTTCAAATGCTACATGTAAAGCTCTCCTAAGAAAGAAAAGAAACCCAATGAAAGAAGATAACATATGTTTCCCCCCTCACCTGACTTTCAGAGGAAAAAAAGTAATAAGTAAAAGTAATTTTTTTAAAGTAACTCAATAAAAGTTGATCGCAGCATCGGCACAGGTTATAGTGGCTCAAGGCATCAATGCAGACAAAGGCCTGCAAACAATCCTGACAATTGGGTTAAGATATACCAGACTCAGACAGATTTGTTACAAAAACAAGTGTTCTTATCAGTTACAAATTATACTTTATATTATTAAAAATGAATCATTTAAAATATCTAAAATACTTTTCACTATTTATGATCAATGCTGTCACCTACAGCCAAGACTGAGAGGGCCCTGGCAGATCTCCTCATCTGAATCAGTGCTGCACAGCCTTATCTTTGCCCCCCTTACATATTCACTACAATACTCCTTTGTTACATGTTCACATGCTATTTTTTCTGCATGACCCTGGCCTCATTCAGTATAAACTATACAACTTCAAGAAGAAGGCAGAGATCCCACAAGTACCAGCCTCATTTGACATACAACAAATGAAGTGAATGATGCAGGAGACGGTAGATCAATTCACTACACAATTCTACCTCATTCTTTGTCCAGCATGTGCACTGAATGAGGCAGAAGTTCTGAAGAGAAAAAGAAAAGAGAACGTTCTCACATAACAAAAGACTATATTGCAATGCCTACACACACGGGGGCAGAGATCATGTTGAACAACTTTGCCATTTCCTGACTTTTGAGTACTCCAATTTGCAATTTGAGCATTCTTTAAATGTTGTTTATTAATGGAATTTCCTATGGGGTTTTAAAAAAAAGAAAGATGAAGAAACTGTACTATGCAATATGTGCAATTACTGAGTCCTTGCTGCTTTCCATGTTCAGCTTTCTATACAATATGGAAGAAGACAGGACTTCTTCAGAGATCTGCCCTCTTCCATGAAGCCTTCATTTATTGTATGGAAAGAGGCAGGACTCTTGAGTCCCTACAAATTTTCCTAAGCTATACATACATGAATAGAAATAAGACAGTTGTAAGAATGTTTAAGAAATCATATTGCAAAATTCAGTGAATGTGTGCAAAGTATTTTTAAAAACCATTATAACTTTCACAAATTATAACCAATTCTTACCAGACCACCAGAAAGCATATCTGTGACCAACAGACTATGTCCCTGCTATATTCAAAGTATTGAGGTGAAATGGCTATGCAAATTTTTATTATAATGTAAATTTAGTGAGATTTTTTGGTTTGTTTTTTATTGACCGCCCCACACTTTGAAGCAGGAGGATGGGGGCGTTGGCTGGCCTGGCCAAGTGAAGGGACCAGTGCTTTATGGCTGGGGTGGGGAGGAGGAGAAGAGGTGAAAACTGCTGCAAAAGGGGCAGAGTGGTTGCTGAGTCATCCCCGAGGAATGCAGGGTTTGAAAAGGGGCAGGGCGGTGCCTGGAGTCTTCCTTTTTACACGGACCAAGGCTGCCCACCCTCCCTCCCCTTTTAGGTGGTAAAATATCAGCTTTGATCAACACCTGCTGTGGGCATTACACTAGTCGCTCCTTGTTTGAGGGAGCTGGGAAGGAATTTTTCCCTTACCACCATATTGGCTTGGGTGCAGTTGGGGTTTTTTCACCTTCCCCAGAGCAGGTTCAGGTGGGCTTTGTTCATGCATGACATGATGGGCAGTAGGCCATATGTCACAACTCATTATTAAAGTGTAGAGTGGATGTCCAGTGCAAGTACTCCATAGGAAAGGTATACAGTGACCGGATAAATGGCTTGGAAAAGGACTTAAAAAGAGGTGTTCATTAAAGGAACAAATGGGGGGCAGTTGGGGACTCCTATGATTGGTACGGCAGGGAGCCAACCCCCCATTCTTATAGCCCACCTTAACACTCCTATGAGGCAGGGGTGGATGGTAAGGTCCCAGCAATGGATTTGTTGGAGGGACCGGGAGGGAAAAAGAGGGGGAGCTGGTGGAAGCCCCTCACCCTGGGTATTGTAAGGTCACAGCAATGGATTTTCTGGAGGAACCTGGATAGAAAAAGAGGGGGAGCTGGTAAAAACCCCCAGGTAATTATGGAGTAAACATGGAGTTACCGGCACAGTACATTGTTATCTGCCGGGGAGTCCCAGATATCTAATAATAAAGTTGCGACCTGATTAAACCCATGTCAAATGTCTCCTGTCCTTCTTTTGGCATAGACAGACAATCTCTTCATTCTGAAAACAAGCTAAACTGATTTTGCTCAGATTTTCCAAAAAATATATATCCTGAGAACAAGGCTGCCTAATTTCAGTCTGAAAGCTAAAAAATGTGTAAAAGTTATAAGCAGCTGAAAATGACCCTCTAAGAATGAAAACACTTGTGCAACATTAACTATGGACATTGCTACACCCCAACCAACAAACAACATGAAAGAGGTTAAGACTAAGATCTGCTTTTCAGATGCTAAAGATGAGTTAGATAGTACTGTATTAGAAACTATACTGTGTACAAGGGTGTATAAGATTTTACAGATTATTAGATATGCATTATTTGAAAAACTATAAGTAAAACTATGAAGAGGGAACACATTGCATGGATGGATATATGCACAATGGCAGAATTAAGGTTAAGCATCCTGCCTTAACTTCTGAAAGTTTCTGACTTTGCAATTCTTGATTTTCAACCTTGAAGTCCTATCAATGTTTGTTTTGTTACCTATGACATTAGTTAGGTGAAAAGTCTCCACTTCAGTCTATGGAATAATTTAAAAAAATTAGGTTCTATCAAGAACATAAAGATATTAGCTGCCCAACCATCCACTCAGACCATTCATCAGCAGGACTGTTCTGCTGTTCCGCTATCTATTAGGCTAAACAGAGGATCTTGATCTTTTTGATAAGATAAACAGATTGAGCGCTAAGTCTCTCACTGTGAGGCATTTCTCCAGTCCTCAAGTCATTTTTTATTACTCTTTTCTGCACCCTCTCATTTTCATCATTCTTTTTAAAATGTGGACACCAGACGTGTACACATTGTTCCAGCACTGGTCTCACCAACGTCATATACAGAGGTAGAGTCATATCTCATCCATATCAGCAGAAGCAGTTTCTACACTGCTCCATACACAATGATGCCCTGCAAACAGTCCAAACCTATTTCTTTCCTGGGGTTTGGCTTTATTGGCAACTCAAATAATACTAAAATATAAATCGGAGCCTAAGCATTCTCCTGAAGCTTGTTGTCTCCCTGCAGGACTTTCTCTATCTCAGCTCTAGCTCCTGTGCCCCAGAGTGATACTCCAACCCTGATAAGCTTTCGGTTGGAATCGATAAGATCCACTTGCTACCGTGACTCAACCAAAATACTGCTGTATCTGTAAGCAGGGTTATAGAATCTGCCACACCATTATGGACTAGTGAAGAACAGTGTAGACTCCATTCATCACCCTGACCTGTAGCCATACAACAGAGCTGTAGACAGCCCTGTTGTATGGCTACAGGGATAGGCACTGACAGGTTTCAAAATCCCACATGTTTTATCGAAAGAAGACTCCCTTTCCATATGTCCTGCTTATAAAGGCTGCTCCACAACTTGCAATCCACCCAGCGGTTTCTATAACTGACTGATCTTTCAGATAAATAAGCTTGCCTCCTGTGGAGTCACGATCTGTGATCTTCAGGGGCTGGCACAGCTCAGAAAGAAGGGCACATTTTCATCTAGACAGAGACCTAAATTAACAAAAATTGTCTAATGTGAAACTCTGAACATTTCCAAGCACCACTGCAACAATTAAACACCCTCTTCCCTTATCATCACTGAAAAGCAGAATTATGTTTGCATTTTTTCCTTATAGTTGCCAGGCAACTGAAAGATCTTTTAAACCTGTAAATGTAGAAAATGTTTTAGTTTGAGTCATTTTAATATTCAGTATGTTGAAGGGCTGATTCATCTACACTTTTACTTGAGATGGGTGTAATTAAGGATCACGCTGAAGTATAAAATCTTGAAGTTGTCATTAGGCTGAAATTGTAGTAGATGAGGCAACAGAAGCAAAACCACAGGTTGAGTACTATGTGGAAGGGGAATGACACACTGCTTCAGGCTTCATCGCCATGCAGTACAGATACATATCACAATGCCACTTCACAAAACTGAAGAGCAGGAATAATTGTAGCTATCGGATATTTATCAGAAGGCATACTTGTATTGACAAAACATCAGGGTAGGGAGGTTAAGATGAAATTGATATAGCACATATGACTGATGTTACTGTCACAAAAGATTGTATTTGCAGTGATGCCAGTAACTAATTGAATGTTCATGGACATCACTGAATGTCCCTTGCTAGCTCTCTCTCTCTCTCTCTCTCTATATATATATACACACACACACACACATTCAGATACATACCCACACAACCTGATAGCCAGGTGATAAATTGCATTATTATATACCTATGACTACTTCGCCGGCTCTATGGCAACTAATCCAGCTCCACCAGAACTTGTAGCTGTTCTGAGTTTTGGAACGTTAGAACAGCCAGCCACCATTTGGGGAGGTAAACCACAAACAAACGTGCCTAAAACATCCCCATTTTCCTCAAAGGTAACTGATCTCCAATTGATTAGTTAATGTTTGTACAATACTTTGAACATGTAGGATGGGATTTTCAAAAATACTCGGTGTTGGCTAACTCTGCTCCCATTTAAGTTAATGGGAGTTTTAACTTTGACTTCTATGTGAGCAGAGTTAGGCCAATTAATATAATAAGCACTGATTAATATTATTCTTCCTGTCATTTTTAAACTTTCCACAAGATGCTGGAACCCCAAACCTGCTTGGCATATTTACTGTGACATTAGTTAGAAGGTCTCAGGGCTGCTAATTAACTTTTTTACAGCAGTACTTTTATTAAACTTTTCTATTAACTTTCCATCCCCCCATTTACACACCATTAAAAAGTTGATTCTTACCATGTTTGAAAAACAAGGTGAACAAAAACTGTTTCAAAACATTCCACATGGGGGGAAAGCTAATTATTTAAGATGACCTCAGAATGTGGCCTCATTAACTTACAAGATGCATAAGCAATAACAACAATTAAACAAGCTGAATGGAGAGCTGTGCTGTGGGCCTCAAGAGAACAAAAAGGAGTCCATCAAGTGGGGAAAAAAGGAAAACAACAATGATGCTCCCTAAAATGGTCCCCAAAATAGATTTTTAAAAGAACAAATCTAAGAAATACAAACACTCACATTAAAAATAGGTATATGGGCTGAAATCCTGGTCCCACGGAAGTCAATGGGAGGTTTGCCACTGGTTTCAATGGAGCCTCATTGAATGGTTGAGTTATCTGGGCCTTCAGTGCCCTTGGTGTGTTTGTTTTATCCTGCCTCGTGCTATCTGGATATAAATCTTTTTGAGCTTTTGTCCCTTACACTCTGTTTCAATAACTTGTGAGACCCTGCATAAAAGACACAACATAGTTGTGCAAGCAGTGCAGGATCGCTCTCTTAAAGGGCGCTGCATATAAACATGCACTAGCTGAGTTATCCTTGGGCCCTTCTAAAGAGGACAGTTTTCTAGAATTAACAGCATTCACTAGAATGCACAGGGTTCACGTTATTTGTGATGCAAAAGGCTGCATCACAAATAATGTAGCAGCAAAGCACACAGATGCACAGCTGCAGCAGGAACCCCTGAAACACCTGCCTCAGAGAAGTACAATGCTTCCAGGAATACAGGGTGAGCACAGTTAATGTACAATGCTTGTACTAGGCACAGAGTATGCTCCTCCTTGCAAGGTCATTTCAATTTCAATGGGGTAAGATCATGGCGCCATGCCTACCTCTGGGAAAGCTATCGCTAACGTAGGGGGCACAAGGATTGTCATCTCCTTGGTCATCTCTTAGCCAAGCTAAATATATTTAGTTCATTTTATCTTTTCTCACAAGCTAATCTCTTCCAGCCACCTAACATATTTATTTCTCTTCTCTACATTTGTTAATATTTTCTAGTAATAGGGTGCCCAAAACTGAACTAAGTATTCCCAGTTCAGTGACTCTCACTGGAGCTGTAGAGAATATTTGTTCCACGTTGTGATGACTTTGCATACACAGCCCAAAATCTCCCTGGGCCTATTTTGCTGTCATATCACATTGCAAATTCATGTCTAAATCCTTTTGTCCACTATCAGTCTTAGATCTCTTCAGCATTGCTATTTCCCAGTTGAAGAACATAAGAATGGCCATGCTGGGTCAGCCAATGGTCTATCTAGCCCAGTATCCTGTCTTCTGACTGTGGCCAATGCCAGTTGCTTCAGAGGGAATGAATAGAACAGGGGCAATTATCAAGTGATCCATCCCCTCTAATCCCAGTGCCAGTACAGGTTTTGGGACACCCGGAGCATGGAGTTGCATCCCTGACCATCTTAGCTAATAGCCATTGATGGACCTATCCTCCCTGAACTTATCTGACTTTTTTTTTTAACCCAGTTATACTTTGACCTTCACAGCATTCCATGGCAATGAATTCCACAGGCTGACTGTGTGCTATGTGAAGAAGTATTTCCTTATATTTGTTTTAAACCTGCTGTTAATTTCATTGGATGACCTCTAGGTCTCCTGTTATGTGAAGGGGTAAATAACACTTTATTCACTTTCTCCACACCATTCATGGTTGTATAGACCTTTAGTGTATCCCCTCTTAGTCATCTCTTTTCTAAACTGAATAGTCCGTCTTTTTAATCTCTCCTTGTATTGAAGCTGTTCCATGCTCCTTCCATTGAATATGTGTGTTGCAGATTACTGTCCTCCAGAGCTACGAGGCGAAAACCTCTCAAGGATTAGGCTCTTAGCTTGTATTTTTCCAAGCTGATTTTCATTTTATTTTCTGCCCATATTCCTAAAGGCTCTAGGTCCCTTTGTATCATTTCACTGCTCTTACTAATGTTCTGTAGAATTAGTGTTAAATATAGAACTGTACCAGCAATATATTACTTGCTCCAATGATTCTTCTCCCCAATTATTCAGAAATACTATGCTAAACTCATTGTGGTGAGAAGATACCATTCATTTTCAGCCAGCATTTTTTACCTTATGATGCCCTGTAAGCCAGAGAGCAATTAAAGTACTTATGAAGAAATGTGCTGTTTTAAAAGACTTGAAGTTATGTTACAGCTTATGTGTTTTTGTTAAGTAATTGGGATGTCACCTTTTACAACTGCATAACAGGATAAAATAAATAAATAATCAAATGCCACAAAACCAATGTGGCAACAGAGCAAATTTGACAACACCATACTCTTCCAATGAAGCTGGAAAAGAAAAATATTTTAAAACTAGGTGAATAGTAAACAAAGTAAATGAATATTTTTTTATACAGGAAAATAATTCCGCCAGATCGGACAATGATTACAAAGTATTCAGTATTTTGTTGTGGCAAATGATAAAGCTAGAGGCACCATATTCAAATCAGAATTTAAGAATAAATTGGGAGGAGCTTAACCATAAATAATGTAGACATGAAGGCACCCACTGTGAAGAGTCTTAAACAGCAAAGGAAGAATTTTAAATCCAATACTCAACATTAAGGGTAGCCATTATGATTGCATGAACAGTAAAGAAGCAATGTGACTTAAGAACAACAACAATAAAATCAAGTGAGCTGCACAGTTCTGAAGGGACTGCAGATGGAAAAAAGGAGAAATAAGGAGACCTGCAAAAAGCAGTTACAATAGCCATGTGAAAAAATCACTATGATGTCAATTCAGAAAAGCACCCTGTCACAGGGTAGCTGGCCCTCTGAGGAGGTCAGGCATCCAGCCTGCCTGTGACAGGCTCCTCTAAGGAGAACAAGCCAATCCAGATCCACCTGTGTGTAGTTAATTGCATAGATGGCTGGGTGACAGTTAATTAGCTCAGGAACACATGGGCTTAACCAAGTGTTATGAAGGCTCAATCAGGAGATTTCAGAAGACACGATGGCCCAGATCCACAAAGCTACTTAGGCACCTAAACCCCAGACTTAGGGGCCTAAATCTGCACCTAAGTCCAAGTTTTGGCCCTACTGCGAGCCACAAAACTCCCACCAAATTAAGGAGGAATCTAAACTCACTCAGTGCCTACATTTACAGGATAAAATTTCTTCACCACCTAAATTTCTGCCTCTGGGCATGCGCACTGCTGCCTCCCGCTAGGCATCTGGATGCCTTCCTCCCGCGTAAGCCCCAGAGGGATTCACTAATCGGGGGAAGGTGGCTGTCTAAGTCACAAGAGGAGCCTGATCTAGTAGGCATGCTCAGAGACTGCCTACCATATTGAGTCCCATTCAATATCCCCCCCGCCACCATCGCTGTTGAAAGTGGATGAGATGATGCCTCCGACCTAATAACTTTTAGTCCAGTGACTAGAGAACTTGCCTGGGATGTGGGAGATGCAGGTTCAATTCCCTCCTCTCTGCTAGCATGTGCTAACCACTGAGCTATGGGACAGTCTGATATGTGGCTCCCTCAGTCTCTCCTGTTGAAGCTGTTTTACTGTGAATAAATAATGAAAAAGTGATTGGATATGGGGCACTGGATCCTGTGTTTCCCACCTCCTAGCTGGATGCCCGAACCACTTGATACAAAGTCATTCTCATTCTCTCTGACCAAATGAGTACCTACGTATTTATCCACAGTGGAACAGTGAGATGGGGGAGATGAACCTGGATCTCCCACATCCCAGGTGAGGGCTCTAACCACTGGGCTAAAAGTAATTAAATGGGCACCACCACCTCCTTCAGCCATTTTGTGTGGAGCAAGGCAGGCGCCTAACTACCTCCCACAAGAAATGCCTTAAATGCCTTAGCTGCCTCACTCCGGCAGGTTTCCATTTGTGGATCGCAGAGCAGAGATTGGCATCTCCCTACAGGCCAGATTTAGGTATCTATCTCTGAGAGAGTGGCAGGGCTTAGCACATACTCCTGTCACCAGCATCTCCCATTGGCTAGTTTGGGCAGCTCCCTCCCTGCCTAATATGCTGGCTTTAGTGGATGGCATTCTAAGATGCCAATCTCTCCCCGTTCATTCTGTAGGAGCCTAGGCAACTAACTCAGGCTTTCTGAACTGAAAGGTGTTCCTGTGATTTTCTAAGCGCCTAAACGGAACCTAAGCCCCTTTGTAGATCTAGGCATAAGTTCCTGAAAAGAGGGACTTCTCAGGAGAACTAGTTAAGGAGCTCACCAGGAAAGGGAACCTAGGAAGGGTGTGTGACGTTGCACTCTATATGATTTTATGAAAATATGCTAATGAGTGTGAATATAATGTAACTGGAAGATGCTTCCTACAAAAGGTCTCTTGTAAGGTATCATTACAAAGCTTATAATCTACTGAGTGTGGTCATCCTATTTGTATAAATGTATCACTCTTGCATCTGAAACTAGAAATATGAAATATAACTCTTAGGGCCTATTGTAATTATGCAAAGTGTGGGCCATTAATGGTGGTTTGGAATCTTGATGGCTCCCATTAACCAGGACAATTGACTGTAGATGGCTCTGTTTAAGTCTTCACGTATACCAGTGTGCTGGCAAGTGGGTAATGAAGTCTTACAGTGACATGTGATCATGTCAGCTGAACTGGAATCCATCTGGACTGTATCAGGGGAAAGGATTGTGCCCAGACTAGGAAGGCGTCCAGTCTGTGATAGAAGCTTATGGAAACATCTCTGAGGGTGAGATTTTATCTGTAATCACTTTCTTACTGTATTAGGCTTAGACTTGAGTGTTTTATTTTATTTTGCCTGGTAATTCACTTTGTTCTGTCTGTTATTACTTGGAGCCACTTAAATCCTACTTTTTGTATTTAATAAAATCATTTTTTACTTATTAATTAACCCAGAGTATGCATTAATACTGGCGGGGGGGGAGGAGGGGGGAAACAGCTGTGCATATCTCTCTATCAGTATCAGACGGGTAGCCGTGTTAGTCTGGATCTGTAAAAGCGGCAAAGAGTCCTGTGGCACCTTATAGACTAACAGACATATTGGAGCATGAGCTTTCATGGGTGAATACCCACTTCGTCGGATGCATGTAGTAGAAATTTTTCTGTCAGTGTTATAGAGGGCGAACAATTTGTGTTTACCCTGTATAAGCTTTATACAGGGTAAAATGCATTGGGAGTTGGGTATCTGAATGCTGGAGACAAGAACACTTCCTAAGCTGTTTTCAGTTAAGCCTGCAGCTTTTGGGGGGCGTGGTTCAGACCTGGGTCTGTGTTTGCAGCAGGCTAATGTGTCTGGCACAACCAGGAAGGGCACTGAAGTCCCAAGCTGGCAGGGAAAACAGGTTCAGAAGTTGTCTCAAAGTGGGTTTCTGTGATCCAACCCTTCACAGGGTGTTCCTAGAAGAAAGAGTTCCACATGGGAAGAACTGTAACTGCCAAGCCATAGAGAAAGCTGGTCCCTGTAAAAGACTTTACCAGACAGCAGCAGGAGCTCCAGACCACAGAGAAATTATATGCCACTATGGAGAAGAGTTGCAGTGGTTTGATCTTTGCAGGGACCCAGAGCCCAGAGAAGGAACCTTCTCCAGGTGATGGCAAGAGGCCTGATTCCAAAGGAGGAATGTGGGTTGAGAGGGTGTCACTAGTAAGAAGCCTGGATGGAGGAAGCAGATAATGTTATCCTGTCTCCCCACGTGAGTCTAATACACACCCCTCCCCAGGATGCTGGGGTGAAGGCTGATTTGTGTACCACATTTGGCCTTTGTTTATAGAAATTAGATCCCTGACGGGGCACTGTGCACTACATAAAAGCCTCACTGAAAGCCCAGTAGGGGAAACTGAGGCAGGGACGTAGCCGTGATTCTGCACCAGGCTGCCAGGGGTGTGTAGGGAGACATCAGCTTTGAGGCAAGGGGGAACTCCAGGGGTGCCTGCCTGCCATAACACATTCTGATTCCTAGATGAAAAGGATATATAAGGCCATGATCTTGAAGAAATGGCAGAATATGAGAGAAAGCACTGAAGCAATTTTGAGAGAAATAGAAGCAAACAGACAGAGTAATAGCTTTCATCCAAGAGTCTAAATTATTACTTTTTTTAAAAAAATCACTTTTCCTCCTGAAAACTCAGAGGCAAAAAACCCAGAAACCAAAGACTTGTTAACAATAGTATTATTCATTTACAAGACATCTCATGTCCTAAGGCAGTTGTGAATGTAATACAACTAAATTACAAATATTACACATAAAAAGGCAACATGGTATAATAGCGAGACGATACAAGACGAAAAAAAGTGTGGGGGGGAAACCAGCAATAAAGCAAAAGCATCAAAAGGAAAGGAGATAAATAGAGAAACAAGTACCTGTAGTCAGTGTAACTGTAGTAACCAAGACAACCAAAGAAAAAGAATTAAAACAAGAGAGGATGGCAGGTAACTGGATACACAATTCCATTAAATCTCTCCATCCTTACTAGAAAAATTAATATCACAAACATCTAAGGTGAATACATTGGATCAGCACAGAAAAGATGAAAGAATGTGACCTCATAAAAGAAAGTCAAACAATCAACGGGAGAGATGACTATAAAATTCTATACAAGATGTAAAACTTCTTTTTAATAAGGACTAAATTATCCTCATAGTTTATAGTGGTCTGCTGAAAAGTACACAAATCTTAGTCACATTTGGTTTTCCTCCTGCCTTAAGCAATAGATAAAGCAGGCTAAGCAATTCGAGTTCTAAACAGAACCACGTCTAGCTAAAATATCTTAAACTGATTCGGAAATAGAGGTTCGACTCCCGCAAGCACTTACACATATGACTCATGGGACTAGTCATGCACAGAAAGTTACCCACAAGATTGGGGCCTAAAGGAACAGCCTCTTCTGATACTGACAAAAAAGAACCATTAGAAAGGTGAACAGCAAAGCAAAAACAAAGTATTTGTGCTCTTCATTGCTTCTTTATGATGAACACGGAAGGTCTTGAAGAAGATGTTACTCAAATAAAAAATAAGGAGGAAGGTAGGAGGGAGAGTTTCTGCTTGTTTCTGACATTCAGAATAACAGGTCTAAAGTTAAACGGGCATGTCTTCACTACCCGCCGGATCGGCAGGTAGCGATCTATCAGGGATCGATTTATCTTGTCTAGTATAGATGCGATAAAAATCGATCCCCGATCGCTCTGCCGTCGACTCCGGAACTCCACCGCAGCGAGAAGCGGAAGCGAAGTCTGCGGGGGAGCGGCAGCGGTCGACTCGTCGCCATCCTCACAGCCAGGTAAGTCGACCTAAAATACATAACTTCAGCTACGCTATTCGTGTAGCTGAAGTTGCGTATCTTAGGTCGACCCCCTCCCTCCCCCCATAGTGTAGACCTAGCCTCAAGTTTGTTGCTGACTTGCTGGAGAATTTTTGGGATTACGACAGCAGAATAGAATAAAACTTTAGCTGATCTTCCTACTTCAGCAGTTTCTAGTTGAAGGGGAAGAGGATGTTGAGTGAGGCTGTTTAAACTGCCTTTTTTTTTTGGTTCATTTTTGTTCAAATCTGTACACAAACTCCCAACAAACAGTTGGTCTTACATTTCATGTTGTGAACTAACTTTCCAGAACTCCGGAGAGTTCTCCAGCAAAAAAGAGGGAAGTCAAAATTTGATATTCCTGATATTTCTAAAGAGAAGACAAAAACAAAAAGCATTTTTTAAAAGAAACTTGAGACAGTCATTGCACATTGGGAAGGAGTAAAGAAATTGGAAAGAGCACAGGCAAAAACTTTCTTTTGCATTTCATGTTTGAATATCAAATCCAGGAATTCACATCACGAAGCAGAAATGAAACATCAGCTAAACAATTATGCCAATGAAGTAGTCACTCACTATTGACAGCTCTAAGATTTTGTAAAGAACTTACAATATTACAAATTTGGAGCTAAGGGACAATTCAACTTTATTACAAAGTTTAGGAACATCTTGCTAGCTATAAAGATAGTTAAGTACTGAAATAGGTTTCCAAGGGAACTTGTGGAATCCCTGTCATTGGAGGTTTTTAACACAGGTTAAACACACACCCATCATGGATGGTCTAGGTCAAAGTGTTTCTCAAATGCGGCCACCAGGGCCTTTCCTTGCAGCCACAACCCCATCTGGGCTGTGATGGGTGCATGTGTGTGGAGCAATGGCAAAGCGGTTGGGCCCTGCCCCCCTCCAGAGAGAAAAACTCTGGAGGTGCAGGCAACTGGTGAATTCCCCACTTTCCCCGGGGTAGGGGAGACAGGCTTCGGCCCTGGGGCTTCGGGCTCCATACACGTGGTGGCAGGCTCTGGTTCCAGGCTCCAGCCCCAGGCTCACCACCACTGCCATCGTCCCTGGGCCCTGCTGCCTCCCTGCCCACCTCCCTATTCAGGACTTAAATTTGTCTCAGGGCTTGCCGGGGTTGAGTAAGTCTGCTGTGAAAAGTGATATTAACAAACATACAAATATCACTTTTCACAGAAGATTTACCAGCTAGCAAGTCTTAGAAAAAGAAAAAAGCACAACCAAAAAAGCAAAAGAAACAACAAAAAGATAAGGACATGCAAAGCGCCCTATTGGTGTTTCTATTCTGTTTAGGTCCAATAAAGAATAGAGACAACTATAAATTATTTTTATTATTGAGTCTGAAAAAAACCCTACATAAATAAATTACAATGATTTGGACATGTATGTGTGCATATTTATTTGTTTTTCCTAAAGTTAATTAAGTACTTTAGGAAAAATAGTCAGCGCGGCCACCAGCAAGCGTATACTTAGACCTGCTTCAACACAGGGAACTGATTAGATGACCTCTCGCGGTCCCTTCCAGCCCTACATTTCTGTGATTCTCTAACGGGTGAAGATTTTCAAAGGCATAAAGGGGATGAGGGGCCCAGCTCCCATTGCTTTTCAGTGGGAACGAGGTACCTCACTTTGTCCCTTTGCCTTTAAAAATCTCCCCCTGGGTTATAAAAGGGTAATAATGTGGTTTTAATATGGGAGCACTAGCACCCCTCAGTATAGTGTTCTCAATACACAGTCTCACGAATGCTGCTGCTATCTGATTCAGCAAATATCAGATACCCGCATTCTTTTTGTGACAGTCTTGTAAAAAATAAATAATAATAATGTTAAATAGTCAAAGCTAGAAGGGTGGGGGCTTATTGTATAGTATAGTTGGCCAGGATGTGAAGCAATCTCATTAATTGCACCAAGACCAGCAGAATTCCTGAGACAAGAGCTAAGGATGTTAGAATCCATCACCCCAAAACACTTCTATACATTTTAATTATCTCATCAGGCCTGTACCTACAAAAACTGATCTCATGGAATACCTGATGGTGTCACAATTGTAATCTCTTTCAACCGTATGACAGGGTGGCTATTTAAGCCTTCCACTAAATATATAGGGGCTTTCCATCATATTCCAGTGCACCCACACCAAGAGATGTACTCCTGGGAGACACATCCTTAACCCCATGCTCTCCCTACACTGTGTGGTGCACAGAGGAACAAAACAATGGGAAGAGCTACGGTAGGATCACTCAGAGGGAAGAGGCAGTTATTCAAGTTATTTACCTCCCCTGTTTAGTTGCTTCTGTTTCCTCCACAACTATCTCCAGGTCACACGGTAAAAGAAAATGTAGCCAGAGAATAGGAAGAGCTAGGGAATACATGGGACATATTTCCCCTCCTCCTTTTACTAAGTTCCATGTCAAAAAGAGAGATTAGTTTTTACAAACAGAATTAATTAATTATCGCCCTTCCCCTTGCACAGCTGCTTCATATTGCACGGTTCAGGAAGGAGAATGTGGCAACGCCGCAAAATTATTTGAATTAATTTGTTCCTCTGCAAATTTATTTGCTGGAAAGGAACACATGGCCCACACTACTGGTTAGCTAGTGCGGTCTCATGCTTCCCAAACAGACCACTTTGTGGAAAAGTACTCGAATCCCAGCAAGATACAAAAAATATAGTGTCTCCATCAGTTAGATATGATGGTGAATATTTATCGGCTGCTGCCAGAGCTCTTTGTGAGAGTTTGAGGGAGACAGACCATATAGCAATACATGTGTGAATTAGTTATTTCCCTTTTCTTTCTTAAAAAATGTTATGCACGAACAGAGTCTTACATATAACAAGCATTGACATGCACCAACATTGCCAGAGCATGCTCATTTAATACATGAAGGAAGTATGCTCACACTTTGGCTTTGAAAGTACATTGGTAAATATTTTATTTAGTTTCAGAATGGTAGCCATGTTAGTCTGTATCAGCAAAAACAAAGGAGGAGTCCTTGTGGCACCTTAGAGACTAACAAATTTATTTGGGCATAAGCATTCATGGGCTAGAACCCACTTCATCAGATGCATGGAGTGGAAAATACAGGAGCAGCTATAAATACACGAAAAAATGTGAGTTGCCTTACCAAGTGTGAGGTCAGTCTAATGCGACAATTCAATTGACAGCAGGATACCAAGGGTCCCCTTACGCCCCTACTCTACTTGCCCTACATTGATGACATCTTCATCATCTAGACCCATGGGAAGGAGGCCCTTGAGGAATTCCACCAAGATTTCAACAATTTCCACCCCACCATCAACCTCAGCCTAGACCAGTCCACACAAGAGGTCCACTTCCTAGACACTACAGGGCTAATAAGCAATGATCACATAAACACCGCCCTATAACGGAAACCTATTGACCACTATACTTACCTACATGCCTCCAGCTTTCATCCAGACCACATCACACAATCCATTGTCTACAGCAAGCTCTAAGATACAATCACATTTGTTCCAGTCCCTCAGACAGAGAACACCTACAGGATTTCTATCAAGCATTCTTAAAACTACAATACCACCTGCTGAAGTGAAGAAATAGATTGACAGAGCCAGAAGGGCACCCAAAAGTTACCTGCTACAAGACAGGCCTAGCAAAGAAAGTAACAGAACGCCACTAGTCGTCACCTACAGCCCCCAACTAAAACGTCTCCAGCGCATCATCAAGGATCTACAACCTATCCTGAAGGATGATCCCTCACGTTCACAGACCTTGGGGAACAGGCCAGTCCTCATTTACAGATAGCCACTCAACTTGAAGCAAATACTCACCAGCAACTACACAGCATATAACAAAAACACCAACCCAGGAACCAAACCCTGCAATAAACCCCGGTGCAAACTCTGTCCACATATCTATTCAAAGGACACTATCATAGGACCTAACCACAAAAACCACACCATCAGGGGCTCATTCACCTGCACATCTACCAATGTGATAGATGTCATCATGTGCCAGCAATGCCCCTCTGCCATGTACATTGGCCAAACCAGACAGTCTCTATGCAAAAGAATAAATGGACACAAATCTGACATCAGGAATCATAACATTCGAAAACCAGTAGAAGAACACTTCAATCTCCCTGGTCACTCAATAACTGACCTTAAAGTGGCAATTCTTCAACAAAAAAAGTCAAAAACAGACTCCAACATAAAACTGCAGAACTGGAAACCATCAGATTAGGCCTGAATAACGACTGGGAGTGGTTGGGTCATTACAAAACCTAAAACTAATTTCTCCAATATTAATTTCCCCCTACTGTTACTCACACCTTCTTGTCAACTGTCTGAAACGAACCACTGTTATGACCACTTCAAAAGTTGTTTTTCCTCCCTTGGTATCCTGCTGTCAATTGAATTGTCTCGTTAGACTGACCTCACACTTCGTAAGGCAACTCACATCTTTTCATGTACTTATAGCTGCTCCTGTATTTTCCACTCCATGCATCTGATGAAGTGGGTTCTAGCCCATGAATGCTATGCCCAAATAAATTTGTTAGTCTCTAAGGTGCCACAAGGACTCCTTGTTGATTTTATTTAGTAACTACGGATTCACAAATTTCTTTCTTGCATGGTGTCAAGTATCAGGGGGTAGCAGTGTTAGTCTGTATCTACAAAAACAACAAGGAGTCTGGTGGCACCTTAAAGACTAACAGATTTATTTGGGCATAAGCTTTCGTGGGTAAAAACCTCACTTCTTCGAATGCATATAAAAACCTCACTTCTTCGGATGCATATCTTGCACTATGCATCCGAAGAAGTGAGGTTTTTACCCACGAAAGCTTATGCCCAAATAAATCTGTTAGTCTTTAAGGTGCCACCAGACTCCTTGTTGTTTTTACAAATTTCTTTGGATATAATTAGGACTAGCCTGAACCTTCCCTGAAATAATCCTTTTGGGTAGTTTTGAAAAGTTTGGTTAAATTTTTCTTTTTTTCTTGCCCATATCAGGACTGGAGACAAAAGTACCAGAAAAGCACTCAAAGTATTTCTAACCCAAAAGGAAAAGAGAGTTATGCAAATCTCATGAGAAGGCCCGTTTGAAGAGATTTCAGGACCCTTTTTGCAGAACCAAAAGATTCACATAATCTTCTAAACCTAGGGTGACCAGATAGCAACTGTGGAAAAACGGGACAGGGGATGGGGGGATAATAGGCACCTATATAAGAAAAAGCCCCAAAAACGGGACTGTCGCTTTAAAAATGGGACATCTGGTCACCCTATCCAAACCCCAAATCTTTGGAGATTTGCCCATCTCTAGTGATTAAGACCTCCTTTTAAAAATGTGCATGCACTTTTGCACACACCTAGCTTGCATGTGAAATTCAAGGATATGCAAAAGGAGTAAGGATTTAGGCCTAACTTATTGCGTACTACTCGAAAAAGCAAGGCATATCTTCAGTTGTCATCATCCAGCAGGGGGAAGTGGAGGGTAACAGTTTGCCAGGGAAATTATAGTAAGCCATCAAGGTTCCACAATTAAGAGGTGGTAGAGTGGGGTTAGTGAGCGTTGGGGTGCCCTTCCCAGTTTCTGCTCTGTGTTAAAAGTCCCCTGATGTAAGCTTCCCACTGGTATCGAGCATTTTTCTTTCTGTTTAACCTAAATAGTGTATTGACTCTCTTCATGCGGGAAAACCCTGACTTGCAATCACAGTGCATTTTCTCAGGGAAAACAACATATCCATTACAACATCTCCATTACTACTATCACAAATACTCCACTACTACCTAGCAATAAATAGATAAAAACAGAATAGCTTTCCATTACAAATAATGATGTAACAAGCTTTTACTTGGCACACCATAACATCCCATCTAATATTTATTGAATAGTATAAACAGGAAAGTTTCGCCTGGAGTGCCTATTTTCCTTTTTTTTTTTAAAAAATAAACCTTTAGTAGTTAAAAAAAAAGTTTATGAAACCATTATAGATGCCTCTTTTCAAGCAAAGTCAGCACAATACATAATGCTTTATATGATACTTTAAGCTAGTGTTCATGGATTGTTAAACCCCACAGGTAACCTCCCTCCCCATATTCTAATGCCATTAAAAGTACAGCTTAGATCCAGAAAATCAGAGGATTCAGAGGTGGGGCTGAAATTAGATCCTTAGCTTACTCCACTGTGGCAGCATAGCAGTATTGCACCGCATAAATATTGTTGGGAGACCCCCTGGAATTCTCATACATGACAGGGTGAGTTAAGGACACAAGAGTTGTTACAGCTCATCAGGTTAGTGACCTTGCCCGACATAGGCAGGCCTGAGCACATCCAATAAACACAGTTTTCCAAGCGTGCACGACTACTAAAACATGGGAAAGAATTACAGTTTTTATCCTTGGCTTGAATTGCTTGTGCTTGATCACATAGAGAATGGATTATAAAACAAGTTATCAGGTAAATTGATAGAGCTAGTCCTGCTTTTGGCTTAATAACTGAAAAGCTCTCTGATCAATACAATTTTCTATCCAAAGAATAATATTTTAGGCTATCAAGAGCTCATTTTACTAGCAGTTTGTCCTTTTCCTTGGCTGAACAGAAAGCTTCCTGTTGAAATATATTCCTGCTTAGGTACAGGCTTGGTTTAGGGACTTTTAAAAAAAAAGAGATTTAGAATATTGAGTTGATTGATACACAGTCATTTTGGTTTATTATGTAAATTTATATTTAAGCAATTTTAAAAGCACTTTTACTGTACCATATAAATCACTTTTTATATGCATTTTAAAGAAGATCTTTGTACTAATTAACACAATTCCTTCTGAATTGTTATTTGATCTATAACATAATACCTCAGAAATGTATTCATGATATGGAGTCATTGCAATTTCATTATTATGTATTGATTATTATTTAATATTTATATTACGGTGACACCTAGACACCAACTAAGTTGGTCCCTTGTGCTAGGCGCTGTACAAACATACACGATATTACCTTCCCTGCTGCACAGAATGTACAACCTAAACAACATAACAGGTACATAAGACAAACAAATGAGCTGGAGTGGGAGTTGGAGGTGACAGGGTAACAAAACAATAAGATGTACCCAATTCTTAGCCAAGTTGTGAGCAGTAATCAAAACTCATCTGTATTATCAGATTGCAGTATCCTGTATGCAATATGGAAGAGGTGAGTTATGAGAGCTTGAAGGAAAATACAGCAATCCCTTTATGGATTTTCACTAGATGCTTTCCCCATAAGTGTTAGGGCTGGCCTGGGAGAAAGAATATAAGTACAATATGTAAAGAGCTACTGTTTGTATTGTACTGTTGCCAAAAGAATTTAAGCAACACATTTCTGTTTTAGAAAAAATCCTCAAAAAAAAGATCAGCAGTGCACAAACAAACATACTTAGAAGCAATAAACTGCTAAATTGCTTTATACTATCTAAATTAAAGTGCAAACTAGATTTTTTTCTTAAATGCCATTTTCAAAAGTACTTGCCCTTAGGTCATGCCTTGGTACAGCCTGAAGTGAACATTTTTAGGCCATTTATAAAACCCCTAATAATGTAAAAACGCCACACAGCCCAGTGAGTGTTGAAATAATTAAACCCTTCTTTGTCCTTTGAGACATACAGCTTCTCAACTCTCTCTGCTATGGGAAATATTTTGAACTAAAGGTTTTTATTTAGATCACTCCATTTAATCTACTTAAAACAATCCTTTACATTACAATGTATCCTGACTTAAGGTGTTTTTGATAACATTGTTTCCAACATAAAGCTAGACTTTAATGGCACTAAATCCTAGCACATTAAAATCAGTAAAAATGAAGGGTTGTTTTTTTTTTCAATTTATTTTAATTTTGTCCATGACACAGAATTGGTACATATTTTTGAGGCATTTCTTTGCAACAGTACAGACAAGTACAAAATAGTTGTTGTTTACATTGTGTATATTTATGTGGTCAAATCTGCACACAACCAGGCACAGTAGGCTTTAAAGAGTTAATATATTTGACAGTAATATAATCAAGTCTTTCTCCTCCATCCTTTTTGTTTTTAACAAATAAAATAGCCCCTTTCCCCACATACATCTTTCAATTTATGCTTCATTTAAGAAAACAGAGGTGAAAATCCTGGCCCTATTGAAATCATAGGCAAAACTCTCATTGACTTCAATGGGCCCACGATTTCACGCCGCCACCTATCACCAATACTGTCTCATTGTTTCCTTGTACTCCCTATCTGTCTGTCTCCATCTGTTGTCTCTTGTCTTATATTTAGATTGTAAGATCCTTGGGGCGAGGACCATCATTTTGTTGTGTATGTATACAGTGCCTAGCACAATGGGGTCCTGGTCCATGACTGGGCTCCTAGACACTAGAGATGATACAAATAACAGTAATAATAACAATACAGATGCTCCCTGGGTTACAAGACCCGACTTACGCAAATTCGCACTTATGGAAAAAGTTCCATAAGCCAGAAATAGGATTTTTGAGTTGCAGAAATTTTTGCGTAATGTACAGGTATACATTTCCGACTTACGCAAAATTTGAGTTACGCAATGCTTTCCAGAACTGAATGATTGCGTAAGTCGGGGGTGGGGGGTGTCTGTAATCATTTAGACCTCTGAGACTGTCCTCAATAAAACAATAATCAAAAGAAGTCAGCATAGATTGAAGTTTTGCACTGATTTTACTTTCACTTAATATGTAATAAACGGCATCCACATGTCTAATTTATCATGTTTTTATCTTCCTTGCATTATCTCAATATGATGAGTGAATTCTTTCAAGACTGGGAAATCCATGGCAAGTTCATCATGTTAAAATAGTAGATGGATGTCCTGAGTCAAGATCCACCTTGCTGTACCTTATCAAGCTACTGTTGTGGTAGATAGCCTTCATAAGGAAGCCTGATAACATTGCCTGGATCAATTGGAATGTTATATTTAGTAATTAGCCTCAGATGTGCTCTAATTTTGGACCAGTAGCTATTGATAATAGGGCATATCTATTGTACATGGATAAAATTTATTTCACAGTGAGACTAACATTAGCATTGACATACTATACTGAATTACACTGTGTATATCTATCTACTGCTCATTACTCAATATTAGATTCTTGCAGGTATTTTGAAATTATTATTCAATGCATATTCTGATTCCTATATAAGAAATATTCCACCAAATACTACTGAGCATCCAAGCACGTGCTCTTTTCAAGCCTTTAAATATATTATGGATGCTCACATACTTATTAGTACAACAGCTACAGGAAACTTTTCCCCTTCCAATGTGGTTTATTCAGGGAAAGTAACATGAATTTCTTTTTTGCTTCCTTCCGTCCAGAGAGGTTAACCAAGGGGGAAAGAGGAAAGGTAAAAAGTACAGTACATTGACTTTTCCATCACACCTCCTTATGAGTTTTCCCTTTTTTTCTAGAAACTGCAGTAAGGAGTATAAAGGCTGTATGTATTTCGAAATAACTGGCTGTCAAACTATATAGCATTCACTGCTGAGATTACAGAAATGGCTAATTTAAGGCTACTGTAAAATGCCTGGAAAGAAGAGGTCTAAATCTACCACAAAAGGTCATAATTACATAATTACTGGACTCCCCCCTCCCCCCATTACACTGGGTTCCACCACTGTGTTATTTGGAATAACAGTACATTGTAAAATGTAACATGTGCATTCACATGGGCCAGATTCCCATCACTAAGTGCACCTGGAAGTGCAGGCGCCTATCTGTAATCCTGGAGGCTACTACATTCATAACTAGGCTTGAAAGGATTTAATTTTTATTGGTAAATCAAATGTCAGTAAATGTCAATTTCACTGTACACACACACACACACACACACACACACACACACACACACAGAGGAAAAAATATTTTCATCGATGATAATCAAAGTTTACACAAACACACACAAAGAAAAGTATTGCCTGTGAACTCATTGGAGCCAATTTCCAGTGATTTAGACTTTTGAATTAGGCTTGTTACAAATGGACCAGCGAATGAACAGTAAAAACAGGTCTGATTTGTTGATAGAGGATATTTACTTTGTATATTTCTATATGTGATGTTGATAATTTGAGTTTTAATGGTTTATAAAGTTTACCTTTTTGAATCTCAATGTCTGCTATCACTAAATAACTGATTGACCTGCCGCCTCACAATTTCATGCTGCTGTGAAAATTTAAATCAATTAAAAAAAAAATGCTTAAAAATAAACATTGATACTAATTGGTCGAAATTATAAAAAATAAAAATACAAATCTAATTCTGCCAAGCCTAGTCATTGTGCATTGTGCTCCAGCCCCTTCCTATAAACTCCCCCTTCAGACTGCCTGGTACATCCACTAGGACAGGATTATGTGTGGGAGGGCACCAGGAGAGGCTTGGGCTTGCTAGCCAAGGATTTTCCTAAATTCGGGGGATCCGCAGGTGATACCTTGAGGTGATTTAGGTCCCTTTCTTCCGGGGATTTAGGAAGGCTCAAGAATCTGGCACCTGTTTTTTTGTTTATTCTGTATGTTTCAGATTTACTCTGCAGCAGGGGAGACATTTCATTCTAGGGAATTTTCGTATCATTCTCTTTAATATTTGCAAGACTTTGGGCACAGTTAATTTCTGCTGTGACTAGGTGACATGGTTTTTGGTTTTGATTTTTTCAGATAAGGTCCTTTTGACTCTAAACTGTTGCTTTATTTTCCCCCATGGATGCTCTCAAAAGCAACAGCTGCATTGTTTTAATTTAAACTTGTTTATTTGACTGTGCAATGAAAAGACCTAGCAGTATTAACATAGCCCAGACAGCATTCATGGCTTGGGAAAGTGTGTGATTTAGGGGAGAGATGGTAAGGGCAGAGCTTAACTCCATTTCTGTTCATATTAAAGGTACTAAGCCTAACATTGGGGGTTTTAAATGGGATTTGCTTGCAGACCTATTGGGAAGAATGACATTATCACCACATATAGTTAAACAGCATTGCCATTAAAAATATTGTACAAACTAGCTACTGCATAACTTCTCTTCCACCTAAAGATACCCTCATGTACCCAAGCTCCTTGTCTTCACTACATTTGTATCAAGGATGAATTTGGCCCATTGTGTCCAATGTTCCCTCTATAACACCCCGAACATTTTCTTAGACATACCTAATGCTCTCTTCTGTTTTGTCTTTTATTTCTCGTGGACACTTCCAGAGAACTATGTCCCTTACTAACTTCACCAGACACTGAACTGAGGTTTTTAAGTCCCCATATTTTATCTGTCTGTAATGTACAATTCCTAGATACTTTTTTCTAACTGGCTATCTAAAAGATCATACATGAGTGTATTATAGCACAATATGGAGGCACACAACCAAAAAGCCCCCTAATATAAAGGGGCTTGGGCTGATTGCAGGATATTTTCCCTGAGGAAAATATGGGGTGGTGGAATATGGTGTTCAAAGGGGGCAGGTGACAAAAGCCCACCACTAAGTATAAAAAAAAAAGGTGATCTTAACTGAAGGCTAGATTTTGGGGGTGGGGGTGGAAACATTACAGTAGGGTCATAGGAGCAAGAAGAGGGAAAACTGTGGGGGAATCTGCTCAACATCTTAGATGTCTATACACAAATTCAAAGAGTATGGGGAATAAACAGAAAGAACTGGAACTAAGCTAAATCATCACTTAATTGGCATCACTGAGATTTGGTGGATAAATCTCACAACTAGAATATAGGTATAGGGGGGTATAGCTTGTTTAGGAAGGAGAGACAGGATAAAAAGAAAGGAAGTGTGGCTATATACATAAAAATGTATACACTTGTTCTGAAGTCCAGAAGGAGGGGAGACACAGGCCAATTGAAAGTCTCTGGGTGAAGAGACGATGTCATGGTAGGGGTCTACTATAGATCACCAAATCAGGAGGTGGTGGTGGATACGGCATTTCTAAAACAAACAACAAAATACACAAAACATACAAAACACAAAACTTGGTAGTAATGAAGAACTTCAATTACCCAGATATCTATTGGAAAAATTAATACACAAAAACACAAAACGTCCAATAAGCTCTTGGAATGTGTTGGGGACAACTTCTTGTTTTAGATGGTAGGGAAGTAACCAGGAACACTGCCATTTTAGACTGGATTCTGACTAACAGGGAAGAACTGGCTGTGAATCTGAAGAATGAAGGCAATTTGGGTGAAAGTGATCATGAAATGATAGATTTCATGTTTCTAAGGAAAGGAAGGTGTGAAAACAGCAGAATAAGGACAATGGACTTCAAAAAAGCAGACTAACAAACTCAGAGAACTGGTATCTAAGGTCCCATCACAAGAAAATCTAGGAAAAAAGGAGTTGAGAGCTGGCAGTTTCTCAGAGACAACATTAAAGGCACAACTGCAAACTACCCTGATGCAAAGGAAAGATAGGAAGAATAATAAGAGACCAACATGGTTCCCTCAGGAGCTCTTTAATGACCTAAAAATCAAAAAGGAATCCTACAAAAAGAGTAAACATGGACAAATTACTAAGGATGAGTACAAAAGTATACCACGAGCATATGGGACAAAATCAGAAAGGCTACGGCATAAATTGAGTTACACCTAGCAAGGGACATAAAAGGCAATAAGAAAAGGTCCTTTAAATACATTAGGAGAAAAACAAAGGCAAAGGCCTACTACTAAGCATTGGAGGAGAAATAATAAGAGTTCACACCAAGAAGGCTGAGGATTTAATGCCAGTTTTGCTTTAGTCTTAACCTTTTTTAGTGAATTGGGACCAGATGCTTAATCAAGTTAATATTAACAAAAATGGGGAAGGAACACAAGCCAGAATAGGGAAAGAATAGTTTAAAGAATACACAGATAAGTTAGGTGTATTCAAGTCATCAGGGCCTGACAAAATTCACCCTAGAGTATTTAAGAAACTATCTGAATGAATCTTGGAAGAGTTTGTGATTACCTCTGAGAAGTCATAGAGGACAGGTGATGTCCTACAGGACTGGAGAAGGGAAAACATAGTATCTATCTTTAAATAGGTGAACAAAGAGGAGCCAGCGAGTTATAGACTAGTCAGCCTAACTTCAATCTCGGAAAAATGCTGGAACAAATTATTAAACAATCAATTTGTAAGCACATAGCGAATAAGAGAGTGATAAGGAATTGGCAACATGGATTTGTCAAGAATGAATCATTTCAAACCAACCTAATTTCCCTCTTTGACAGTGTTAACAGCCTAGTGAATTGGGGGGCGGGAAGCAGTAAACATGATCTATTTTGATTTTAGTAAGTCTTCTGACACAGTCCACTATGATATTTTCATAAGCCAACTAGGGAAATGTCATTTAGATGAAATTACTGTAAACTGGGGGCACAACTGGTTGAAAGACCATACTCAAAGAGTAATTATCAATAGTTCACTGTCCAACAGGGAGGATTTATAGCTAGTGAGGTTCAGGGAACTGCCGTGGGTCTGGTACTTTTCAACGTTTTCATTAGTGACTTGGATAATGGAGCAGAGAATATGCTCATAAAATCTGCAGATGACACCAAGATGGGAGGGGTTGCAAGCACTTTGGAAGGCAGGATTAGAATTCAAAATGACCTTGACAAATTGGAGAACTGGTAGTAAAACGTACTACACTTAGGAAGGAAAAATCAAAACGTACAAATATAAAACATTGAATAACTGGATCATCTGTAGTACTGCTGAAAAGGACCAGGTGTTATAGTGGATCACAAATTAAATATAAGCCAACAACATGAATGCAGTTGTAAGAAAAGCTAATAATCTGGGTGTATTAACAGGACTTTTGTAAGAAAAGACATGGGAGGTAATTGTCCTGCTCCACTCAGCACTGGTGAGAGATCTCAGCTGTTCAGTTCTGAGTGTCACTCTTTAAGACAAATGTGGACAAATTGGGCAGAGTCCAGAGGAGAGCAACAAAAATGATAAAAGGTTTAAAAATCCTGACCTGTGAGGAAAGATTAAAAAAACTTAGCATGTTTTGTTTTGAGAAAAGAAGACCAAAGGGGGAGCTGATAATCTTCAAATATGTTAAGGGCTATTATAAGGAGAACAGTGATTAATTGTTCTCCATGTCCACTGAACGTAGGACAAGAAGTAATGGGCTTAACCTGCAGCAAGAGAGATCTAGGTTAGATATTAGGGGAAAACTTTGTAACTATAAAGATTGTTAAATTCTGGAATAGGTTTCCAAGGAAGATTGTGGAATCCCCCTCACTGGAGGATTTTAAGAACACGTTGGACAAACACCAGTCAGAGATAGTCTAGGTATATTTAATCCTGCATCAGTGGCTGGACTAGATGAGCTCTTGACTCTCTTCCAGCCCTACACTTCTATGATTTATGTTTTATTCTTAAATGTTATATAGACAACTGCATTTACTGCACAATACAGTCTTTTGTTCTAAGTCTATGTTTTTGTTTGCATTTTGTAATTTTTTGTGTTAGTTCCTAGAGCTTGTCTAGAACTTGTAATAAATAATAAAAATAAATCAGGACTTCTACCTTGTTGCCATTGAGAAACAATGCCTATTTATCATTTTCAACCCTAGTCTCATTAATTTACACCTCAGGCTAATTTGCATAAGCCACAAATCCCTCATTTCTTCCTATGCTTTTGGAGTAGCCTTTTTGGGGATCAGCTAGGCCTCCTCATTGTGTTTCCTCAAAAAAGCTCCACAACTTGCTCAGCATTCTTTCCTGTAGGCCATCTGTGTCTAGTAAGACACTGATCCTTCTCAGACACCGTTTTTCATCTGTCTGATTTTTAACCATTTACTTCCAGTCTCCAGACTGGCACTATGCAAATTATTTTTTGTATTCAATGGAGTTTTTTTCATTCTAAATTAATACATGCTAAGCTTATGTGATGAACACTATCTTGGCCAACACTGGGTACTGAGCCAGGGACCGCCAGAGCTAAAAGAATGAGTGTCTACTGCTTGAACTAAGAAGCCAGATTCTGTAGCTGGTCCTCGTAACAGACAAGGTCCTCTGTAGCTGGTCCTCTGTAGATCACATGCAGAGGGGGACACCTAGCCCACAGTGACCAGTGGGTTACAGTGATTATTCACGCAGTCCTGTAAGGCTTGGTTCAGCTGGCAATTCATACTATTGCACTGGGATGGACTTGAATAAACTATCTGCATGAGCTATGCTTCCCTGTTCTTTCCTTGATCCCTTTTTAAAAGTGATATACCTAAAAAGGCTAAAGAGAAAGAAGGTTACCTCTCTTGGTTTTTCTATGCTTTGCAACAGAGAATGATGTAAGGATTTTCTACTTTACCCTCTATGGCTTTATGCTCAGGATTCGCAGTCTTAGAAGAGAGGGGATATAACACCCACTTCACCTGTCATTGTGGGCTGCTGGCTGTTTATTCCCACCCCTCTGTGCTGCCTCTGCTGGCTATATGTTCGCTACCCTGTATGGACACACACAGTTCCTCTTCCTGTGTATTGCCTTCTACTACTATAACTGTGCAGTGCAGCTGGCTGCCAAAGGAGAGAGGGTACCACAGTGATACATGCAAAATCCGAATACAAGAAGGAAAAAAATGTATTGGCAGCTGAGAGATGAAGAGTAAAGGAGTGTTAGACAAAGGAGGGGAAAGAGAGGGAGAGACTGGCGCAGAAGAATGAGGAAGAGGAACTAGGGACCAAACACAGGTCCAAGCCAAGAAGCTGACACAGTACCTAAAAGAGAAAAGTGAAAGCTATCAAAGATCCCAACACCATAGCTGAAGGACACACTCCACCAGCAAGACAATTAATACAAACAGGGTAGGAAAAATCCTACTGCCCAATCACCTGGGACAACCTGAAAACTAGGTGAGGAAAGGAAGTTTAATTAGGTCCAGACTGCCAGCCTGCTGCTGATTTGCGCTTAGTGTTTGATGCACTGACTGATGGGTGTGTTTGATCTAAGTACAGTATAAAAATGAAAACTGGCATCCTGACTCAGTTTCCTCACACTTGCCAGCAAACTGCAAAGTCGGTTTATCCAACACATCGCCAAATCCTTCCTTTGGCCCTAGTCCACTTTCAGAGGTCCGTCCAGGGTTAATTCAGTAATATTTACAGAGCAACTGTGGTGGAAGGCCAAGTTTCATTTTTTGCCTCAGGTTGGATGTGCCAGTCAGTCAAGGTACCCAGGAGCTTTCAGTGCTTGTCAGTTCAGGTAAGAGACTTGTCCTTAGGGAAGGGAAGTGACACATTAAAAAAAAAAACAAAAATGCAGAGGATTTCCATCTGTTCTGAGCTTGTGTTTTCAGACGGTGAGAAGCGGTGACAGCATTCAGCTCCCACCCCTGCTGCTCAGGTCAACCCATCATCTCACCTTGTTATTGCCCTTCATCACATACCCTTCTGCTGCTCTTCTGCTCCCAGATGGAAATGAGCAGCCCAAGATCTGAGCAGGAGAGTGGGACAGAAAGCAATATCATAGCTTTGTACTAGCCCAGTTTACCCCCTGCCACATTCCCCAGTAGCTGGGCCTGAGGAGTTCTTTCTCTCAGTAAGATGGTATCATGTTCACTGTCCTGTAGGATCACTTCAACAAAAGGGGTGGCTAATATTTGTTTTATGATGACAGTTCCATGACTGATGGCGACGTGAAACATAAATTAAAAATAAAGAAAGATAAAAACCTGTCCTCCTTATTTTGGTCACAGAGAGATTGGAGAACCATTTTTTTTTTGGACAATTATATTTGAGATCCAGGTTATCCTACTAACCTTAAATAATTTTTTCCTAACCATTTTCCCTTAGGTATTAGAAAACTCAAAGCCTCTCTGTTTCCCTCCAGCTCTAACATTTGGTCCATCATGTGTCTTATTTGGCCTTCTATAGACTATTCATTATGGGCCTGAATCTGTTAACCTTGCTCAGGTTGAGTAGTACTTTCCTTCACAAGAAATCCCACTAAAATCAATAACAGCACAAACAATGCACTTAGTTTGAAATATGTTTTATCCTTAAGGAAAGGGACTTCTGACAAGGAAAGTATCAAACAGTGAATGTCTTGCTGCAATGTTCAATTCACAGCACAAAAAAATGATTACCAATCAAAATGGATATTTGGTTGATTTGAGAAAAATAAACCAAACAATTTTTTTACCTCAAAATTAGTAAAACTTGCATAAGATAAACAGCAAAAAATCCCAGCAAAAACCCTCAGGAACAACCACAAAACTATAGATATCTTTTCTTTAGATACAAACTAATTTGGCTGTTTAACCTCGGTGCAATGTTTTGGATTATATTATGATTCTAGAAAAGAAACAGATGGAAAAAGTAAATAGAAACTTTAATGGAAGCACAAATAAAATCAACCAATGTTATAGGAAACTGCATAGCTAAAATGACCTAACAACCCAGGGAATCCATGTATTTATGAAACTGAATGGAAACACTTCCATTTGCATAGAAAAATATTTTTCTTCATATACAAATGAACTGTCAATGGACAGTATAATAGTGATACTTAGTCATAATCATCTAGATATAGATAACTATTATGCCAAATTTAATGGCATTTTGAGTTAGTGGAGAATATTATTTTTGAATCTTCAGCAAAAATGTCATATTAACACTTGTTAAAGGCAGACTATGTCAGGACAATAAATATAATAAAAAGCTTCAAACTTACACATTTGAATAACTTTATGCACACCAACAGTCTATGAGTAAAGTTGCTAACATGCATTTTTGTATGATTGCGATGTATGTGCTGAAAATATTCTTTTAAATATAGAAGTATTTCCTTTGTAACTCTGTATTCTAAACTCCTCAGTGGCATAACTCCAGTGAACAAAATTATGTTACATCAAGGATAAATTTAGTCAAACTCCTTTAAAACATAAAGCAGATACATCATGCACTAGGGAAATATCACCTAGGATTCACAGCCCGGAGAATTTACAGGTATTACTTTGGACACTGAAGAGTATCCCCATTGTTTTATGACTACAACAGAAACAATGAAAATGATAAAAAGTAGGAAGTGAAAACAATATAAAGTTTAAACTGTGCTCACTTGTTAATCCCAATAATTTATGAATACAAAGTTATAGGAAAAAATATTTAAATCAATAGCAGGTAAAAAGAAATGTCCTAATTAAGGTTCTAAATTTCTCCCATAAAGAAGTTACCTATTAAAATCTTTCTAATGAGACGGTAGAATTATTATGTCTATAAAAAAAAGCAGAAAAAAGACTGAAGTTCCAATGTTGGTTATTGTCAGAGAAATACCCTAGATCCCCATTAAATTCAATCCTATGTAGTTCTTTTTTTTTCTTTTAAACTTGGCTGCCAGTGGAGTGTTACAGTGAAATCTACTGAGAATAACTGGTTGGCAGCACAACTGGTTCAACCTTGCACTGTTTAAGAAAGACAGATGTGAAGTGAAAGAAGCTATCATGGAATCCAATGTCATTTCGTACCTCCCAGTTACCACACTGTGCATAGCAATTCAGTTGGAGGAGCTCTTGTGTCCTGTCCTGGGGAGATACATATAACTTAAAAAGGCCTCCTACATCCATTCAAGGTCTGGGATAAGTTCCTCAGGCTAAATTCCTCCTATTGTGCTATGCTTCCCAGCCCTTTTTGATTTATACCCGGAGTGGCCAAACTTACAGACCCTCCAAGCCACATACAACAATCTTCAGAAGTTCAAGAGCTGAGGCGACCAGCTGGAGCAGGGCTTCTGCCCTGTGGCGGGGTGGTGGAGCTGGGGCTTCTTTCCTGCAGAGAGGGGGGCCTTGGGGCTTCAGCCCTGCTCCAGCTGAAGCCCCTAGCCCACCACTCTGCCACAGGGCAGAAGCCCCAAGCTCCTCCCCCGCATCTGGTAGATGGAGTGTGTAGGGGAGTTCTGTGAGCAGCACTTTAAAAGAGCTGTATGCTGCTCACTAGCCATAGTTTGGCCACCCCTGCTTTATGCTAACCTCACACTCACATAATTCCCATAGAAGTCAGTATGTGCACGGTTTGATATAAAGGCAAAATTCTGGCTATTAATAATGTAAGTGATTTTGGTTAATGCCATACAGCCAAATATCATCCTCTTCCCCCAAATCTAAACATGGCGCCAACTCTCTCCTGCCCCAAGACCCGTTCAGAGAAGGTGGGGATGGGGCCAGTCAGGGAGTCAGTTATAGTTCCCTGGCTCTCAAGCTGCTTCAGCCCAGCATGAGTGAAAGTGGCCACTAGGCTCCCATAACTTACATCGGATAGTTATGGTCCCTAATGGACCACAGGCCCGTTAAGGATTGCAGGAGCACAAGCACACAATGTTCCATTCCTCTGCACCAGGGAGCTGACAAGGGAGCTGGCTACCCTAGTTTATGTTAGCTGAGCACAACTAGGGGAATTCTCAAGTGGCCAGCTGGGATCAGATTCCTGCCACTTCGCACTGCCTGAGGGGCACAAAGCCACAAGGAACAGGGGGGCAAGAATCTGGCCTTATACTAGTACCTCGTGCTTATGAAAACAGTAAAAAGCTCCAAATGAAACCAAACATAGTACAAGCAGGCACTGTACAGGATTCTCTTCACAATGCTGCCAACTCACCACACTCCTGACACACAACATCTACTCCATTCTTGGGCATGTGTGAAGGTTTGTGAATGCTTCCCTAGCAAACTGTGTGGTGGTCAGTAATCCATTAAGGACTATGATTAGACCAGAAAACTCATTTTCATTTAGGATCTAAATACATTGGAGGCTCAGTCCTTTAACCTTTGTTCAAGAAAAACTCCCATCAACTTCAATGAGAATTTCACTTGAGTAAAGACTGCAAGATTGTGACTTTAAAATAAAATCGGAAAGGTCAGAGGTTAATGCATTAATCTGAAGCCAACTAGTCTTCACTAGACAGACTTTAAACTTGAATTAGGCATTCCTCTAAGACACATCCTGTGTATTATTTATACTTTTTTGTGGTAGATGGATTTTGGTTTTCTTAAATCTAACAAGTTACATAAAATCATATTTAAACTTTGTCTTCCCTTTAGTGCCATTCTGAATTTCTTCCAGAACATTTTAATGCTCCCCCACCACCCACCATCCTCATCTATGTTTCTATCTGCAAAGAATTCCATCTTTTATACCACCCTACCCCACAATAGACTGTGAAAAGGTCAAGCCTGTTTATCATTAATGTCTTTAATGTTTAATGCTTTGGTTCACCTATTAATGTAGCTTGTTTCCTCCATTTAAAATACAATGCTGTATACACTTGAGGAGGTGCTATGTTTTGAGCAATGTATTTTTCAATGTATTATTGATTGTTATCTTGGATGTGTCAATTAGCAGATTTCATTCATGGTCTCAGATTAGAGAGAAAGAGTTAATGAGTGAGAAGAGAGAGAGCATATGTACATATGAGTATACATATTTCTCCCCCCTCCCACTTATATACAGAGCCCAGTGTATTTAGCTTCCTGGGGAGAGGGAAGGAGAAATATTCCTCTTTCCCTTTGTTGTAGATGCTCCTCACCCATCTCAGGACAAAATATGTAGTAGTAGTAATTAAATAGCAAGTGCAGGATGAAAGAAAATTAAAATTGCGCATCTGTTAAAAGTAGTAAATTATTCTACATTTTAAATAGAGTTCTTCAATAGGGTTCAGGATCTTTTAAAAAAATGTATGGGTAGGTGTAATTGGATGCAGTTGCCTTAGGAACAGGTGCTCAGTGCATAGCACTGAGAATGAGCGTGCATAGCAGGCAAATTCAAAGACCTAAACCTGGAGGGTGAAATCCTGGTTCTACTGAAGTTAAGGCCAAAACTCCCATGGATTTCAGGGGAGCCAGGACTTTTCCACTCCTATATTTATTTGCAATATTGTCCTTTGTATGAGGGTGTGATAGAAAAGAATATTTTAACAACTTTTTGAGCCAGAAAGCTCTATTAAAGGAATGAAGGTGGCAAGGGGGGCTTCCATTTTCCCTTGTGCAATAATTTCATCAAGAGAGGAAAAGTGCTTAGTGAGTCATAAAACCCTGACTTTACATTGTTTAGAGATTGCATTTCTGCTGCATTTCTCTTATATAGAGAAAGCATATTACATTTTCTTGTAAAGTGTTAAATGATGATGTAAAAGAATCTGAAATGCAGAAAAGAACAAAAACTGTCTGGTACACAAGAGTAATTATAAAGCAATATCAAAGCTTCTTCTAGAAAATATTATGTAAAGTCCTCTCCACATCCAGAGATTTCCAGGAGTAAGTACAAAATCCCTACATTATTTGCTAGAATTATTTCCATTGAAATTTAATTTCTGGTACACATAACACAGAGGGTTAAGAAGTGTTGCCGTCATACAAAATTCAAATCCTAGTTCTGTTATAAGCAGTTTTGTGTAGAAAATATATATTATTTCATGTTACCATGCTTTATGCCCCATTTTTATATCTATTTAGAGAAGCACTGTTGCCTATAGAAATTCAGTAATCACCAGAATGTACACCCTTCCCAATCTGGCAAATAAGTTTATACACATTTAGAATAATGTAGTTGAACTATGTTTCTAAAAATTTCAGAAAATGCAGAACTAAAGTACACCCCTACCTCGATATAACGCTGTCCTCGGGAGCCAAAAAAACGTACCGAGTTATAGGTGAAACCGCCTTATATCGAACATGCTTTGATCTGCCGGAGTACGCAGCTTCACCCCTCCCCCGAGCACTGCTTTACCGCGTTATATTAGAATTCGTGTTATATCAGGTCGCGTTATATCGGGGAAGAGGTGTAACTGCAGATATCAAAAAGTACATTCCTAAATACATTGTAATATTTGAAACAACATATTTATTTCTTTTATTCTGTGCTCCTGCCTCAGCTACAGGAAGATGATGATTTGAAAAGAACTAATGTAATCATGAATTGACCTGACTAATTATTTTGTTAAGCACCTAAGGCTTGGATTCTGCATTTCTTCTCCATGCAATATGAATTTAGAAGAGCTGCAACTCAGGTTTTAGCCTCCTATCACATCACCATTCAGGCCTTCCAAACATATGCAAAGACCTCCAACAAAACAGAATTTAGGATGAGATTCTGTGGTGTGCCTCCAAGAGATGTATACAAAACTTGCAGCCAGCAGCATGGGATGGGGGTGGCGGCTAAAGTAGTTTCAAATCACCTTTGTGCTCTTTCCATTCTGGGCTGGTCTACAGTCACCAGCATAAAGAGACAGCCCTGAGGACCTGCTCAAGTTACAGCAGTCTGCACAGCCTCTCTTATGGGCCACAGTTCTGCCCAGAATCTCCACATACATAAATAGCACACTACAGAAGATATTAGATTTAATTAAAGCTGCATGAAGAAATTTGTAAAGCAATTGATTTGTTTGTTAAAAATCAATGACCATTCCGTAGATGAGAATTTAGTCCTTTTCTTTCCCTGAAATGAAAGACACAAGATAAAAATGTCTATTCAGAGTCTACTCAAAAATGGTAATCACCAGAACTAAACACAATTATTACAATGGTGCTATGACAGCAAATAATTGAAATAATTTCTTAATTTTTGATTAACAGGGATCAGTATCCTAATAGAGAACACTGTCTCTGTATTGTTCTTTGAATTATTCCATCTCGCTCCTTATGCACCCTAAACTCGTTTGCTTTTTTGACAGCAGCTGCACTTTTTTTAAGCAGAAGTCTTCATTGAACAGTCTACAGTGACATTCAGGTCCCTTTCTTTAATTGATATGGTTACTGTTAGCATATAACTTTGTAAGGTGTATCAGTAATTTAAATGTCCCCCCTTCTCCAGGGTACATTGCTTCACCTTTATAACATTAACTTTAATTTACCATGAGTTTTCCTCTTCATCTAGCTTGATTAGGTCAATTTTCATTATGGCAAAAGCCAGTCTCCTAGACAATTTTTGATTCATGACAATACTTTGCCTCTAACCTCATGACTCCTTAGTTTCTTTACTAGCCGCTTGTGAGGGACCCTGTCAAAGGACTTCTGAAAGTCTCAATAAATTAGATAATCTATAGGAGTCTAAATAATATGAGAAATTGCTCACTAGATGCTAGACTTTCAGTAACTAAAATGTCACTGGCGGTGGAGGTGGCTTAAAAGAGGGTGAGGGGAAATGAAATCTGATTATACGTTCATAAGCTAAGAACTAGATCACCAACTAGTTTCCTAGAGAGCACCCACACTCAATTCATTATCCTCATTATTATTTATATGGTGCAAACAGTATCTAGACTTTTTACAGACATATATAATTAGAAGACAAGATTCCTACCCAAAGAGTTTACAATTTAAATTTATTGTAAATTATTTTTGTTCACAGTACCTAGTCCTGGGGGTCAGGGCCCCTCAGGGGTTCTAAGGTTATTACATGGGGGTGGTGAACTGTCAGCCTCCACCCCAAACCCTACTTTGCCTTCAGCATTTATAATGGTGTTAAATATATATAAATAAGTGTTTTTTAATTTATAAGGGGGGAGATCGCACTCAGAGGCTTGCTGTGTGAAAGGGGTCACCAATACAAAAGTTTGAGAACCACTGACCTAGTCTGATTAAACCTGGCCACTTAAAATGTAAAAGGTTCCTTATCTCATCACCAGGTCCATGAGTCAAAATAAAGGAGTTTTTAAAAACGTTTTCAGGGTGTTGATATAAACCCAGCCTTCTACTTTTGCTGATTTATCTAACTTACATGCATTCAGCCACATCCCCTGCTGATGTAAATCAAAGTAGCTCCATTGGAGACATGCCAAATAACACTAGCTAGAGATGTAAATAATCTTTTCTACATTTCTATCAACACAGTTTATAAAATATGGTTGTTGTTATCTTTTTAGTTTTTGAAATGGGTTCACATCATAGGTAAAATTATTCTGAGATAATTTTTTTTAAAAAATCCTCAGAAAAGTTGTATATTTATTTCCCACCATTATAATTCTAAGATGTCATTTGTTATTTTTTTAAATTGCTATAGAGAACACACCTTAATGGCCAAGTTTTGGCTCATAATTAATTTTTACGGTGGAGTTATAAATCTCAACAATAGATTATAATTGAGCAGATGAAAATGACTTTTACTATTTTAGAAGGATCATCTGCAATAACTCACCATGAATTCAATTGAACTATTAGTCATGGTGTCAGATAGGAACATTAATATCCAACTCAGAAGCTGCCACTCATACATGGTCTGATCACAGGATCCAATAACTTTGCATAGATGAATGGTCCCAATGAGTCTGTGGGATTACTCTTGAAGAAAGGTACAACTCCCTGTGAGTAAGGGCACCAAAATCAGACTCTTAGAATAGTAATAACCATAGAAAAAATACAATAAACTGGTTTTACGCAAAATCTATCATGACCTTATCTGCTAATTCATATTCTAATATCCTGCAATAATGTTTTAATGAGTTGCTGATGGCTCATGAAAAACAGAAAAATACAGTATAACATGGTTTTTTGAATCTTTCCCCTTTATTGTTAAGTGCATTGGCAATCAGATAATCCAAGGGTGAATGCATTAGAAATGCATACAATTAATAATTATAACAAAGTTTTCTTTTGTCAAAACCAGTTTTCCACCAAAAAACATGATCCTCTAGTAGAATAATATTTTTACAACAGAAAACTGTGATGTTATGAACAGTATTATCATGACACAAACAGTATTATGACTTCCACACAAGAGCAAATGAATTCTTAAAAACTGTTACTACATTCAGTCACCTTTGGTAATGATGAACAATGGAAGACCGATGTTACACAAGTTATACAAATACATGTTATAGAAGTATGAATATTTTCAACATGTTTATTAAAGCTTTTCAAGATATCATCACAAGCTTATAAAGAGAAACCCAGCTTTACACCCCATATACTATGATAAGTTTCTCACCAAAGTTTCTGAACATGCAAACAGGAGGCTGTGTTGGAAAGGGTAAAGATATTTTAATTCAGGGAAAAGTTTAATTCCTGTAAAAACACAATGATCCTTCAAGATAGTAGGGAGAGGATATTGAATAATGTATTACTTTCAAAAACTAATACAGGTTTAAAAAGCCCCAGTGCACCGAAGCAATTGTCACAAATAAGCTGATCATTATACTTCACTTATGGCATCAGCAAGACAGAGAGCAATGTTTTTAATACTGAATTTAATATGATTAACACCAAATCACTCAGAGCCTGATTTTACACAAAAAAATGAATACCACATGTGCTAAATCCTTTAGCAGAGAATGAAAGCATTTCTTTAAATCTTTCAACTTAGACATTTTAATAAAGTGATAAAATATTTTCAGTGTAAAAGATGCAAACTTTAACCTACATGTAATGATTTACTTAACAATGTTATGTCATAGTAACTGTTTGTACCATTCACATTTGTCTTGAGTTCCAGCACTAAACTGAAATCCCTTTGCCTCCATTACAAAAGCTAACATGTTTTCAATAATCACCAGCATTTTTCCTAATAAGGAGAAAGTTCAAATGATTAAATCTCACACTAATCTGTATTGAATTGATCACAATGCCACCACCTAGTGCCACATCAAACACAGTCACAGAGTGTGGGCAACTTTTTCCACTATTCAGCACTGAATTAGCTATCAATCTCATCAGACACAAATGTCAACAGGCAAAGCAGCAGTTCATAAAGTAAACATAGTTAAACCTTCCAACTGAGGGAAAGGGAATATTTTAGAGGAAACTACAAAACTGACAAAGATGATATGATCCAGTTTAGGAAAAAAGAGGATAGTAAATAAAATTAGGCAGTTAATTTCCATCACTCCAAACTGCCGGGACATTGAAGTAGCAATGTGAGGGGCTGCCACAGAAAAGGGGACACCGGGTTAAATCCAGAGTGCAATGCAAGCTCTGCCCCACACCCTGCAGGCAGCTTGAGAAGAGGCTGCTGCTGCAGCAGCAGACAAAATTGAGGGGGGAGGGGAAAAGTGTTGCTACCGCTGGTGAGAAGAGAAGGGATAAACAAGGGACTTACTTTTGTAGCTGGCAGCCCAGGGCTGATAGCCATAATACCCGGTAATCCGCAGAATCCTTTCCTCGATGGACGTGAGCCCCACGGAAGCACTGGTGAGATCTTCCACGGATCGGGACCATTTCAAATCCTCTTTGATCGCCTCATCCACCACCAGGTATTTGAGCTGCCGGAGCTGCGGGCTGATGTCTGACAGCCTCCTGGGACTGACATCTGGAGATCTCCTCATGCCACTGGAAAGGCAGGAAAGGGACATGAACACAGCCCGGTAACAGCTGAGATGCTGGGAGGTGCCCAGCGCTGACCTGGCGAAGGAAGAGACGGGAGCTCCCCTTTCACTCCCCAATAAGTGTACAGGGGCCAGGACGGGCAAGGCACTGCCCGTGCGAAGGGAAAGCGCCCCTCTGCCAGCCTCTCCGGTACCCCCGCGCGTTGCCTATTGAGAAAGGGGCAAAGATGCTGAACGCGGACCCTACAAATAGCTGAACCCCCGCAAACCATAGGGCTCCAGAGCAAGTTTAGCATTGTCTAAAGCACCCCAAGAAGAACTCCCTTGCCCAGGTGCGCAGCCTGCGGCGTTTGGCTCCCGGCCTCCCAGGGAGATGATGGCAGGAGTCCCGGGAACTTCGCGTGTTGCCCTCCCACAAGACTGGGACCCCCCCCTCATTGGGATTGACCCACAGATCTCCTCCCCCCCGACCCCCAGGGAACTCCAGCGTGGGCGCCTCCTGCCGCTGCAGGTACCTGTTCCCCTTCCCGGTGCAAAACAAGGGAGCGCCCTGCCCGCGCCGCCCCGGGGGGGGATACTCACATTGTGATGGTCTTGCCCCTCGCCGTACTGTTGGGAAACTCTCGGATCCCCATAGGGAAGAGCAGGGGTGGAGTGGGGGCTCCCAGACTTCAGGAAAAGGTGCAGCCGGGGGCTGTCACCGGCCGATCGGACAGAGAAGAAGAAGGGGCAGGTGCCGGGTTCGCAGGCGCTGCAGAGGGGCTGCCAGGGCTTGCACCGGCCGCTCGAGAAGCGGGGAGTGAAGTGCCCAGATTGCTGCTGCTGCCGCAGGTGCGTCTCCTGTCCCTAGCGGAGGCCAGGTGCTGGCTGCTGCCGCGGAGCGTGTGGCAGTGGGTGGAGGGAAGGGCTCCTCGCCCGCTCCCACCTCCCTGGGCTCTGCTCTCCCGCGCTCCGCCGGCAGGGGGAGCCCCGCAGCCCCGTTCCCGACTTTCCCTCCTCCGCCGCCGGTGCCCGTCCCGCTCGCTTCTGATAGGGGGGCCCGGCAGCGCCGCTGCTGCGAGGGCGGGCGCGCGGGACAGGACAGGGGCTGGGAGGCGAGCCGAGCCGAGCCGAGCCGGCTGCTTAGCGTTGACGGGTGTCCAGAGCTCAGCTGCGGGGGGAGGGGCCCCGCTGAACCCTGGCGCTGGGCAAATGCAACGGTGACGTCAAAAGCCCAGTGGGGCAGGTTCAGAGGTGCCCTGTTCCCAACGCGCCTCCAAATCAGCCGCCTTGCAACGTGATCCGGCACCGACCCCAGTGGCCAAGGCTGGTTCCGCCCGCTGGGCTAGTCCCGGCCGAAGTTGCACTCGGCACTGTAGGAGGGGCTGCTTTGTGGCCCCCAGAGACGCCGTCAAGCTTAGGGGCTTTGTGGAGATTTACCCTGGGCTTCAGCCTGGCGGACGTTAGGAGCTCGGAAGGTAACTAAACCCTGGATAGTGGATTTTCAGAGTTTCCTAAAAATCACAGATTGGTTGTAATGACACTTGGCACTTCTCCAGCACCTTCCATTCAGGGATCTCAAAGCACTTTCCCAACAACAATCATGATTAAACCCAACCACTCTTGTGAGGTAGGTAAGAATTATCCACGTTTTGCCTTTGTAGAAATGGAGGAAGAGAGGCTCAGATCCTGGTATGTAGTCGCCTAACGCCCATTGGTTTCAATTAGGCTCGTTTTGGGTCTGAGAATTTAAGATCATTGCCCATGGTGACACAGCTGGTCTGCAGCAGAGTTGAGATTTGAGTCCGGATCTCCAGGTTTCTAGAGTCATGATTTATTTCACTAGGAGGGTGGTGAAACACTGGAATGCGTTACCTAGGGAGGTGGTGGAGTCTCCTTCCTTGGAGGTTTTTAAGGCCCGGCTTGACAAAGCCCTGGCTGGGATGATTTAGCTGGGAATTGGTCCTGCTTTGAGCAGGGGGTTGGACTAGATGACCTCTTGAGGTCCCTTCCAACTCTGATATTCTATGATTCTATGAATCACAAGAACACAAACTATTTGGGGTAGGGAATGGCTTTTTGTTGTGTGTTTGAACAGTGCATAGTGCAGTGGAGCTGGGACCTCTAGTTGCTAGTGCTATACAAATAAATACATTTTCAGAGCATTGAGACTACTGGAACAAAGAAAGACAACAGCATTATTGAAAGAAAAAGGAACAGTAACACTTTATGTTAAGGTTCCATTTACAAAGATTTATAAAGGGTTAGTAAATGATTAGTATATGTTTTAAGCATGTTACAGACATATTTTATAGATGGTTATGAACACATCAGTAGGTAGTTATAAGCCACACTTGTAGCCAGCCTCTTGAGATGTTTGACTTTATAACAATTGATTAACCATTGGTTAAAATATTTTAAGCACTCATTAACCCAGCATAAATAGAACCTTAATATATCATGTAACCAAAAATTATAGGTGGGATTTTCAGAAACACTCAGCATTGGTCTAACTCTGCTCCCACTGATGTCAATGAGAGCAAAGTTAGCCCAGTGTTGGGTACATTTTGAAAATCCTACCTAAACTTCTGTGTTAACACTGCAAAGACTTTGGGCCCAGTCCTGCAGCCCTTAGTCAAGAAAAACTCCTATTGACTTCCTAATGACTTTGCCTGAAAAAAGACTGTAAGTCTGGATCTTTTATTAGGACTATTACCAATGCAGCAAGGTGTCTAAGCATGTGAATAACCCCACTGACTGCTCATGTGCTGAAATTAGGCATGTGGTTAAGTATCTTGCTGAATCAAGACCTATAGTAGTATAGGGAATGATTGTCTTAGATTGCCTTAATGCCTATATATTGTTTCATTGTGTACATATACACAATGAAAAATTGGATTAAAATCTGCAAGCATTATTTATTATGAGAACATTTGACCATCTGAAAGTAGGAACATATACAAAGACTTACATATCTGGAAGCATGGCCTTTTTTCTTTTTTTCTTTTTTTTTTTTTTTGATAGAAGAAGCTTAGTAGAAGGACCGGGGGGGAAATCTTTCTCCCTTTCCTCTTCAATTTGATGTATTTTAGAGCACCTAGGCATTTAATTGCAAAGTTAATAGACATCAGTTAAATAAAACCACTTGCCCTGCATAGTGTTAAAGAATCATTGTCGCTTTATCTAAAATAAAAACAAAAAAAAACTATCAGACAAAAGCTAAACTAAATATCTGAACTGTGTATTGTACTGAATACATGTATTGAAAATATTTTATTTATTGCATACACAATCATTATTTTGAATAGCAGTATGCTAAAGTGAAAACAACTGTCCCTTGGGAACTCAGGGTGAAACCCCCCAATACAGCAGAATTGTGGTCCTGTTATACAGAGATGGGTAGGAGCTGTGCAGGAAAACTCAGCCCTGTGTGCAACAAAGCTGAGCTCCTTGCAAGGTAAACATAAACCACAGTGCAAGATGAATTTAAGGATGGCTGGGACAGTGTCAAGAAGATGCCCACTGAATCTGTAAGTACATAGATCATTGGCTTCATGTAAATTGCGTCCAGGGATCTCATCCCCTAGTCCAGAGTAGCATGTGGAACAATAGCTATAAATAGAGTTGGGTTGGGTTTACTTCTCTCCCAAACCCAGAATAGTTCCCTGCACAGAGTTTAGGTGCCGGGCTATGTGTGGAAGGTGAGGGTGGGAATTCACCATGAAGGAATTTTCATGTCTGTAGTACCCTGAAATGTCTGAGAGTTTTACACTCTACAGAAACGGAGCAATGTATATTAAAAATAATGTAATGTGGGTTCAGTTCCCTGGTTCCAGCCAAGTTGCACTCAACATGAGACCTAGTTTAACACCAGAAGTGGGGGGCATTAAAGCCATCTACTTCACTGGGATTTTGCCTATCTGCCCTATTTAGGACAACTTTCCATCCTCTGTGCCACCAGAGTGGTACAAAGGAGATGGGGCCACAGTGTCTACATGTCAATTTAGAGAGAAACCAGAACCATTCCTCGCACTCAGACCTGCTGATAGGGGATTATTTTCCTGCTCTCTTCTTTTGCATACTACAGCAAGAAACTAGTGTAAATGAAACTATGAGTGTAACACTATAGGCAGCACACATCAACATGTGACACTGTATCCTCTGGGTGATAGTACTTACAACCCGTTACAACAATCATTCATAGAAAGATGAACTTTCTTTTTCCTTTGGTCAAGTGTACAAGGGGGTGCAGTTAAAGGGGCTATGCAGATGTAAGTAAAGTTAAAATGTCAAAACTACAGTAAAAGGAAACATCAGAATTGCCAACTCATGATTTTATTGTGAGTCTCACAATAACTGATGTTTTTCTTAAAGCCCCAGCTGCTGGATTCATGTGAATACAAGAGAATTTTAGCTTTCATTAAAAAAGAAGTATGTTTGTTGCCCTCATGGTTGCAGGTGAAAGCATGAAAATGTGACCCTCCTTGCACCCTATAAGGCAAATAAAGAGGACCAAAAACAGTTATTTAAAAAAAATCTCATGATTTTTCAACATTTAAGAGATGTTGCAATATTAATAACACTATCCCACAACAAGCAACAATTATACAATACAATAGTAAGGCAGAGAAACTCACAATATAGTATTATAGAACATGCTACTTTAAGAGACAGTAGGCAAAATCTGGTTTATTTAATTGACATGAGCATCTCAAGCAAGATTTGGCACAGTGTGTCAGCTGGCATGTTAATTAGGCCATCTGGTGGGGCTGTCGTGGCACCAGAGTTTTGCTGCAGTAATCAATGAGAGAGCTTACACCTGTGTAAACATCTCTTTGCAGAATGTCTCACAACAGTGTGACATTTCAATAGCAGAATATAAATAACCCCAAACGCTGCGTATAGTGGGGCTTTACCATATTATGAAAAGCAGCTGTATTCACAAAATGTCTTAGCACAAAGGAATAGTTAATACTTGCTATAACAGAGCACAGGCTATTCTGTTCAGTAGTCCAGATCTACAAAGGGACTTAGGCGCTACTGTAATCCACAAAACCTCTGCTCAACTGCCACATAAATCTGTAGGTACCTAAACTCACATAGTGCCTACATTTTTGCTGTAAAAATCCTCTTGGTGCATGAGTGACAACCTCTAGGCATGCGCACTGCTGCCTCGGTAGGCCCCTAGATGCCTATCTCATGTCTAAGCCCCAGCGGGATCCTCATACCAGGTGGAGATAGGCATTGCCCCATCTATCTCACCTATGGTGTCCAGTCCACTAAGTATGCTCAAAGCATGCCTAGCTGCACAGAAGATGGTGAGGGAGAAGAGGGCCTCCCTAATAACCTCTAGTCAAGTGGTTAGAGCACTCATCTGGGATGTGGCACACTGCAGATCAATTTCCCCTCTTTCCCCCTTCCCCACACCTAATGAGGAGAAAGGATTTGCACAGGAATTTCCTCCCTCTCAGATGAGTGCCCTAATGCATATGTGATGCTGGCAGACGAGGTGCCAGCTCATGCCAAGGTCCCCATGCCATAATTGAATACTGACAAATACAGAGCTGAAATCAGTCTGGCTTACCTGTGTGTCAGTGTATTGTTAAAATAGGTATTCAAATTCTAAGAATATGTTTCGTGTTTAATGCATGCAGCAACCCACAAGTATTCAGATGTTATAACTGAGATTATTATATCTCACATTCATAGAATCATAGGACTGGAAAAGACCTCGAGAGGTCATCTAGTCCAGTCCCCTGCATTCATGGCAAGACTAAGTATTATCTAGACCAGGGGTTTGCAACCTTTTAGAAGTGGTGTGCAGAGTCTTCATTTATTCACTCTGATTTAAGGTGTCGCGTGTCGGTAATACATTTTAATGTTTTTAGAAGGTCTCTTTCTATAAGTCTATAATATATAACTAAACTATTGTTGTATGTAAAGTAAATAAGGTTTTTAAAATGTTTAAGAAGCTTTATTTAAAATTAAATTAAAATGCGAGCTCCCCGGACCAGTGGCCAGGATCCGGACAGTGTGAGTGCTACTGAAAATCAGCTTGCGTGCCGCCTTCAGCACGCGTGTCATAGGTTGCCTACCCCGATCTAGACCATCCCTGACAGATGTTTGTCTAACCTGCTCTTAAAAATGTCCAGTGATGAAGATTACACAACTTCCCTAGGCAATTTATTCCAGTGCTTAACCACCCTGACAGGAAGTTTTTCTTAATGTTCAACCTAAACCACCCTTGCTGCAATTTAAACCCATTGCTTCTTGTTCTATCCTCAGAGGTTAAGGAAAAAATTTTTCTCCCTCCTCCTTGTAACAATCTTTTATGTACTTGAAAACTGTTATCATGCCACATCTCAGTCTTCTCTTCTCCAGATTAAACAAACCCAATTTTCTTCAATCTTCCCTCATAGGTCATGTTTTCTAGAACTTTAATAATTTTTGTTGCTCTTCTCTGGACTTTCTCCAATTTGTCCACATCTTTCCTGAAATGTGGTGCCCAGAGCTGGACACAATACTCCATTTGAGGCCCAATCAGCATGGAGTAGAGCTGAAGAAATACTTCTCATGTCTTGCTTACAACACTCGTGCTAATACATCCCAGAATGATGATTGCTTTTTTTTTTTTTTTTTTTTGCAAATACTACGCTGTTGACTTGTTTAGCTTGTGATTCACTATGATCCCTTTCCGCTGTACTCGTTCCTACGCAGTCATCTCCCATTTTGTATGTGTGCAACTGATTGTTCCTTCCTAAGTGGAGTACTTTGCATTTGTCCTTATTGAATTTTATCCTATTTACTTCAAACCATTTCTCCAGTTTGTCCAAATCATTTTGAATTTTAATCCTATCCTCCAAAGAACTTGCAACCCCTCCCAGCTTGGTATCATCTGCAAACTTTATAAGTGTACTCTCTATGCCATTATCTAAATCACTGATGAAGATATTAAACAGAATTAGACCCAGAAGTGAATCCTGTATTGTAAGGTAATATTTGAGTATTTGCATTGTAAGCCTTTGTAACAGTGTAAATCACCAGATAGGAGAGAGAGACATTAATTAGTGTGAAATGCTGGTCTCCAATGGAAGGTGTTATGTTCTGACTGACAAGGAGGACCCAGACACCAGACAGACTAGACTGGAACATCAAAGAGGACAAAAGACTTTGCTGTTTACTTTCCACCAACTCCCCCTTCTCCCCCCATCCCCTTCCCAAACATGAATCTTGCAAGTGAATTTCTCCCATAGGCTGAGTTTGAAGCTCAAAGTAGAAGTAGGAGAAGGGAATAAAAACCCCTAACAAGGAGGAACTGTAGCTTTATGCTGCTTGGACTCTGAGGGTGGGGGGGGGCAAAGATTACTAGGCATAAGCAAAAGATCCCCAGTGCTTAGCCTGGATTAGCCTACATGACATATAGAGTTTGCTTATTATAGAAGTGTCTATTATCTTTTTTAATTTAAGATTAGAACTCATTTGTATGCATGTATGTTTACCCCCTTTAACCTTGTAAACAACTCTCATTTCTTTTCTTATTAATAAATCTGTATATAGTTTATTATAGGATTGACTACAAGTGTTGTCTTTGATGTGAGATCTAAGGTGCAATTTACCTGGGGTAAGCGACTGGTTCTTTGGGGCTGGAAGTCACCTGAATATTGGTGTAATTCATGGTGTAAGGGACCATCTATCACAAAGGTAGGCTCACCTGGGTGGTAAGACGGATCCAAGTATCCAGGGGGGACTGTCTGTGACTCTGTGTTCAGGCTGTTATACTGCCCGAAGAGTTTATGCGTGGTAATTGGTTGGTGAAATCTATGTATGGAACTCTTAACCAATTTGAGGGTTTTGCCCTGTTTCCTAACAGTCTGCCCTGAGGTTGGTGCTCATTCTCTTGAGCCACTGCAGGACAGCTTGGACTATAAGATATTCTGATGAGAGTGTCTCTGTCTCTCTTGTTGACACTGGTGCACTTTGTATAGATAATTAAATAAGACTGGGCTAGACAGTTTGGTGCCTCCCTGCAGCCTAGACTTAAGTACCTAACATCCTGAGAGGAGCAGGCCTTAGGACACACTCCTCTCCTTAGCATCTCTGATTAGCTAGCTTAGGCAGCTCCCTGCAAAGTGTACTTACTTTTGTGGATCTCATTCTCAGCCACCTATCTCTCTTCATTCATTCTATAGCGAGCCAAGGTGCTTAACAAAGGGCTTGTGGATTCCAGTGATTTTCAAGGCATCTGCAAGTTACATGTTGCAACGCTGAGAACTTGTCTACAGTTGAAATGCTACAGTGGTACAGCTGCACCAGTGTAGCACTTCAGTATAGACATTACCTATGCCGATGGGAGAGGTTTGGCACAGGTAATCCACCTCCCTGATAGGTGGTAGGTAGGTCGATTGAAGAATTCTTCCATCAACTTAGCACTGTACACTGGGGGTTAGATCAGTTTAAATATGCCGCTCGGGGGTGTGGATTTTTCACACCCCTGAGTGACATAGCTATGCCAATGTAAGTTCCCAGTGTAAACCAGCCCTGAGAATGCAATATCTAAGTCCCTTTGTGGATCTGGGCCAGCATCTACAGATGTTTCTAGTAATCAGGGAGCTATACGCTCAAGTGATAGTTCCTTAGGCAGTCAGATCTGAACAGGCAGAGTACTAACATGTCCTATTGGCTGTGTTACTGACAACCTAATTCCTTGTTGTAGACAAAGATTATTTTCACTTTCACCAGCACTAGTTTGAGAAAGATTTCCCTAGGACTGGAGTTTATACCCATCAAAAAATAATACCTTAAGGGAGAGGGTAAGTAGAATTGTGCATGACTAACATAACACATTTTGTACATATGACCACAGTAAGGGTACTAATGTTATATCACAATACATTAAAACAATTATAACCCTAAAAATTATTGCATCAAACCATCTAACCTGGTCTCCCTCATCAGGTTCATAAAAGCGCTGAAATGTGGTGGGAAAAAAGCTAGTTCGTCTTAAATGAATCTCCTTGTAACTGAGTCTTTTAAATCTCCTTGTAACTGAGTCTTTTAAATAGGCAATACTTGTGTTTCATAGCTATCTGTATTGTTTAACTGAGCACTGCAGGTGTACAGAAACCATTAAGTGAAAAGGTTCCTATCCCAAGGAGCTCACAGTGTCACTCAGGAAAATACAACACACAGGGTGACAATACTGTAAGGATGTGTGAAGATGCTATATAGCTAAATTTCACAGTTTTGCCATATAAACAAACTTGGGGCCAGTTTCTGACATCCTTCCTCATGCTGAGTCATACAAACCCCTAAGTGGTTCCATTGAAATCAATGAGAACCACTTGGTGATTAAGGTGCTAGTCAATGTGAGTAAGGGTATCAGAGACTGACAGGCTGTTTTACATGTGAAATATTTGGCATCAATAACATAACATATTACATAACTGGAGCTCTTCTAGTCTATCCTGTCAACATGTTTTCATTTCAAATGATGTATAAGCTGTACCCTGACATCTGGTGGTGAATTATGGCGAGGGTGGAAAAGAACTTCAGGGGCTGATCTTGTTTGCATAGGCACACCCACCCGCCTAGCCTGGGACAACAACAACTGAAAGTGGTTACTTTGGCTGATGTGGGATCCCCAGTTTCTCTGTTATTGGGGCAGGAAGAATAAAGTGGTGTTATCCTGATTCTGTGAATCAAGGCCAGTGGAACTGTTATATGACAGAGGGACTCACCAGTAACTAAGTAGCACTCGCTAGACAAGGGGCATGGGTTACAAAACCCAGTGAATGGAGAGAGGTTGGGGACAGGTATGTGTACCTGATGAAATGGGCTCCTTTTGAGGGCCTGGAACACCAATTGCACTACCCCCTCTCTTCACTGTTAAATAGTAGAGCTAAGTTTGCTTTCATTAGGAGTCTAGCTAGAAGTTGCTGAACTGAATTCACTTTGGGCCAATGGTGCCCCAGCACTGGGGCTCCCCTACTACAAGCTGAAATCCCTAAAATTGCTGAGCTGAGATCGCTGAGTGCTGTGTTACCAGTGCGGGAGCCTGAAGATATATTGTTTGTTAAGCAGCTGGCAGAGCCGAGCAGTTTGTGGGACGGTTGGAGCGGCCCATGGAACAGCGAGCAGAGCGGAGTGGAGCCATTTGCAGGGGTAGCTGGAGCGGTTCATTGGATGGCTGGTGGAGTGGAGCGGCTGGCAGAGCTGAGCAGTTTGTGGGACGGTTGGAGTGGCCCATGGAACGGGGAGCAGAGCAGTTTGTGGGGACGGCTGGAGGAGTGGAGCAGCGTGGCGCGGCTGGTAGAGAGGAGCCATTCATGGTAAAGGCTGCAGCAGAACTCCACGGAGAGGTGGGGCAGTCGGCCTCGGACCACATAAGGGGTCTCTTAACATCCCATGTGGCCCCACCTCCCATTTCCGCCCAGGCTGGGGGGGTAAAACTCTGCAGATAAACTTTTGAACTCTGGGGCGGCACTGACCAGGGACAGAGACTTTGGGGTTGTTGGACTTTGGGGTGATTGGACTTAAGACCCTGAGGGGAAAAGGACACTGCCAAACTTACTTGGAGGTGGGTCTTTTGCTCATGGTTTGTGTTATGAATCTTGTTTGTGGTGTTTCCCCAACATAATGCCGCATTGTTTCCCTCCTTTATTAAAAGGCTTTTGCTACACTCAGACTCCGTGCTTGTGAGAGGGGAAGTATTGCCTCCTAGAGGCGCCTGGGGAGTGGTATGTAATTATCCCAGGTCACTGGGTGGGGGCTCGAGCCGGTTTTGCATTGCGTTATTGAAACGGAACCCCTAGATACTGAACCCGGCCCTTGTTGCTGCCAACTCAGAGGGGCAAAAGGGTTACATTATATAAAAAACTTAATATTTCCATAAAATATATCTATCCAACTGACTTATTATGACAACAAAAGTATGGAACTATAAAGTTCAGGTTGAAATTCTGAGCTGACACTAGGGGCCAAATTCACAGCTGGTGTAAGCAGAAACAACTCAGTTGACCTCAGTGAAGTCCCATCTGCTTATGCAAGCAGTGACTGACATCTCTAATTCATCCCATTTTGCTGAGGCCAGTTGTAGCATATGTATTCAGCTCACCTACTGTTCTGACATCCCCACAATGCATAGCACACTTGTCTGTTTTTAAAAAAATGCTAACATTTAATAGACTTGTCTGGTTTGATCACAGTGTAATCAGAAGCTTCACTCAGTCTGGGGAGGTTACCAGAAACAACATCCTGAGTACCATAAAGAGGCTTTGTTGGCAGAATGCGGGCTTCCTATGAGATAGAGAGATCTGATAATATTATTGTATAAAGTTTCTCTAAGCAAACATCACTGTTGCAATGATTATCTGTTTTTTTTATCTCTGATATTTACACAGCAATATTTGTAAATCTGTTAAAACTTCCTAAAATAAATCAATAAGCAAACAGATAAAAAACATAAACACCATTTCCATTCCACTCAGCCAGGACACATGCAAAACAATGCATCTCCTTTTCTAGCCCACTCCCCTATCCCTCTTCTGCCCTCTTCCAGCTCCCTCCCTGTCCTGCCCAATCTCCTGCCCCTCCTCCTGAATAACAACTAGCTCCAATATTCATTTATTTCATTTCCCCTCAATCTTTGACCCCTCACATTTTCCCTACTGCTCTCCTGTGTAAGACTCATAAGTCAGAATATGTATATTAGAGTATTTTAATGTAAACATAACTTGTTCGTGTAAGAACTGGATGGAAAGCCAGGACTATGTTTTCCTGTGCCCTGTCCCTTTAAGGCTTGGAACTGTTCTGAAGAGATCACAGAAGGGACCCAGCTCTGATGATCAGCCTGTGGTTGGAAGAGGCCAGTGCTCCCTGAAAGGCCCTCCAGCAGCGGGCTCGTGCAAACTGTCTTTGGTTTTGGATTATGGCAAAACAGAAGTAAAATGCTCCAGTTACAAACAGCACCCTTGTCTGGGAGTGGAACCTCCCCACCTCCCAGTCTACTTCCTGTCCATGACATTCCCCTGCACTAGGGCTTGCTAGCCCTTCCTCTGGCTCCCTGGCCTCCCTGCTGACGGTCAGGTTTTTTGGCTCTCAGGATCGATTGCTGAGACACCCTCTGCTGCCTCCCCTACCAGACATTCAGTTTGCCTCCCTGTCTTCAGTTTCTTCCTTCTCTTCTAGGAAGAGCCCCAAAGGGAAGTAGAGGAGGTGCCAAAGATGCAAAATGCTGAGCAGCAAACTCATTTTAATCCCAAGGTCACCGCTGTCCCACACCAATTTGGTGTCCCCTCGTTTTTACTCTCCAAAATAATTAGTCAGAAAGGAAGAACCGTGAAATGGAGGTTACAAAAATAATTATTTACACGGAAGGAATGGCTCCCCAGGCCTTGGAAATTTTCCATATCAATTTGTGTCCTGCTCATTTTGGGTCATTGTCAGATGCAGCATCGCATGTTTGGGGCCTTGTCGGTTGAGAGGAACGCTGAGCCGCCAGGGATAAGAGAAAGAGAGGAGTCATAGCAGCAGCAGCCTGCTCAGTCCACCCTGTTGAGAAGAGAACCCCACAAGGAGCCCTGGAGAATCTGAGGGGAAAAGGGTGAGACTGTGGCTGAGAACTGGAGGAAGAACTGCTGGATTTGTGTGGGGGGGAAGGACTTGATGTGTTTGGTGAGTTGTGTAACATGACACCCATTTTATGGTCAAAGTCAATTATCCTGAGAGGGTGCTGGTCTCACCAGGAAGCTGGGAGTCTCCCCCATTCCAGTGGGATAAAGTCTTGCAGCTATATGAAGTAGTGAAGGAGTGTAAAGCTGAAATATTTTTAAATACAGAAAATGCATCACTGGCCCAGCACTGAATCATGCCTGTGTGGGTCTTTGGGTAGGGATAATTTTTGAGGAGAAAAAGGAAAATTTGGAGAGTGACTTACTAGGCTGGGGGAGGGGTGGGTTGGTTGGTTGATTTTTTTTTAAAGAATACAATGGCAGCTGGTTGAGGCTACTCAGCTGTTTGGAATGTTAAAAATCCTGGGAGCTGGGTTTGTGAACTAAGAGCACACAAAAACAACAAGGAGTCTGGTGGCACCTTAAAGACTAACAGATTTATTTGGGCATAAACTTTCGTGGGTAAAAACCTCACTTCTTCAGATGCATAGAGTGAAAGTTACAGATGCAGGTATTATATACTGACACATGGAGAGCAGGGAGTTACTTCGCAAGTGGAGAACCAGTGTTGACAGGGCCAATTCAATCAGGGTGGATGTAGTCCACTCCCAATAATGGATGAGGAGGTGTCAATTCCAGGAGAGGAAAAGCTGCTTCTGTAATGAGCCAGCCACTCCCAGTCCCTATTCAAACCCAGATTAATGGTGTTAAATTCGCAAATGAATTTTAGTTCTGCTGTTTCTCTTTGAAGTCTGTTTCTGAAGTGCATACAAGATGGTCAAAAGTGCATTATAAATGTATGATATGGCCCTGCAATTTAATCACATGGGTATCATCTCCATATTTGCATTTTGAATACTATAATAAGTTATTCACACACATCTTGGGGGGAAGGGGGATAGCTCAGTGGTTTGAGCATTGGCCTGCTAAGCCCAAGGTTAAGAGTTCAATCCTTGAGGGGGCCACTTAGGGATCTGGGGCAAAAATCAGTACTTGGTCCTGCTAGTGAAGGCAGGGGGCTGGACTCAATGACTTTTCAAAGTCCCTTCCAGTTCTAGGAGATAGGATATCTCCATTAATTTATATATCTTTTCAATGTCTTGTTCAGGAAGAATTTTTTGGAGCAGGGAAAGGAGGAGTTATCAAAATATTTTGCCCAACCTGGCTGAGACTACAGTTCACTCACTTTTTCCTCCAAGACATCAAGTATGTTCTTCCTGTAAAATGTTCAGCCTTTCCTTATCTGGAACTGGTATATTTTAAAACTGCCATTTACCCGAGTGGTACATTATTCCATTCCAGTATCTTTTCAGCTGGTTTTGAGATGTTTACAGATTTTTTTTTAAATGTTTCAAAAATAGATGAATTTGTCATTATAGTGATACCAAGGACTGATTGCCTGATTATTGCCACAGCATAATACACGCAGGTGCTATTCAAGTTTCTCCACTCCATTCATTTGTAGTCAACAATATCCCAGCCTTACTGCATGTCTGCACAGGGCCAAAGGTTAGCATCGCTATTCCATGGACGCCTCAAGGTGGCACTGCTTCGAAGTGGAAGACTGTTTAGTGTGAAGCTAATATTTACATCCTGTATTTCTTCAGCTGATTTTCCATTTCTTGTGGTGATAAGTTTGGAACAATGACATTATTTGATTAAACTTTCTCACAGAGTTACTGCTGAATGGACTGTTTGCTTGTAGAATTAATAAAAAGGCCAAGACACTTCATTAACATGCTTGGGATTGAGCTGGATTGGCGGCAGTGCGAGTTCAGTTATGCCAAAGGGCATGTGCTAAGGAAACTCAGAAAGCTTTTAAATCATATTCTTAAAGGTTGTATCAGTAGCTGTCCTTGTGAGAGTTTTAGTCCGGAACTCTCTAGAATATTTTTTCCCCATTCATGCTAGTGGTGCTTAGTGTGCAGAACTATACAGGCAGAAGTGGTGTGGTTTATTATTTTGGTTATTCAAAGCATCAAGCTTAATTTATTGCACATTTGCTTGACCTATTGAAAAGTAAAACAAAAAAGCTGGCACATGTAAAAACTGTCATTCTCTCACACTTAGTGTTTGATCCACAAAGTAGGATCACAGAATGGACCAAATTTCACCCTGGTGTAAGTGGGCCAAACTCCATTTATCTGGGCTGAGTTAGAACCAATTGGCCTGATTCTCCACTGCCTTACCCTTTGTGTAGGCATTTACACCTGTGCAAAAGCAATTAATACTGTCTGACAGTACTGTCTTTGAAGGATACTGGCAGACGTGAATTCCAAAGCATTTCACAGACCTCATTGCAAGTCTCCACCACCAGCAGCAGACCATGGTGCAAACAGCAGTAGGTGACAGTGAGTGGCTTTCCCCTGGGCAGAGTTTGAGACAAAATCATATTTCCCCCCAAGCCTCTTAAACATATATGCAGAATTTATTATGAGACAAGCCTTGGGAGGTTTTGACAGAGGGGGAGTTGGTGGACCAAACTCAGTTATGCTGATGACATGATACTCTTGCTACAACCACCAACGTTATGCAACAAAATGTTGGAATCTGTAAAATCAGTTAGTGAGGAATAAGGACTATTCCTGAATGCCATGAAAACAAAATGCATGTACACTGACACAGCTAACAAACGCAAAATGCAAGCAGACATCACAATTAACAGACAAATTGTAGAGGCAGTGGATGAATTTAATTATCGGGGATCATATGTATCCAACCAAGGAGGCTGTTCCACAGAAATCAGAAGACTGCTAAGAATGGCTCACTCACCTAGGACCTCCCTTGAGAAAGTGTGGAAAAACTCTGGCATTCCAAAATGTACAGAATGTGGGACTGATGAAAAGCCTAAATTTTTTCCATAGTGATTTATGGATGTGAATTGTGGGAAGTTAAATGCTGACAAGAAGAAAATTGAAGTTGTGAAATGTGGTGCTGGCAAAGACTCTTGAGTATGTCTTGGATGAGCCACCCCCCTTCCCCCCATGTCTATGTTAGAAATATTATTGGAGAGAAGCAGATCCTGATGTCAGAAAACAGATGCACAACTATATACTTTGATCACATTAGGGGTAGAGATGGAAATAACCTTCAGAAGGTTATTATGGAAGGAAGTAGTAGGGGATGACCAGCAAGGGGATGTTTGCATGGTGTATGGCAGATCACTGGAAGCTGAGCTGCTGAGGGCTTGAAGTTGGTGATGGATCATAAAGGCTTTAGAAAATTCTGCTATGATGTCACCAATATTCAGACATGAATAAGTGGATTTACTTACTTAAAATGAGTGCATACATGCACTTTACCAGGAGTAAATGACTATACAAAGGCCAAGAAGACCAACATCTTCAGTTTCTCTGCAAAACCAATGTGGCAAATGTAATTGTGCACACTGTGTTGACAAGTAAATGGTAATGGGTAAATGAATAATGAACAAGTAGTCTTTTCCCAGTGGATTCAGCTGCAAACAATCCCTTGTTCCTAGACACAAGCAGCTGTCTTTCTGCATTGCTAAATACTGGACAAGCTCTGACTCATATACATGTTTAAAATCATAAAAATTTAAGCCCAAAGTATCCTCCAATTTGAAATTCAAAGGTCTGATTCTAATCTCATTTTAAGAAATTGTAATGCTGATATAACTCCCTTGATTTAATGGAGTTATTCCTGATTAATACCCACAAAATTCACACACACTTTGTTTCAAAGACTGGAGATTTTTCAGAGGAATTATTTATCATCTCTTCAGTGAAGTATGGCAGATCACTGGAAGCTGAGCTGAAGTATGTGAGTACAAGCAAAGTTTTTCCCTATATCTGTTTGCAATAGTTTTAAAAGTTCTTGACTTATGAACAATGTTTAGTTAAAAAGTAAAACAACCTTATAAGTGATGAGTTTTCATATAGCTTTGTGCTGAATCTGATAATCTCCTTGTTTTAAAGAACTTTTTAATACTCTCATTTTTTTTGAAAAATCAGTATTTCAAAGCCCTCAATTATGGCTGGTAGGTGCTGTAGTAATAAAATAGTAAATGATGTTAATCATGGAATCATAGATATGTAGGTCTGGAAGGACCTTGAGAGAGATAATATCTGATCTTCCCATCTTGATCCAGGAAAAATTCCCAAGGAACTAAAAATGCTGGGGATTCTCTGAGGAAGCCTTCTAAAGAAATTTTATGAATGACCATGTCATCTAATATGATAATAAAAGGTCATTAAGAAAACCAAACTAAGAACTACTGCTTGTCTATGGGGGGGGGGGGAACTGTCTGGCAATCTACCCCAGGAAGAGGTCTCTTCCCTATCACCACCTTTTTGATGCCACTAGCAACACAGTACTTTGAAATAAATTTGTTGTCCTTGAAAAGTCACCATTATTTTAGGAGATGACAGTCTCCATAATCGAATTTGTTGGCCATCCTGAATTATGGGCAACACTGAAAGTGTTGACAGTCCTTCTGAAACAGATTGTACAGTCAGGGCTAGATCCTCAAGCTATGACAATTTATACCAGCTAAGGATCTGCTCATCCTGAATTTCTATCCCCATATATTTTCATCTTAAAATAAAGTGAAGTTTTGACCCTAAATTTTACAGTGGCACAAAGAGGCAGTGTTGCCTAGTGGTTAGAGCAGGGGACTCAGGATTGCTTAACTTTATCATCAGCTCTGCTACTGACTCTCTGGATGACCTCACTCTCTGCCTCTGTAAAATGGGTATAATAATACATGTTGCCTAGACACTATACAGTGACGGGTGCCCTGGAAATAGATTAGTTAGATAAACACATTTATCAACCTCTCTCATAGGTGTTGAAGGATAAATTAATAATGAAAAAGCACTTAGAGATTCCTCCAGTGCAGGTGGGGTATACATTAGAGAGGGACCAAAATCAAAGTCCCGTCATCCTCCCCCCCCCCCACCCGCTCGACAATTTCGATTTTTTATTATTCCTATTTCTCCGTAATGAGCCAAATCTGATTGCCTCAAACAGAAAAAGTTCAGAATCAGTTTAGGACTTCAAACCCCTACATTCAGAATATTCAGTCTATGATTTTGGTATTGCACATTACACAGCCTTGCTTTGGATCTATATTTGGATCTAGAGCTTAGCTATATGTGGGATATGGTTCAGACTAGGGCTGTTGATTAATTGCAGTTAACTCATGTGATTAACTCAAACAAATTAATCATGATTAATCACACTGTTAAACAATAGAGTACCAATTGAAATTTATTAAATATTTTTGGATGTTTTTCTACATTTTCAAATATATTGATTTCAGTTACAATACAGAATACGAAGTGTACAGAGCTCACTTTATATTATTTTTGATTACAAATATTTGCCCTGTAAAAATGATAAAAGAAATAGTATTTTCAATTCATCTCATACAAGTACTGTAGTGCAATCTCTTTATCATGAAAGTGTAACTTACAAATGTAGGGTTTTTTTGTTACATAACTGCACTCAAAAACAAAACAATGTAAAACTTTAGAGCCTACAAGTCCACTCAGTCCTACTTCTTGTTCAGCCAATCGCTAAGATAAACAAGTTTGTTTACATTTACGGGAGATAATGCTGCCCCCTTCTTAATTACAATATCACCTGAAAGTGCAAACAGGCATGCGCATGGCGCTGTTGTAGCCGGCGTCACAAGATATTTACATGCCAGATGCGCTAAAGATTCATATGTCCCTTCATGCTTCAACCACCATTCCAGAGGACATGCTTCCATGCTGATGACGCTCGTTAAAATATAATGCGTTAATTACATTTGTGACTGAACTCCTTGAGGGAGAATTGTATGTCTGCTGCTCTCTTTTACCCGCATTCTGCCATATATTTCATGTTATAGCAGGCTTGGATGATGACCCAGCACATGTTCATTTTAAGAACACTTCCACTACAAATTTAACAAAATGCAAAGAAGGTACCAATGTGAGATTTCTAAAGATAGCTACAGCACTCAACCTAAGATTTAAGAATCTGAAGTGCCTTCCAAAATCTGAGAGGGATGAGGCGTGGAGCATGCTTTCAGAAGTCTTAAAAGAGCAACACTCTGATGCAGAAACTACAGAACCCGAACCACCAAAAAAGAAAATCAACCTGCTGCTGATGCATCTGACTCAGATGATGAAAATGAACATGCGTCAGTCCGCACTGCTTTGGATCATTATCGAGCAGAACCCGTCATCAGCATGGACGCATGTCCTCTGGAATGGTGGTTGAAGTATCATGGGACATATGAATCTTTAGCACATTTGGCATGTAAATATTTTGCGACACCGGCTAGAACAGTGGCATGCAAATGCCTGTTCTCACTTTCAGATGACATTGTAAACAAGAAGCAGGCAGCATTATCTTCTGCAAATGTAAACAAACTTGTTTGTCTGAGCAGTTGGCTGAACAAGAAGTAGAACTGATTGGACTTGTAGGCTCTAAAGTTTTACATTGTTTTGTTTTTGAGTGCAGGTTTTTTTTGTACATAATTCTACATTTGTAAGTTCAACTTTCATGATAAAGAGATTGCACTGCAGTACTTGTATTAGGTGAATTGAAAAATACTATTTCTTTTGTTTTTTACAGTGCAAATATTTGTAATCAAAAATATAAATTGAGCACTGTGCACTTTGTATTCTGTGTTGTAATTGAAATCAATATATTTGAAACTGTATAAAACATCAAAAATATTTAAATAAATGGTATTCTTTTATTGTTTAACAGCGCAATTAATCGCAATTGTTTTTTTTACTTGCTTGACAGTCCTAGTTCAGACCAATCTCTAATTAAAAGCAAATTATTATTATTATTAATTTATTTACTCTTGTAAAGTTCATTTGTAATGAAAGCAAAAAAAGACAACCCTTATTTGTTCTTCTGGCTTTGCTGCTCTCCACCTTCATGTTGTTTTTTTTCTGAGTTATTGCTGCGTGATATTTTTTTTCCCCCCAGGGACTATTTGCTAGATACCTTGCCAAGTTCAGATCAATTTTGCTACCAAGTTTCATCTTGAGAAGGCACCTGTGGTGGGTTTAGCACCATACACGGGCAAATATTACTTCATAAATATTTTATGCTACTTATGAATATTCTATTCTTTTCCTGGAGCTTTTCTATAAATGTACTAGACTGTCTTGGGCATTAGTTTGTCCCTGTGTGGCTTTGCTAATCTTTCTAGATGAGAGATGTTTTAGAAAGAACAGAGAACAAAGGCATCAGAAAAGAAAGCAAATAGAACCATAGTTGATGTCAGCTATGGGTTTTTATTTCAAAAAGGCAGGCTTTGGGAAATGATGAGAATTAGTTAAAGAAGTTAACTGGACTGAATAGTTCAAGGACTTCAATGTGGAGGAATCTTGGAATTTTTTAAAAATCAGCTATACAAAAACGATGTGCAATTTGCATCCCAAGCAAGGGGGGAAAACTGGCAGGGAAAGGCTCCAGACTCAGCTGGATGAATACAGCAACTCAAAAGGGTTATTAGGAGCAAGAAGAGAACCTATAAGGAATGGAAAAAACCATTTGATCAGCAAAGAAAACTACAACTCGGAGATTAGAAAATATAGGAATAAAGTGAGAATTGCTAAAAGTCAACTGAATTAGCTCTTGCCAAGGTAATTAACATAAAAGGTTTTTTTAGTTACATAAGTAAAAAAAGAAATAGGAAAGGATGACGTTGGGCTGCTATGGGTGAGGATGGGGAAGAGATTAAAGATAATCTAAGTATGGTCCAAAAACTAAATGAATACCTTGCCTGGGTTTTCAAAAAGCGTGATAATATGGAACAGATATATGAAGGCAAGATGGCTGATGGGGAAGAAGTGTCAAAAATGGAAATTACCACGTCTGAAGTGGAATAAAAATTCAAAGAGCTTAATGTGCTCAAATTGGAGGGATTGGATATTTTCCACCCTAGAACACTGAAAGAACTGGCACATGAGATTGCTGGTCTGGTAGAAAGGAATTTTAATACATCTCTCTATTTGGGAGTAGTACCATATGACTGGAGACTAGCTAACATTGTACCTATATTTAAGAAAGGAGGGTGGTGGGGAGTGGTCCTGGCAATTACAGACCTGTTAGTCTAGCTTTAATATTATGCAAGACTTTGGAACAAATTGTGAAGGAATGAATATTTAAATTCATGGAGGTAAACGGAAAAGGGAAAGTAATGTAAAATGGGTTTCCCAAGGTTAGACTGTGCTAGATTAACCTCATTTCCTTGTTGAAGGAAATGACTGATTTTTTAGATACAGGAAATGCAGTAGATCTAATATATTTGGACTCAGTAGAACATTTGACACAGTAACACATGAGAAATTATTAATTAAATTAGAGAAGATGGGGATTAGTACAGGAATTGCAAGGTGGGTATCATGGATCTGTCCATGGTAGAGTGCCCCCTTTAGGAGCTATGTGGAGAGAACACACAGGTGAGTCCACTTACTCCCGTTCCAGTGGGTGCTATGGAGATGTGTCATTCTAGTGAGCCAGCACCCAACCCTCCAGCCAAGGCCTCTTGGATGTTTCTTCTCCTCTCGGGGAAGAACAGCCCACTGTCAGGGTATGGGCCTCTTTTACTTCAGAGAGCCCTGGGAGTAGCACAGTCCACTTCAGAGTTTGCTGGGTCTCAGTCTTTTCCCTCTTTCAGCTCAGAGGGTCCGTATTCTTCTGTGAGGGCCGAGGCTCTGCTGGCTGTCAGAACCTCTCTTCAGGGCTAGGGAGCTCAACAGCCTGTTCCCTTCTTAGGGTTGCCCCCATCTTTGTCTTTGAGTGCAGCAGCCTCATCGTATGAGATTACAACTGCCACTTTCTTCATTCATTTTTAGCCAAGTTTTATTGTTTTTATATCCTTTCACTGAGCCTACTATCCATAAGAAGAGGCAGAAAGGCTTTTTTTAAAATTTTTTTTGCACTATTCCATTTCCCTGACATTCTCATTAGTCCCTTTAGGGAAGAATCTTTGATTCCAAGCCAACAACATTTTTCATAAAGAAACTTTCTATAGAATATTGCCATAGGACATGATCAATAGTTTCTTTGGGTTTGCACACATTACACAACCTACCTTTATGTCTTTTTAATAAATTTAACTTATTATTGAAGGAGCAATGACCTGTTAACACTGTAAAAATGATTACTTCACTTTTCCTGTCATGACTGGGCAGTATAGTATTATTTTTGAGCATATATCATAGAACCTTCATCGGTTTGTTTCCTTAGTGTATAGCTCAGACCATTCCTTCGCAAGCTCCTTTGTGACTATGCTTTTAAATTCTTGTCTTCTTAAGGGTAACTTAATATCCTCCTCGTCATTTTTTTAGAGCAAGTTTTGCTGCTTTGCCAGCCATCTCATTTCCAGGAATTCCAATATGTGCTGAAATCTATGATACTGTTACACAGATACCTGCTTGCATTATTTCCGTAGTTAGACACATTATTTCACTTATGTCATTTCTGCTTTCTGAAGTCTCTGTTCTGATTATCATTATGGCTGACAAGGAATTAGATAAAATTACAGCTAGTCGTACAGCTCTTATCCAGGTTAGTGCCAACATTATCCCCATTAGTTCAGCCATCAAAATGGTCCCATAATTCAATAGCCTTGTAGATTTCTGGATTCCGAGACTAGTAACACAGAATGCTGTTCCCATTCTACCCATGCTGTCAACTTTTGATCCAAAGCTGGCCCCATTTTTCATAAATACATTCAGAAATGTCACTGGTCATTATGTGTGCTTTTCCTTCCTTCAGTTTTTTCATACAGTTCAAATCCACAAATGGGGAAATAGCTGTTCAGCTGTAATTTGAGTTCCCATGACTAAAAATGTTTAGTTCTCTCTATTTTTCTTTTTAAAAAAAATCTCCTTTTCCCATTTTTTGACCCTGATAGTTAGGGCTCTGTGACTGTCAAGGAGGTAACTGATTCCATGACTTTCCATGACCTCCGTGACTGCTGCATGGGCCAGTGTGGCTGATGCCAGAGCCGCCCCAGCAGCTGGCTCCAGGGCCAGCTGCTCAGGTGGCCCCTGGGACAGCCACACAAGCCAGCTGCTGGAGCGGTGCTGGGGACAGCCACACCAGCCACTACTCCGGTGGCCCCCAGAGCAGCTGCAGTCCGCTGGCCCCGGCCTTGTACCATTACTGCATAACTATTCATCACATTTAATTTTGAAAAGGTCCCAATCAGCTTTTTGAAAATTCCAGATAGGAACTCTTTTTGTATTTTTGACATTTCCTCAGCTTGGGTATTCAATAAGTGTAGGGAATTGATCAGTTCCCATTCCATCATCTTTATGAATTTCCTAGCTGAATTTACTAGCTATATTGTTTGTTGTAATTCCCAGATCCAAAACCGAAAAGGATCCATCCACTAAATTAAATCTAGATTACCAGGTTATGCATATCAATTAATTGTTCTAAGCATTTGCTATTTATATCAGTTTTCTTACTTCCCTGTAGCTCATTATGACTATTAAAGTCGCCACAAACTTTGAATGGGTTTTGACATGAACTAATTTTTCTAGTTCTAAAATAACTACTTTTTTACGTGTATTATAAACATTATAATTGTGTATATAAGTGTTTTTGTTCTGCAAGGGATTCTCAATAGCATTATATTCAAAACTTAGTTTCTGCACATCAATTTCGATGTATCTAAGTCCCTCTTTTATAAATATACAGATTACCCCATGTCCCCGGTAGCCTCTTGATCCCTCTGGAGTATATCATATCCCAGAAGACTGAACACAAGTTTACTTATTAGCTATTTTTCTTGCACACATCATGTTTTTTCCCATTTCAAAGATGGGGGTTCTTAAATTATGTCCATGCATTATTAAACTATGCACATTCCAGCTAAGGATCATTAAGACTATATTATTTAAGCTGTATTATTGCCTTCATTTAAAGTTGCATGAATACAGTTTGTCAAGAGGTTGTTTATCTTTAGATATTTTTCTGCTGCTTTTGCTATGATTTTAATCCTTTCATTTCCCCCTTTCTTCAAGGTGCAGTTAATTATGTCTATAAAGTACACTATAAATTTCTCTTTACTTACAAGCAATACATCATCTCCCCTTCCTCTTGTATTCTCTTCCCTGATGAGAGATGTATTCTGCGGCTGCTATACGTCTTTTCACTTACTTGTGTATTTTTCTTTTTCTGTTGTCTGCAGTGGGTAACTTTTTGGTAGCCTCCACATGAGATACTTTTTGAATAATTTTAATTTTTTGTATTTCTCTAGCTTGTTCTGCGAGTGCACATCCTTTATATACTGCATTGTGCTTTCCCCCTGCAATTAAGTTCAGTTCCTTCAACACAGTTCTCACATGAGTGATTTCCTCCACATTTACTGCATCTCATTGTTCCCTTACAAATGGCTGCCCCATGTCCAAATATTTGACAATTATAGGAATAGGATGGGAAAAATATATGGTTTAACCAAGGAAGATTGATACCCCATTTGGATCCTATCTGGAAGTGTCCCACCTTTACGTGTTATTGCGTACAGGACACCAGAAGATCCTGGGACCCAAGTGGATAAATGTTGCCTGAATTCTGCCCATGGGGAATCCCCATACATCATCTCCCTAAGCCCCATCACCCAACACCAAGAAATATTGTGTCTGACCACAGAAATCCCCAAGATACCCTCTAGCTCTGCAACTTCCTCTCCAAATCAGAAAGCACTGAAAAAACAGAGGAGATCTGCCTCATCCCTTCCACAAACAAAATGATGCCTGAGCCTGATGGAATGCAGCTGATGGCAGTGCTACAACAGGTGGCCACAGATACTGTTAGAATTAAATTTGCAGTTTCCACCCTACAGATCAACATGACTAAGAGGTAGAGTGCACTACAAGCTCTATTCAGAGAACATAGAATTGATACTCTTGCAAAGGAAATCAAGGCCTTGGATGTAGACTATTCTTCTGCCCCCTCCCAGAAAAACTCAGACCCCTCATCAATCTAAGCTATGTAATCAACAAAATTCTGTCCCAAAAGGGGGTGTTTGCTTTATTCGGTTTGAAGGAAAACCACTGGAAATCTGGTGAAAGAGCTGGCAAGCTGTTGGCTTGCAGATTCAGGAAAAGGCTAACAGATATAAGATTGCTACTATTTCATGATTGTAGCAATAAATTCTATACAACACAGTCAGATATTAAAAAACAATGTCAATAGTTTTATTCTAAACTATATTTAGCTGAAGAAGGAATCAGTAAAGATGCCCTAGATAACTTTTTTAATGGATTGCCTCTGCTATAGATCTCTGACTCTCAGTACAAACTTTTAGATGCTCCTCTAGAAATCATGGAACTGACTCGGGTGATAAAAGAAATGAAGTTTGGAAAATCTGATGCAGATGGGTTCCCAGTTGAATTTTACAAACAGTTCTCAGAAACTTTAACAGTCTAGATTATAGAATACATTCAATGAGGCCAGGAATAAGCAAACTCTTCCACCTACCACAGGTGCCGACTTTCTCCGGGCCCCGGGGGTGCTCAACCCCCCCACTCTGCCCCAGCCCCTACCCTTTCCCTCAAGCCCCCACCCCTGCCTCGCCTCTTCCTGCTCCCACTCCACCCCCACCCTGCCTCTTCCCACCCAGTTCCACCCCCTCGCCCGAGCACGCCTTGTCCCTCCTCCTTCCCCTCTCCCCAGGTGCCTCCTGAATGCCAAAGAACAGCTGATCGTGGTGGGCGGCAGGTGCTGGGAGGGAGGGAGAGGAGTTGATTGGAGAGGCCGCTGATGGACAGGAGGCGCTGGGGGGAAAGGAGGAGCTGGCTGCCGGTGGGTGCTAAGCACCCACTAATTTTTTTCCACTGGAGTCGACGCCTATGCCACCTGTTATAAGAGAAACTGTAATTTCACTTATTCCTAAACTTGGGAAAGACCTGAGATCATGTAGTAATTACAGGCCAATTTCTTTAATCAGTTCTGATGCCAAGATTTTAGCTAAATTTCTTGCTATACAACTGGACAAAGTTCTCTCACATGTTATACAGATAAATCAGTTAGGTTTCCTTGGTAATAGACATGGTTCAGCTAATTTGCATCAACTGATTGATATTATTACCTCTTTGAGAGATTCTAAAGAATCCTTAGCTGTCATTTCTTTAGATGAAATGACCTAAAAAGGCCTTTGTCCACATTGCCTGGGATTACCTTTTTCATGTGTTAGCAAAATTTGGGTTTGGTAAAATAATTTATTGCTTGGATTAAGCTTTTATACTGTAGCCCAACTTCCAGGCTACATTAGCTCATATGTTTTGGGAGTGCTCCTATATCAAGAATTTCTGGTTTGAGGTAGGTCAAAGGACCAATTTGATATTGGAGCCCTCACCCCTAGGTTTCATTTTTTGATATATCTCTGATCCCTAGAGATTACCCGATAACAAGGCAGCATGATTCCAACGTGCAGCTCTGATTGCTAAAAAATTCATCCCCACAAAATGGGAAAGTTGATCCCCACCAAATATTGATGCTTGGCTCAGTGGTATGGCTGACCTCACAGCTAATGAACGACTGGCATGCCTGAAAAAATTCAGACCAATTAGGGCTGATTTTTTAGAGGTCTGTGATTAACATAAACCCTGAAGGTAGATATGTCACTTCCCTTCCCTTCTCCTCCCCTTACCCTAACACTCTTTATTTACTTCTAGATGCCAGAGGATAAACTCCCAGCCCTTCTAGATGCCTGCAGCTGATCATGGGAGGCCTGTCTAGGAGTCCAAAATAGGAATCTAAATGTCTGGCATGGCTGCTTCTAGTAGGGGCTAGTCCTGGGTGAAGCCTAGAAAGGGAAGGCTTGCTTTCCCTGCCCTAATACAAGTAACCTGGCCTAGTTGGGGGTTTAACCTTGACAACATTGGCCTTGGATCTCTATGAAGGACTAGAGTTTATATTTTGAACTTTAACATTTAGATTCCTATTTTGAGTTGAGATATAATTTGTTTTCTGTTAACCCCAGAAAGAAACTGGACTGAGAGTGGACCTGGCCAGAGGGCTAGGCCTTGGAAGTGGTAGACCACTGCAGAAGCAGGCCACCAGAAGGTGCTAGAGAGGCAGAACCCCTGCAATGCTGCATCTTGACATGAGGGGGCATTCTGGGGGTGAGTGCACGCCATTAGAGCAATATTAATGTAGTGGTGTGTCTTCTTTCTCCACCTTTATCTTTGCTTCAAACTTTGTGGCCACATGGGCTCTTCACAACTATAATTTATCATTACTTTGACCAGACCTATATTGAAATATTAAGCGAAAATAATTTTATTGGATTTTGTTCAGGCTCAAGTGTTGGCAATAGGCCATTTGACTTTAAAGATAAATAAGGAAGCTAGCTTTGATAGTCTCTGGTTATAAAGTGTGACCAGGAAGAAGGAAGAAAAGATTACAAACCAGCCTAATGTGAAGATCTCTTTATATCTATGCCAGATACAGCTACACCTCTGCGACTTTTGGTTGTATTAAATGCTGAAGAAAAAAAATCAGTAAGCTATTTATCTTATTTAATTTTTCATCCATTTACACTATATATGGATGATTTGGCTATAATTTCACACACCATAAAACTGAAAAATATGTGCAGTACCAGCTGCTTTGTTGTGCAGTTAAGAGGTAATCACACAGTATTTCTATATTCCCTACAATGTATTTTGTCACCAGTGAAAGGGAATTAAAATAGCCCCCTAAAATCAATCAAGGCTACTGCTTTAACACAAAATTGCTGATAACATTTGGTCATCCTCCACTACACACATCCATATATACAAATGGAATTCTAGCTTTCAACTATTGTTAAATTTAATGTTTTGTAACCTGAAATGTGCAGTTTCTCTACTAAAATAGAATTAATCCTCTTCAGAATGACTCTTAATCTGGCTTTTGGCACCAATTGTGCTACTATGGCAAAATCCAATAAATTCCTTTTTTTATTAATTAATGGAGATATCCCAACTCCTAGAACTGGAAGGAATCTTGAAAAGTCATTGAGTCCAGCCCCCTGCCTTCACTAGCAGGACCAAGTACTGATTTTGCCCCAGATCCCCAAATGTCCCCTTAAGGATTGAGCTCACAACCCTGGGTTTAGCAGGCCAATGCTCAAACCACTGAGCTATCCCTCCCCCTGTTTTTGACACCACTAATAAAGATGAGCCTTGTTTGGGTTTTTCCTCTCCTTCCCCCCACCACACATGATCAGTGATTGAGGTCCCATATTTGTAATCAACACCCTATTGACAACATGCAGTTGCTCATACAGCTAATTCCCCAGGTTTTGAAGATGCACAGAACCTCCTATGTGGTATTGCCTCAATCCATAAAAATGCTGTGTTGGTGTTTTACAGCCTCCTAACACCTTCCTCTGGTTTCCTTTCTTGCTGATGTCCTCTGGTGCTGGAAGTGCAGGAGAAGGGCGCTGCCTGTGGAGCTCCTCAGTTTGATCAAGCAGGGCCATGCAGCATCAAGCCAGGGACCTTGATGTAGAACTTAGATCTGACATGCTGTACAGTATCCAGACCTTGTTTCTAACTTTAACCAAATATTATATTCAAATGAAATACAAAATCAATATTAAGACAAAGGAATTTGTGTAATTATTATACATTATCAATGGTAACTTCAACTAGGGAATTATGATAATGTCACTGTTTATCAGACTATATCCTATGTGACTTTTTCATGAACAGCTCCCATTAAAGTTAAGTGATACACTTTCTCTGCTCATGATTATCTGTAGTAAATATGTATATTGTGGTAGCGTCCAAAGGTCCCAAGTATTAGGTAGTTTTAGGGTAGGCTAATATATTCACAAAATGATCACTGATGCAAAATCCCCATTGTCTACATAGGAGCTTTATGTGAATGAGGTGAACAGAATTTGACAGTAGTGGATTTTAAAATGAGTGAAAATAAAGATAAAACTACAAAAAGCCAACAACCTTAGAACTAAAAAACATCTGCAGAAGAAGAAGGGGGAAAACCCTATAACAAAAACCTCAACTGCCCTTATTAAAACTCCCTTATTTTAGTGCACATCTACTCTGGAAGGTAACTTTGTAAAACTGGCCACATGGGGGTCCACATTTATTCTGTTATAGTGACACCAGGTCAAATGTAAAAGATAAATGAAAAGGTATTTTTTGAACGTCCAGCCACGGAAACTCACAGAGGGTATGGAAAATCAAGCTTTGTTTTTTTAGGCATATTGCATCACCACTAGTAATAGATCATTCAGCAGCAGCGAGTTAGCCAATTTGCTGGTGATGTCTGACCCAGATGAGAATCCCATTCACTCTCCTAACTATTTTGGCTCTGAAGGACTAATAGAAGTAAGTAGTAATAAAACTTACTTTAGTCTGTAACATCAGCAGATCTGACTCTGAATAGAACAGGGAGTGATAAGAGGCTTCCATTTTTACAGTCACTTTTAAATTATTCTGTAGTTACTTATTGACAGCCTGACATTTTGCCATGAGTCTCAAGAAGTTACCCTAATGCCATTACATTATAATAAATTAGCCTGTAGCTTAAGGCCAGATTGTGAACCCCATACTCACACAAAGTATTTGCTCACAGGGGAAGCCACATTGAAGTCAATGTTCACAATCTGGGCCTTAAAAATTAAGGATTAAATTCCACATGGTTTTACAAGTTGTGCAAAACCATTACAATTGTTGAGGAATATGGGGCTGGTCAGTTAGAACTAGCCTGAAGGGTCTAACTTGCAGTGACGTCCACCTTTATCCATCCCATCACTCATAAACATTGGTGCCAATTTTGCTGTCCACTTTCTTAAAACAACCTTCCCCCACTCAGTCTAGCCATCTCTTAGAACTTTTTTGCATTCTTTTCACCACAAGAGACACACCATGGCTATCTGCCATCTGGGACCAACCATTACTGCAGGCCATAATGGTGTTTCTGAATGAAAAAATACCACCACATCTCTCTGGGAACTTGCTGTTCTCTGTTGCCTGTGGAGGGATTACACTGACTCTGAATCTAAGGGTATGTTTATATTTACAGGCTGGTTCGGCGGCAAGCAATTGATCTTCTGGGATCGATTTGTCGCGTCTTGTCTAGACGCCATAAATCGATCCCGGAACTGCTCGCCGTCGACGCTGGTAATCCTGCTCTGCGAGAGGAGTAGGCAGAGTCAATGGGGGAGACTGCCTGCCGCGTGTGGACCCACGGTAAGTACCTTTAAGTTCGAACTAAGATACTTCAACTTCAGCTACGTTATTCACGTAGCTGAAGTTGCCTATCTTAGTTCGAATTGGGGGTTAGTGTGGACCAGGCCTAAGTTATGTTACTACCTCTGACTTCTACAGCAGTTTCAGCTGCTGCCACTTAAGGGACTGCTCACTCTGGGAGGTTTTAATACCGTATCACTGAGGCCATCACAGGAGGCACTTGTGTTGGAGTGTTTAGTTTAACATGCTATGTGAGTAGTGATGCTGGAATAAGGCTTTGGCCTAGTTCCTGCTGCTAGAGTTGCCAATTTTGGTTGGATGTATTCCTGGAGATTTTATCACGTGGCAATCTTTAATTAAAAATTAATCTTTAATTCTTGGAGACTCCAGGCCAATACTGGAGGGTTGGCAACCCTGCCTACTGCTGTTGTGCCATAGCCCTATCTGCTGCTGTTTCTGGGACAGTGTCACAGGTTTTTGATACGCACGGTTTCTGGCTGCTGCTTTTTCTTCTTTATTATTTAGACATAACAGAAGCGACTCAGGGGCCAGACCTGATCGGTTTTGTTATATCCTAATCCTATCTCCTGCCACTTGTACTCTAGTGACACAGCTGCTTCTAGCTCATTTTTTTTGTGGCAAAAACATCTTAGATTTACTGCTCCCATCATCCGGATGTGGTACTTCTGATGTGTCCTCTCCCTCCACTATTAATTATCTACCATTGGAAGGTGAGATGATATTTTTAACGAAAGCTGTCTTGGTCTCCTGAGCCATGCACCAAAACTCTTCAGGAACGAAAACAAAACTGACAAATGAACAGAAAAAACATTGCCAAAGAGGTATCAGAGCCAGAGAGGTTTGTGTGAGCTTAGTGCATGGCAGACCTGTTCTTTGCAAGCCAAACTTCTGCCTCTTGAAATGTTCTGTTTGAAAAATGAGATTGAGACTAAATGAAGTTTGAAGCCTTGGAAAGTACTTGATTGCCCTCTCTCAGTGCACTCTGCACCAGAGAATGACTCTCTTTCCTCCACAGTCACTTAATTTATTTGACAAAATTGTTACTCCTCATTTACATGAGTATAAGAGAGAGAAGAATCAGATCCGTTGTACTTGACCCAGGCCCAGCACCAGCTAGAGCAGAGGTTCTCAACCTTTTTCTTCCTAAGGCCCCCAAGAGGCTGTAGCAATTCCTCAGCCCACATGTGTCACAACAACTTTTTCTGCATATTCAGTATCTTAAAAGCCAGGGCCGGCTTTAGGGGGTAGCAAGCAGGGCAATGGCCCTGGCCCCATGCCACAGGGGGCCCTGAGAAGCTTTGTTGTTCAGGCTGTGGCTTCAGCCTCACATGACTGGGCTTGAGGTTTGGGTTTCTGCCCTGGGACCCAGTGAGTCCAACACCAGCCCTGCTCTCTGGTTTATTTTGGCAGACCCCTTGAAACCTGCTTGTGGCCCCGCAGCGGGCCCCGGACCCCTAGTTGAGAACCACTGATCTAGACCCTAGAGAATACAGCTAATGTGCCACCTCTTCCAAAAAAGCACAATAACTTTTCAAGAGTCTCTAGTGACATTTCTTGCAGACACAAATGAAGTGAGCAGTTTTTTTCTTGGAGCCTGCCACCCTCTACCCCTGGGGGGCATTTTTTTTTTTTTTTGATCCAGCACTCTCACTTGGCCACATAAGACAAGAGGCTTTCATCACCATGCCTCTAGCATCAGCCAACATCCCTGCTAGCTTGCACACAAGTAAACAGCATCCATATGAGAGACAGTCTGTGAGGGGCATCACTTGTTTCTTTGCAGGTTTCTGATGTAGATGGGAATATACCCCCTCTGACCCAAAAGCCAGGACACACAGAAGAGGGAGGCCAGACCAGTCCAGAAGCAGGTTGCTATTGCCTTGTGGAAACCTGCTACCCCAGACTACTACAGGTCAGTAGCTAACTAGTTTTGTGATGGCAAATCAGCTGTTGGTACTGTGGTGTTGGAAGTTTGTGAGGCAATTATTGCTGTAGTTTACCCACAGGTGGTGAAGTTTGTTAATGTCCTCAAAATAAAGCTGGCTTTGAGAGATGGGGGCTCCTGAATTGTGTTAGGACCATTGGTGGCCCACATGTGCCCATTGTCCACACCCCCCCCCCAACAAGGTACACATGGATGTGTCAACCAGAAAGGAGACTACTTTCTCGTTATGCAGGTTCTGGCTCATGAAACTGATTGCAGAGCACCTGGCAGGTGAAGGTTTAATTACATGCTGAACAGTTGCAGGATGATGGTGGAATGTGCATTTGGTTGACTGAAGACAAGATGGCTCTGCCTACAAACCCATTTGGGTGCCAGTGTGCACAAGGCCATTCAGGTAACAGGGGCATGCTACGCGTATGCCAGGAGAAGGGGAAGAACTTTCCCCAGGAGTGGGTTGGAGACTGTTGGTTTGCAGAGTTGTTACTCACATTAATTTAGCTATTATTAATTTGACTATATTAAAAGTCCTGGGTCTTCATTGTTTCCCACACACTTATGGGTCATTTACACAAATACTTTTTAAAATAAAGGTCCCAAGCAATCCAGCTGTCGCTATATTAGGCAAAACGCAATCAAAATCTAAAATGAGGTATAAACTGAACCAAAAGAGCCATTCAGTGAAGTGTCCCAGGAAATGGAATTTCACATCACCAGTGTACCTCTTCTCCTTCCCCCACAGATGCACCATGTGTAATTCACATGAGAAATTATAAATAGATTGTCTAATTATATTTTGTATTGGGGACGCTCAAAGGGACCATCCCCATTCTGATCTTCATCTCAGCTAACCTGATTAGTCCCCAACTAATTTTGAAATGCCTAAATGATCTTTTGATAGGTTTGCAGTTTCTTCTACTCTTCCTTTCCTCCCTGTTACGCACAACATTCAGTCATAATCAAACTTCTAAATATAGGTCACTTCTGGAGTGACTCGATTTCACTGAATTCTTCATGCATGGAGGAAACATCTTTAATGTTTCTATCAGTTACAGGAAGATGCTGTGTCTGCCACTCCTCCTTTGCCCTTGGAAATAAGTATGATCACCAACAACATAATGCCTGCCTGGCACCAAAGAGATGTAAATTAGAATACTTTGATATTCAAAAGATAGCACAGTAGTTTACATGAAAGAGAGACAGAAGAGGAGCTTATTTTGGTGCTAACTTAGCATCAGCAGTGCCCTGTCAAGTTTCAATATCACATATTTCTGGTGACAGGTAATGTGATCTTAGTGTGTCACACAGCAGCCCACTGGCTGGCCTGAGAAGAACTCGGCAAAACTCATCTGTTTTAGTTTGCTGATGTTTGAGACCAGGGAGGGGAAGTGGGATTGGTTCAAGTAAGCTCACCGCTCCCCCATCTCGCTTTAAAACTCAAAAGGTAAACTCAAATTCATTGAGTAAGATTCTAAACAAACCATACATAAATCCTGGATTATAATAATTAGTACCCTTTTTTGATGTTCTCCCTTCATCTCCCTCATTCTTGTTTAGCACTTTCTTTTTGCATGTTCTAGCAGCTTAGATGAGATTCACAATATGGCAAATGAAAAATGTTTTTGTATGAAATAAAGCCATTTATATTGTTTTAAACTGTATTAACATAAGAACATTAGAATGGCCATACTAGATCAGACTAATGATCCACCGAGACCAGGGGTCGGCAACCTTTCAGAAGTGGTGTGCCGAGTCTTCATTTATTCACTCTAATTTAAAGGTTCCACATGCCAGTAATACATTTTAATGTTTTTAGAAGGTCTCTTTCTATAAGTCTATAATATATAGCTCAACTATTGTTGTATGTAACGTAAATAAGGTTTTAAAATGTTTAAGAAGCTTCATTTAAAATTAAATTAAAATGCAGAGTCCCCCAGTGGCCAGGACCCGGGCAGTGTGAGTGCCACTGAAAATCAGCTCGTGTGCCGCCTTTGGCACACGTGCCATAGGTTGCCTACCCCTGACCTAGACAGTACCCTGTCTTCTGACAGTGGCTTATGATAGATGCTCCAGGGAATGAACAGAACAGGGCAATTTATCGAGTGACCCATCTCCTGATGGCCAGACCCTGTTTCTGCCGGTCAGAACACCCACTCTATTGCTGACACTGGACCTGCCCTCACTTACAACCAGTACTGACAACAGCTGTCCTGCTGATGTGAACAGGATTTACTGAGTTCACACTCCCTTCATCATGTTACACTGTATGCAACCTGATTCAGCAAGGTACTTAAATACATCAATAATCCCATTGATTTCTGTCAGACTACTCCAGTATTTAAAAGGTTGGCACATGCAGAAGTACCCTGTCAATCTGGGGGTTTAGATTAACTACATGGGACAGAAATGATGCCTTTATTCTGCCTGGATAGTGCCATACAAGTCTATGAACTTATGAAGCAATATATAAATGTTACATCATTACAATTATATTATAATTCCAGCACCACTGAACTGCAGTGCCTTCTGTGGTGGAACAAGGAAACCAAGCATCATGCATGGTGCTACCTAACAGCATAGAAGATGGGAAAAGTTTGTACAGTGACGCCCCCTATTGCTTTAACATTCACACATTGCAGACAGGACTTCAGCTGTAGTGTCTTGTCTGATGTTTGGACAGTAAACATAAGATTCGCTTTATCTACCTTGAGGATGGATGAAGGGCTAAATAAACCTTGCCCAGATTTGAGCCTGTTGCTCCAGCAAGACTAAATATTTCAGACCCTTAAGCCAAGCCCCAGACCACCACAGCTGTTTCTCTGCTGAAAATGTCTGTGCCAGACACTCCCTTCTCCAATCCCTCCCATTCATTCTCAGTTTATATTGGATGAGAATCTTTCGTCTCTCTTTGGGCTCTGTAGAAAGTATTAAAGACAGGATACAGTGAGGGATATTTCCTCTCTCTGGTGCAGTGCTGCTCTCTGCTCCTCACAGCAGGAACTCCAATGGTATATTGACTAAAATGTGGCCCACTGTACATGCTGCAGTCTGGGTAAGCCCAGCAAGCCCTGTTGAAAGGAGACATGTGGGTATTGGACCTGGGTGTGTGTTCTGCATATTAATAGAAGTACGCTCTCTAACTAGCAATGTGTACAGCCTCCAATACATATTATTGCTAAATGGAGTAGGTACTAATTGTATTAAGTTTCTGTTCTGTCATCCAGCATATGGATGCACAATAAGTCACCATTAGCATGAGTTTGGTACGTGGCAGAATTGGAGACTCATTAGACCAATTTCAAATAGTTTGCCAGGATTTATCCCTAGCCTTCATATTAGAATAAGCCCGTTTAATCATTTGGAGACTACATGCTGAGATTTGAAAGTAGTTAGTTACTGTTCACAGGCTTTGTGCACTAGCATTTTACAATTCACTTTAAGGGGCACTGGCAGGGTCACAGAGCTACCTAGAGGTATGTAAAGAATGCCAAAGGACCTGCAGTTGTTTCTATGAAAAACAGAAACTAACGAGAGTGATGAAATGAAAAGACTCAAGAGGAAATTAGACAAAACAAAAAGTTACAATAGTGTTACAGCTGAGCCTGGGGATGTTAGAGTAGCGTTAATTCAGCCCTACTGTACCTGTGCACTTCAGCACTTTATCCTTTACTAGAACAATCCACAAAACTGGCAAAGTTCCATACCACAGTGGAGAAATTAATGCATCAAAGTGGCTTAAGTGCTACACTAACGTATTAACTATTGTACACTGCTTTGACCACACCATCTGTTTTTGTTACAGGGACTCTCTGGCTGTATATCATTACCCGCTACTGGGAAACCCTCTGATAAAGCAAAAAAAGGCACATATTGTCCTTTGATTTGAATACTTTGAGGAGCACTACTGTAAGCACCATACCAAAAAGGGAAGTTGTATAGAGCACTAAGTTTGTGAGGCAAAGAGGAAGAGATAATTTACTTCATTAATCGAATGCGTGTGCTCAGACTGGTACATAAGAAGTTACTTCCTATATTAGTCTTAGAATTTATTGTGCAGCAAAGAAATAAGGCAGAAATAAGGACAGAGAAAAGATACAATAAAAAATTCTAAAAGCTCAGTCTTGCAAACACTAATAGCAGCATTTGTTGGATTGGGCCATAGTTAATCAATTACCAACAGTTTCACTAGGAGTAAACAACCCTGCATCCTTATTTTGAATACTTAGAAGAGAGAGGGATTTTGTTAAATGTGTTTACAGTATGAATGAAAAAATTACAGTAAGGAGAAAAATGAGCTACAATATAAAGGCACATTAATCATAACAAAATAGTAGTTTTCAACTCAGAGACAAGGAACCAAAGCAAAGAGGAAAGAAAAAAACAAGCCACAGAAAAGAAAGGAAAGGAGGACATAGCAGGCCAGATGCCATCATGCAGCAGTGATATTAATCTAAAATGTCACCAGCGCTGTTATCCCACACTCAGCAACAGAGCTCCATGCACAGATCATTGGTTGTGTGAATTGGTTTAAGCGCTTATTCCTTGGGTGCTTTAGAGAAAAAGACAGAATTTTAAATTAGCAATGTATCATCAAACCCAATAGCAACCCACAGCACAAGGTATGCACACCGGGAAAAGAAGAAAACTGAAAATATTGCCATTGCCCGTTGGGGCATTCTCAGTACTCTAATTGCTGTGCAGCGCTTGGATACCACGGCAATAAGCACTTTAGAAATACCTTCAATTAGATAGCTGTACAGACACTACACTCTTGTATTCATTTAGAGGAATAGTCCAAGTCAATCCCTTCAGATATACACTATGGAAACCCACTGATGTAGCTAAAAAAAAAAACAAAAAAAAAACAAAAACCAACACCCTTCACTTTATGGCCTTGTCTACACAATTGATTTGATTTAAGTAAATGGTTTTAGAAACGTACTTGGTAAAAATCAATGCAACTCCCCTTGCTTTCATTTGGGGTTAAGACTGCGTTATATTGAGTTAGCTTAAATTGATTCCTTACCGTCTTAAGCTAAATCGATTTAAAAAGACACTTAACCTGAACTAAAAGCACCCATGCAAGGGGGTTGCACTGATTTAAAGTGAGTCAGTTTCTAAAATAATTTAGTTACATCAGTATAATATTCTTATGTAGACAAAGAACGTCTTCCTCTTTACTTGTTGCAGGAGTTCAGTAAAGGGCCTTAGAACTGATTTGTTAGACGGTAAAGGGGCCAACTTCAATCCTGGTGTAGGGAAGGGATTATACCACTGCAGTCAGTGTAGCTACTCCTGTTAATACCAGGGCTTAATTTTCCTAAAAATCTTTATTTTTTTTCTTTCAGCCAAGTAAGCAATTAGATGTAACCAGAAATATGCAATTTACAGTAAGCATGAGAGCTCCTAGGTACAGATACATTTTACTCTTGTAAACCATTTTCCAGTTTATTCTTGGTATCGATCCCTTGTGCCTGTCTCTTAATTGGGCACATTTACTAACATACCACAGTGTTGTTCCCTCCCCCTCCTTTTGGGAGCCTGTCTTTAACCACATTATTTGACTTCTGCTCTCCAACATAGGATACAATGTTTGTTTAAGCAGTAGATTGGTTGCCCCCATGCCCTCAATTAAAAGTACTGAGCTCAAATAGATCAAACCCTGAAATCCCAAAGGATTTGATGTAAAAGGCAATAACAGTAGAAACATACACAGAAGCTATAGACAGCAGATCCCCAATGCTACAAGCAGCTAACACTTACGCTTAGCAGAATGCATGTGAGTAGGCCTATTGAGCTGAATGAGGCTACCCAAGTATGTGCATAAATATTTGAAGGATCAGGCTCTAAATCATTCAAAACTGAACTAAGGCCTGGCCTACACCACAATGTTAGGCTGATGTAAATCACCTTGCGACAACTTGTTTTTGCATGTGTCTACATTGAAAACTATCTCCATCTAAAGTAAGCGCCCCACTACGGCAACACAGTAAAACCACCTCCCTGAATGGTATGAAGCCATGATCGACCTACTGAGGTCACGGTGCGAATGTAGACGCAGTGCGACCTGGGTCTACCCTAACAGTCCTCCAGTGGCTGTGCCACAATGTTCCATTCCCGGCGAAAGTGACCAGTCGGGTAACAATTGTGAATTCCACTGCTCCGGGATCCTGGAGACCAGAAACCATCCCCATCTTAAGCCCCACCCCCATATTTTTGAAATGCTTTTTCTTGGTTGCCCACCTTGGCAAGCACATCTAGCAGTGATCCCTTGTTGTGTGCACTGCCCAACCGACTGTGCTGGCTTCAGGCACTAGACATGCTCCTGCCTGGAGGAGACAGGAGGTGCTGGATCGCCTCAGCCTGTGAGGAGAAGAGACTGTGCAAGCACATCTACCAAACAGCCATAGAAATGTGGACGTCTACAGACAAATTGCACGGGGGATGCAGGCAAAGGGGTATGACAGGGATCAGCTCCAGACCCAGAGAACACCACTGTGGCTGCCCATTAAAATGATCTTTCAAAGCTTCTCTCAGCTGTATAGCTCTATGCTAGCTCTTTTAATAGCCCTTGTGACTGGCGCTTCAAAAGATTTTGTTGATTGCTCCCCATACACCCCTAAAGAGGAGAATGCGCAAACACTCATCTCATCAGAGCTTGAACTCTGGCGGGTGGGAATAAAAATCCCTGTCAAGAAGAAATTGTTTATCCCTATGCTGCTTAGACATCAGGGAGAGGGCAAGACTTCTAAGCATAAGCAAGGGATCCCCTGGCTATTCGACCTGGGTTAGCTCTAAAGAACACACAGAACTAGCACATTATAGCAGCTGCAATTACTTTTTGAAATGATAGACTAACTCATTTATGTGTTTATGTTCTCTTGCTTTAACCTTGTAAATAACTCCTTTCTTTTCTTAGTTAATAAATCTTTAGAAAGTTTATTATAGGATTGGCTACAAACATTGTATTTGGTGTGTGATATGAGGTACAATCGACCTGGGGTATGTGACTAGTCCTTTGAGACTGGAAGTAACCTGAATATTATTAAGTATCAGAGGGGTAGCCGTGTTAGTCTGAATCTGTAAAAAGCAACAGAGAGTCCTGTGGCACCTTTCAGACTAACAGAAGTATTGGGAGCATAAGCTTTCGTGGGTAAGAACCTCACTTGGGAGTACTCACTTGCATCTGAAGAAGTGAGGTTCTTACCCACGAAAACTTATGCTCCCAATACTTCTGTTAGTCTGAAAGGTGCCACAGGACCCTCTGTTGCTTTTTACTGAATATTATTGTGATTTTTGGTGTAAGGGACCATCTATCACAAAGGCAAGTTTGCCTGGATGGCAAGATAGACAGGAGTATCCATTAAAGCTGTTCTAGCACTTCAGGAGTTCACACTTGATATTTAATTGGTGAAATCTAAGTATGGAAATCACAACCAGTTTGGGGTTCATGCCCTGGAACTCGTGTTCGTGAGCCAATCCAGACAGCAGGCTTTCAGAGTGCTATTGCCACTCACTTCTCCACTGTCATTCCAGCTCTCATCCTGGGGTCCGTGCCCTGGAGGGCTGGGGTGAACTCAGCACCTGGATCTGGGAATGTGGTCTTGCACATCCGAAATTTCTGCAGCTACTGCTCATCATCCTAAACCTGCATTACGATGCAATCCCACCAATCAGTGCTCATTTCTTAGGCCCAGAAGTAGCACTCCACCATCTGCAGCTGATCCATGAATACCACCAACAACCTTGAATTGTTTTTTGGCTATGTCCCTCAGAAAGCTATCCTCAAATAAATCATCATCGTCCCCCAGTGTTGCGGTGCTTCCTTCAGGTCTGCAAATATTGGAGGATCATGCATCCAGTATTTGCAACATTCATGGGAATAGTGCAGTGCTCTGCGGGCCCAAGCTTCTGTCAAAGATAGTGGACACCAAAAAGTGCTGTACTGGTTTGTGGGATTTAAAAAGAAAGGCAGGAAAATTGTGGGATGTGGAGACATTATGGGATGGCGAAAACTGTTTGCTGGGCACTTGATCCCTAGCTCCCACACATCCTTGGGTGAGTCTTATCTATCCCATGACACATTGCAAAAATTTCCCAAAAAGTATCATGCCTGACTGTGGCACTTGGCACACTGGAATGCCTACTTGTGGTGCACACTTTGCATTGACACAAGCACTCCTGGTGAGTGCACATAGCACAGATGCAAGCAGCCAAGTATACTCACATATGAGCGATATATTAACTTTGGCAGCTGTATGCTGACATAACTTGTGTCAAAGAAAGTTTGTAGCACAGACGTGGTCTTATAAACAAGACATTTCTGCGGAGCAACTTAAGATTTGGTTTGTGCATAAAAGGAAACAAGTTTCTGAGGTGCCACTGGTCCTAATAACTCCCTCTCTAGAGCATATATAGCTTCACTCAGTGTCAAATTCAGTCCTGTGCATGTGTTCCATATGGGTGGACTCCTGCAACAGTATGGAGCCCCATTAACACCAGTGGGTTCTGCATGGGCAGACGGGTCCACCCACACAATAAGTTACAGTACCGGGAACCTAATAGCTTCCACCCCAAATGTAAACCTGTACAGATACCTCTACCACATTTATTACCAAACTATAGGCAAGGCTGCAGAGGCCAGGCTTGACTTCTGGCTCCAAATATTTATAAATTTATGCAAACGTTACCTTTTTGAGATTAAATTGATCATATTAGTTCTCAGCTCAAAGGTGAACTATTTATATGTGTGTTTGAGGAAAAGCTGTTAATTTTGATCTGAGTTACCATTGCAAAGAAATTTCATACTTTAAAAATACTAGAATTTGGATAACTCAAAGATAAAACTTCTAACTTGATATTGACACAAGAATATATGTTTTCCTCAATCACCACAAGACGGTCGAATCAGACTTGTGGGCCTATCAATATGCAGGGCCACATTGGAAGATCAAGTGTGAACACTTCTGTATGTACAGTCTAGATTCAAACTGATACTCCAGTGCTCCTTACTTTAAAGTCAGCTAAGTGGGAGTTTGATTTTTCAGTTAACAGCAAGCATTAATTTTAATTTTAAAAATAGAGAACAGAAGAGAGAGAAAGCAATATATTTTACTGTGCTGTTATTCTGTGCATGATGGTAGAGTTACTGATAATTAGCACCCAGTAGTAATTAATGGAAAGTACACATACCTTGATAAGATCTTGGGCAACTGTTGAGAGTATACAAAAGAGCTGCTCATAACAGGGACTAACAGTTACTTAAATCTTTAGAGCAGTTTTTGAAAGGCTGAATCCATTTCAGTAAATGTATTGTGAAATATTCATGTGCAATGAATAATCTAGTCACAGGTGTCTAATACATGTATATTTGCACAAAGGAAGGCAATCAGAAGGGAATAGAAACAGTCACTCCTCTTCCTTTGTAGAGAATATATTCTTAAATCAGTAATAATAGGAGACATACTGCTGAACCTGGTAGTTTAGCTTTGGAAATATGGAACAGCTCAATGCTAAATCATCATCATACATGAAAGACTATTTGGAGTGTGTAGGTGAGTAACAACGCTACAGTTCTGAGTAAGCATGGCCTATGTCATTTTACACAGAGTTCTTGAGATTAGAACTCTGGCAAATTAGTTCCTGTAAAATTCTGGAAAATAGAATCCAGGTCTGGGTTTCCATTCATTCAGCAGGTTATGTAGGGCTCCCAGAAGCCTCCTTTAAAAGTCATAGCTCTGTAATACTAAACAGAGAAACAAATATAAGGCAGTGTCAGAAGCAGTAAAAAAGGAAGGGTAGGTTCAAGGTGTTTAAAAAAAATGAAAAGAGTCTCTAAAAGTCCTGTTGCTTCTAAAGAGAAGATGGGAATCCAGAAGATCAACATCCATAGAAAGTTGAAGGCTTAAAATGCTGAGAGGGTTCTTATAATGAGCTTGTCTTCCAAGTGGGCTTTGAGAACTTGTATGGCTCTAATATAAATCAAAAATATCTCACAATCCCATAAACTGACTCTTTGTCCTCCGTACAGTCATGTTTTTCCACACTGCACCACCAACAAAGGTTTAGAGCGCCCACATTTTGGAAAGGAGCTAGGAAGTGTGAGATGGACTCAAGCCTGCACAATGCATTGGAGATGCTGGAGCCCCACGTTGGGACCCAGGGTTCAACAATTCCTAAACTGGGGTTACAGATGAGTGTAGATGCTCAAGTTCTAGGTTAACAAACCCAGGGTCTGCTATCTCGTGATCTTCTAACCCTGGGCTGACATTGCAGCGTAGACATACCCATGGGCTCGGCAACGCCTAACTCCTAGGGACCCTGCTGCCTAGTGGAATTCTTAGCCCTAAATCAGCCACTGTTTCTCTATACAGTGCTTGGGGACAGTTAAGTGCCTAAGAAAGGGATTCTCAAGGCATCAAGATGAGCAGGGAGCTGCCTAAGCAAACCAGGAGTGAAATGCAGAGGAATGGGTCAGGGCTTAGGCATGTTAAATACCTTTGAGGATCTGGGCTTAACTCCCATTGATCTGGGAGGGAGATCCCAACTCCAAAATAGCCAGTAGCCTGGTGGTTAGGACACTCACGTGGGAAAAGGTCCCTGCTCCATATCAGACAGAGCAGGATTTGAATCTGGGTCTCCCATATCAGTGCCCTAATCACTGGGCTATTTGCTAACATGGGGATGGACAGAAACACAACCTTGCTCACCTCTGGCTATCTTTTGTGCAGGGCCTGATCCTGTAGGTATGTTCTGAGCACACGTAGGGGATCAGCCCGTGCTGGGGAGATAGGAATGGGAACACCTAGCTTGAGAATCCTGCCAGGGCTTTGGCAGAGATCAGACCAAATTGTTAGCTGTGGGGGTGTCATCAGGATTTAGGTGGCTTTGTGCATGTCCTCTGGCAGAAATTTACATGCTCAGGAATTAGGCACCTACAGGGTTAGGTGGCACTTTTCTGAGTGTCAGTGGCCCCTAAATGTTGGGTGCCCAAAGGGGCAGTGAGGTGCCTAGGCACCTTTGTGAATCTACTCCTGGTTTCTAACTGAGAGAAATCAGATCTGATTTACCCAACAGGGCAATTTAAAAATAAAACAGACTAGAGTTTAAATGCTTCCCTCACCAGAGATAACAAGCCAGTACATCTTCAGTCAACGTAGAGAAACTAGATCTTGGGCCAAAGAAAGCCTAGGAATAGCCGTATGTTGCATTTCTTTCCCTTACCTGATGTGAATGAAGATTCCAACAGAAACCTATCTGGGTGAGGGATACTTATGCCAAATTGCTTTCCTAATATAGTTTCCTTCTCCCTGCTTGAGTAAGACATATTATATTCAAAGGTGGAAACAAGAATTGGTTTCTAGATGTGAATCAGTCTTTCCACAAAATATGGATAATCCAGGAACCCAGGAGAAAGGCAATCCTCCAAGTTTCAGTCACATTTCTGTGAATTTTGACTCTCCATAGATTTTTTCTGGAGACATTTGGAGAAAGCCTCACTACCAGCTCTGATGCAGCAGATATACTTTAAAGGGACATTCTCCACATGAATTTCCCCCTTTTGCCACCTTTAAAAAAAGGCCCTATCTTTTACTAACGTAAAGGAGTTGCTGTTAATGCTCTGGAAACATGGCCCCTTGCCATCACTAGATGGTGATGCGGACCAATTCCTAAAGTTACAGTTGTACTTTGATATAGTGAACAATTTAGCATTTTTGTTATTTGTTATAAGAGATTGATGTGACTATGTTAAAGACAAAAAATAGGTAATGGTCAAACATTTTCAGATGTGTCAGGTAATTTGGGATGGCTGGATTTTTGGCTATCCAATCTGAGATAACTGAAAGGGCACGTGATCTTCAGAAAGGTCTGAGAACCCACCCTCTGAAAAATCAAGCCCTATTTAGGGTGTCTCAGATCGAGTCACCCAAACTCACTATGGCAAGATTTTCAATAGTGACATTCTTTATCTTGCTCTTTCTCCATTTAAAAGTGCTTAGGTATAATAATAGGTTCCATACAAACTCCTGAAGTAGATAGACATAAATATATCAATTAGCGAATATTCATAGTTTGAAGAAGGAAACAGTGGAAACTCACCAGAAGAACTAGAAAGAAAAAACTTGGAGGCACTTTTCAGCAATCATTCAATAACACCAGCTTCAGGTGTCCTCATTTGGAACCTGATGGTACAAAGCATCTTTTTTTGCTGTTTGTTGATCTTTTTTATACGGTAAAATCTTTGGCGGCAGGAACTGCCTTTTATTCTTCAGTGCCTAGCACAAGATGCTACCATAACACAAATAAGAACCCTTGGTTTGGGGCTGAAGAGAAGAGTCTATAATTGGAGGATTCTTGATTTAGACAGACTGACATAAGAGTTCTAAAGGGAATTGAGTAAACTTAAGAAACTGGAGCTATGGGGAGTGCGTTGCCCTAATTTGCCATCAGGGAACAAAGGGCCGGTCTCTTCACAAAAGTCAGCATTGAAACTGGATGTGAATCAGGAGAATGCTTGTTCTGATCTTTAATCCAAATATGTTTACCATGACTCCATAAAGTGTGGAGCATAGAGAGAAGCATGTAAAGAGATTGTGGGCTGGAGCTTGTTAACAGCAAATGAATGGATTGTGGTAGAAGTGTTGTGAAGTGAAGTGAAAGAAGTGTTGCATTCCTTGTATGGGCATTTAATGAACACACCCATGCTACTAGAAATGGAACGCAGAATCCAGTACAAAGAGGTTATACTAACAACAATTCATATTTATAAAATTCTTCACTTATTAATCTAATTTACCTTTGACCATTTAAAATTTTTGCCTTTTCCATTTCAGTAATATCAGGCAACTAAAAACAGGCTGGTTAATTTAACTTTTGTACCCTGACAATTTCTAGCCAGTAGGGCTGGTCAAAATGTTTCTAAATACACAATGTTGACAGTTCCTCACTGAAATTTCAAATTTTGACAAAGTTCAACAATTGTGAACTTTTTATTCCATTTTTGAGCAGGTATGAGAGTCATTTTTATTGTTTGGTTGCGATGTAGAACAACCCTGGTATGCACATGTTCACACCTGCACAGAGAAATGTTTAAATACATTTGATAAAATGGTGTACTATTAATTTTTTCAAAGTATCATGAAAACAGACATCCCCTCCCCCTCTATTAGAATAAAAATCTAAACTGTGGGCCTTAAACTTGGACCAAACTTGAAGGTGGTCCAATAAAAGGTATTATTACCTCAACTACCTTGTCTCTCTAATATCCTGGGACCGACACAGCAACAACTACACTGTATAATGCACCTTAAGCATTTAGAGCTAATGAACTATATCCAATTGACTGGTAATTTTACCAGTTTCCGTAAATCACTTGGTAAAAGCATTTTTCAAAGCTTTAGACATTCCACTAAACCATTGATACGGATGCAATCCATTTGCAAAAGCACCTTTAAACTATGTACATTTCTTACTGTTAAATCAGACAGCTTTGAATGAAATAGTTGAATACCCTTGTTTGCAAGCCATCTAGACGTCAGGTGCAGCAGCAATGCAATGCAGAATATGCCTGAAGAAGGAAACTTTATGGTTGATGTATATTTCAGTGATTAGTGTTCTGTGTACATGGCAATAAGTGACTTTTGTTGCTAGTTTAGTATCAAAGCAAAGATGAAATGTTTGAACCACAAGTGACACTTTCTCAAGTTACTGCACACATGACTATATACAAGTGCTAAACAATTTCCAATGTTGTAATATTATATGAAATTAAATCAACATTGATCTATTTCATGAATCAGTACTGTAATTCTTCAGAAGAAACGAGATTATCCAACAGCAGCTGAGTAGAGTATCTTTGTTGAACTTCTATGTTTGGAAGCTAGAAGTGGGCTAGCATTAGTTATTGGATAGTTTGGGCAGTATACCAACTTCTAACAGTTATAATATCCATTCCATCTAGTGACTTAGAAGTGAAGACAATTGGTGGGAGAATATTGTATTTGCAGAAGAACTGCCTTTAACTGGGAGGATATTTTCTGATTTGTGTTTTGCTTCAGACTAACGAGAGGTTATCACCAAGTCACCTGTGCTGTAGCTTCATTCTATACTTTATGATCAATACCCTTCCTAATATTTCTAGTTTCAGTTCCACTCATCCTTAGCAGGGTGGTTGCATTTGGCTCAAGCAGAAGTTGGTTTAGCATGTGAATGGCTGGTAGCCACTGCAATTACTAAGCATCACTATCAGACATTTCATGGGAATAGTAAGCTGCATACTTGTCTGATTCTCCTCTTGCTTACACTGGGTTTATACTAATGTAACGCCACTGATTTAAATGGAGTCACTCCTGATTCTCCATACCTCTACACTTTAGTCATTTGCAGCTGTGCAAAATGGATGTAACACTGCTATTGTGATGGGTAGCATTTTACACCTATTTTGCACAGACATAAATGATTATACAGAGTGCAGGACAATGAAGAATCAGGTCCAATGTGATTTAATTCCCTTACTTCTTTTTTTGCCCTCATACCATTTCCAGTGTTGGTTTGTTTTTTTGTTTTTGTTTTTAATTTCACTTCAAATTTTCAAAACCCAAATGAAGTATACAAAAACGTTTATCATAATTAGGTATTGATTGAGATCCTTTTCTTTCAGGAATCTGGAGGTTGCAGAGGTTAAAACAACACACCTGCTATATTTAGACTAAAGTGTGTGTTTTTCATCTTTATCTTGAGGATCTGAAAAGTAGCTTGTCATGTGATGGATGTATATGTTTGCTGATGCTTAAAGTAAAGTGCAGTGCTAGATTTAACCAAACCAGCCTTTGAAGTGCTTTTAGATTGAGTGACTTATAGATTTTGCCTGTCTGCTCTTTAGAATTATTTGTAGTGTTGGAATTTATCTTTGCTTTCTTGCTTTATTTAATTTATACACTGCTAGAAGTCTGTTTGACCTGAAAGTCTGTCTGATGACAGAACCATCCATCTAAAGCCTGCTAAGATAGATAGGTAGACACAACTGATTTTCTGCCTGCATTTCATTTTAGTGCTAGACAAACCATATATACAGCAAGCCCAGTTCTCTCTTGGTGAAGTGTTCAGAATTTTTGAGTCAGGAGAAAATGTCAACCTCCTACACTCCAAGAGGGTGACAAAATGCGGGATTTGAATGTGCATTTTTAAAAGAGGGCACCAGGTATCTGAAGCAGAACAGATATAATCGTGAAAGAGGGTGGGACTGCTTATTTTCCGTAGTCCCCACGCTTCTACTCCATGGCCCTAATTATGGGTGTAAGTATTTTTCTGAATAGAGTTGGAGCTAAGAGATGTATTTAAGTGGTCTGCTGAATCAGGGTCTTCTTGCAGACAAAGAAGCAGCAAGAGGTAACACAGGCTATCAAAAAAGGATCTTGCCACCAATTAATATAGATGGACCTGACCTTGTCAGAGCCGGTTGCTAACCAGTTAGTAATTACAAATTTAAAACAACTTGACCAAACCCAAACTATTTTAGAGACTTGACCCAATCTAAACCAGCTGGATAATGGCTGAGCACTGGAGCAGCAGAAGCTACTGCAATCTCAGGCACTAACAGTGGACATGGAATTCTGTAGACTGCAGGGTGGGTGGGTGACCCACCTGGGAGAATGAGGGAGAATGGGTGGGAGACTATTAAAACTGACAGATGGAAGACACCTTTGCCTGTCATTTTATGACTTATCTCAAACTGAAAAATTTACATTTTCATTATCTACTGTAATCATTTCTGCCACCCCAGAATCTCTGCTCATAGTTATGAGTAATTTAACTACATGTGCCTCAGATGCTTGTACACAGCCTAGAGATTTTATTATTCTGTTGAGTTTTTAATTTAGGATTATGTCCTTGTAATAAATATTTACATGATGCAATAAATGCAGAGCATAATCTCTGGCTATGTGAAACTAGCTATAATTCTATAAAGAAAATAACTTAATCAGAAAAACATTAAGCTTGATCAGGGCCAGATTAATTCTCCTGTGGGCCCAGGGCTATTAGATTTTGTGGGGCTCCTGTATACAAGTCTTTTTCCTGGGAGGGAGTTTGATGCAAGAAGGGTCTGGGGCAGGGGATTGGGATGCAGGAGGGAGTGCAAGGTCTGGGACGGAGTTTGGTGTAGGAGGGGGATTCTGACCTGGGGAGGGGGTTGGGGGGGCGCGAGGGGGTGCAAGGTGCAGGCTCCGGCCAGGAGGCGCTTACCACAGGAGGCTCCCAGCTGGCAGTGCAGCAGGGCTCAGGCAGGCTGCTTTCCTGGCCCCATGCCACTCCCAGAAGTGGCCGGCTGCTGGCACATCTCTGCGCACCCTGGGGGGAAAGGGACAGTGTGTATCCGTGTGCTGCCCGCGCCTGCAAGCCCTGCCCCTGCAGCGCCCATGGGCCAGTTCCCAGCCAAGGGGAGCTGCAGGGACGGTGCTGGGGGTGGGGGCAGTGTGCAGAGCCAACCCTTCCCTCCCCCCCCGCCAGGGGCCGCAGAGATGTGCCAGCAGCAAGTCGCTTCTGGGTGTGGCATGGGGCCAGGGCAGGCAGGCCACCTAAGCACCCCTTTTAGTGGCCCAGAGATCGCTGCCTGTGATTTATTTTTGTGGGGCCCTGGGCTGCAGCCCTTAAAGCCCCTACCTTAATCCGGCCCTGAGCTTGATGCACAAGTGTCTTAAATTTGAAAAAAAATAAATTACCGAATAGTGATTGACTGGATCAACTTCACTACGGTTTACTTTTTGCCTTTTCTCCTTCTATAAATAATCCCTTTGAAAAAGGGTCATATGATATCATGAGATCTATGATGACTTATATAAATCATATTAACAATGAATAAGAAGCATGGAGATGATTAAATTCAGTGGTGGAACCAGAAAACTCCAGAAAAAGTAAAAAGAATCATTTTGGCAGATTTGAACTAGAAAAAATATTGGACACTTGCACTGGGCAAACCATTTCACCCTGAACTTGTGCATTTTGTATTTCTGCAGGATTACAAAAAAGTTAAAAAGCTGGCTTTATATCGGTTACAGCAAGGTATGAAAGTTCTCTGAGTCTCAGTTTACTGCAGACACAGATTATTCAGGGCAGTGGTTCCCAAATAGTCTGTGAAACATTGGTGGCACATGGAGCACTTGTTGGTGAACTGTGGAAAGCTGGCATGTGACATGACGCTGGCTTCTCCTCCTTGTTCCCAGAATTGAAAGAACACTTTCTTAAAAACGGAGGGTCCAACTGATACCACTCAGAGTGAGTAAGGGTAATTTATGCTGTGAAGGGTCCCACTGATTTCAGCAGGGCTGTTTATAGAGTAAGGTACTACTCATTGTGAGTAAGGCTGGCAGAATCTGATCATCAGTGATTAAAACAGACATACTCTGATTAATATGGGGTGCTTAGTAATGCATAATAGTTTGTATCCCCAAATGTGGAATTTCTAAGATGGTGTGTCAGACTTCTCAGAGAGGAGTGGTCAGTTTCACTAAGCTTCCCCACAGAAATACAGTCACATCTGCGATTGCAAACCATGAAGGATGAATGGGTCTGATTGATGAACAGTGGAGCAACCATCACAGGGACAGTCTCCTAGGTGGCCTGGCAAGCCCACTGGGAAAAAACAATGTAAATCAGAAGGAAGACTTCACACCTGGGCCCTGTAACAAAGACATAACAGAGCAATATGGTAATAGGACTGACACACGCACAGGGAAGGTGGGAATTTAGATACAATCCCTGAGAGAGTTTCTGGGAGACAAAGACTAGGCTGCATCCCAAGAGCTCCTTGGCTTCCTAAAATAATTGAAGCTAATTCTGTTCTAGTAACTTAAGAGGAAACCCTATCTAACTTAGCTTGTAGCTAAATGTAAGATTAGATGAGACTCAATATGCATGCCAGGTGTTTGTTGTTTTACAATGTCTTTTCTCTAACATTTTGTTCCAAGGGCTAAACAACAATGCTTGGTTTTAAGATGGCTGTTAGTCAATACATTACTAGTCACAGGTTCCCAAACTGAGCAAATATAGATTCCCAAAAGCCAGTCAGACCCACAGTGTAATTAGTACCTGATATACAAAGGGTACTTATGGCTCGGTCTCGGTTTAAGAATGAAAGCATAGTGTGATTCCATCCCAAGCCAGGTAAGGGCAAGAGGTGCAAGATCTGAGGTGGGTGCTCTCAGAGACGGCAGAGGTACAGCTAGTCCTGAAACCATGACACAGACTATGGGCAAGAACAGATTCTTCCATAGTCTCTGACTCACTGGTTTTTCACTAGGTACCAGTGAATAAGTTGAATTCTCTCCAGAACTACATGATAAACACAATGAGAAAAATTGGATTGTGCTTATGTCAGATAGCAGAGCTAGATCAGAAGGGACAAAACCTTGATTTTACTGCATTCATTTTATCTTATAGTGTAATTAGAAAATTTAATTTCCTTCTTATGATTGCAAAGCTTATTGTAATATATTTTGCAAGTATAATCACAGTCTCATAATTCAATCCTTGCTGCATTTTTTTTTTTTTACTTTATATTGAACATGAGTTGAATTCGGATACAAACTTCATGTTTTTATTAGTCTATAATGATACTAAATTAGAACCTGTAAAGACAAATCTCAAGTCTAACATGTACCCACATCAATTTTTCCCCCTCAGCCTTTTGATTAGGAAATGCTATGCAACTTATCCGTGGTGAGATCTAATCAGAAAGCAATGCCAATAGCTATTAGCCTCACACAATTCTGCCCATATATTTATACACATTTTCAAAAGGAAGAATCTCCTCATTCAGTGAAGTATAAGGGAAGATTCTGCACCTGGAGTTCATTTGCTGTATCTAGCCCTTACTCTGTCTTATCACATTGCAGTAGGGACTGGATCTTGCATTTCTTGTGCGCTCAAAACTCGCATCCAAATGGGAGGGTGTTCTGGGTGTCTAAGACATGTCAGAAAAGTAAGTTCTAATAATTGTTTAGTTCTAATTACCTGAAGGATTAATCATGAGCAAGGCCAGAGACGTTTTGGTGAAGGTTGTCTTACCACTCTTTTATGCCATCCTCTAGTTCAGTGTTTCTCAATGGACTGGTCCGTGGACCGGCGCCAGTCCCTGAGATCTCCCTGACACAGTTTAGGAAGGGAACAAGGCAGTCTCCATGTCAAAAAGGTTGAAAAACACTGCCCCTAACTTACTCACCTTTTTAAACTTCAGATGTAGATAGGGCCAGTGAAGAACCAGAGAACTGCATTTTCATGACCCTGGCTTGGTTACCCCAACTCACCATGGCCAAGACCAAACTCAACCTTTTACTTCTCCCCTCTTATCCCCCTGCATTTGGGAAGTAACTAAACGCCAATTGCTTTTTCTGCCATATTTTTTTAAGAAGTGCTTTCATATCCATCTTGATGCCTATATCACTTGCCCATACCCTGATTTCTTCCCCTATGACTGCTGCAACCTCCTTCTCTCAATCCCCCCACCCTTCAGTCCACCCAAAATGCTTTTGTCAAAATAATTTCTCAATTGCCACTTATGTCACATTCCCCCCCCACACCCTTTGAATCCTTCCACTTGCTCCAGACTGCATTGCATGTCGAAGTTCTTGTCCCTTTTTTTTTTTTTTTTTTTTTTTTTTTTTTTTAAGTGAGAGAAGTATCTGTTACTGGGATGCTAGCATTTATTACAGAGAACGGCACAATCTATTTTAGGGTTTTCTCTAGAGACAGAAACCCTGATTCAGCAAAGCACTTAAACATGTGTTTAACTTTGAGAACAATTTTGAGGCCTTTTGGGACTTAAACACAGGGTTAATTGCTTTGCTGAATCAGGGCCTGTGTGACTATCCTGCCAATGAGGCAAATGAGCATATGGAACTTTTAGAGCTTGCAGTTCAGATTTGAGAGGGACGACAAGTTACTCTTGGTCTTGCAAGTGGGTTCTCCGCATCTCTTCTGCTTCTGTTAAATGCACAGATGTTCAACTTGTTACCATTTCCAAGATTAGACTTTCAAGGCATCACCTTACTGATCCTCAACCTACAACTGACCATGTCTCCTACCATTCTCTGTTCCAGTGATGTCAACTGCCTTCATTTGTTTCACCTACTTGGAAACCCCCAGGCCTCTTTCCATGTTGCCTCTCTGCATATGATGCTTGCCCTTAAATCTGTTCACCAGGACAAAGTTTCTTCATTCAAATCTCTCCAGAAATTCACTTCTTCAGTGTCTCCTATTGTATAGGGGAATTGAGTTCATGCAACTAAGATATCTACTATTTGAACAAGAGGTGTACAGTGCCTTATCTGAATGATCAGATTTTATTCCTGTAACCTTTGTCCTTCCTTTGTTATTCTCCCACTTCGTTTGATTTCTTGTCCTCTCTTGTTCTGTCACATCTGAATTAGTTTATATGCTCTTTTGGATAGAGATCAGCCCTGTATTTCTCTGAAGTGTGTAACAAAGGATAAGGTGCTCAAAAATTAATAAGTAAAAGGCAGATCTGCTAATATGATTTACCCAATAGCAAGATGCTTTTGTTTAACATCAATTTGTACAATAGCTAAGAACTATTTAGGATTAGAAAAAAAATAAAAAAGGTCACCCACCTTAAGCTCTTGGTTTGACTTCTCCCTCATGGAAAAACCAATTATTTTTATTCCTAGATCTGTAAAGTTCTTTGCAACATAGGCTCTTAGTGGATTGCTTAAAATCCAAGAGGTAAACCAATCTAACACGTTCATGCAACTCCAATCATGACTCACTGGGTGAACTGACAATATCTGAACACTCTGGGATCCATGCAAAGACACTTTCTAAACATTTCACAAACTTAAGCTAGCCAAAAAGGCAACTGTCAGTTTTGACAAAAACATAATTCCAGAGTCCAAACAGCAACAAAAAACAACAAGACTTTATGTTAGGTTGTTTTACTCCTTTATTACAAAACCCATACCACAAATTATAGGCAATGTCTCTTTATATAGGCAATCTGAGATTTTTGTTTCCTCTTTAATTACTTTAAATTTAGCATCTTCAGGTTTCTATTGGTAATGAATTAGAATCCTTGAAATACAGGATTATGCTGCATAATAAACAAAAATAAAAACCCATAGTATTAAGCAACAATTAAATTTTTCCTTATATGTCACTTAACCTAGATCAGGGGTCAGGAACCACGGCACGCTAGCAGATTTTTAGTGGCACTCTGCTGCCAGCCGGAGTCCTGGCTGCTGGCCCTGCTCAGCCTGCTGCCTGCCTAGATGAATGGAACCGCCAGCTGGCTGAGTGGGGCCGGCGGCCGGGACCCCGGCTGGCAGGAGCCAGCGGACGGAACCC